>NC_057802.1:341402676-341702676 GCF_018294505.1 Triticum aestivum | reverse complement strand
CCTCGGTAATGGGTATCTGTTCTTGATTGTGACATCGTTCAACTGACTATAGTCAACGCACATCCTGAGACCACCGTCTTTCTTGTCTACTAATATTGCAGGTGATCCCCATGGTGACGAACTGGGGCGGATATATCCTTTTTGTAACATTTCATCCAGCTGCTTCTTTAATTCCACGAGTTCGGAGGAAGGCATTCGATAATACTTTTTGTATAACGGTGCGGTTCTAGGCACAAGATCAATTGCAAACTCAAGCTCTCGGTCCGGTGGCATGCCTGGCAGTTCTTATGGGAATACATCGGGAAACTCACTGACCACAGGAATAAATCCCAACTCATTTGCCACAACGGTGAAGACCATTTCTTTCTTGGGTATACTCCTGCGACAATAGAATTTTGTAGTCTGCCCTTCCCGATTTGTCAAGGTGACTTCTCGTGTCGCACAATTTATGCATACTTGATATTGTGTCAACCAGTTCATTCCCAAAATAACATCCAACTTGGCAGACTCGATTACTACCAAAGCGGTTGGAAAACGGACCCCCTTGATATCAATTTCCAAATTTCGGTAGACCAATTTGCTTTTGAGCACAGATCCCGGGGACTGAACCAGCATACTTTTCCCCAAAAGCGAGCAAGGAAATTTGTTTTGGGCAACGAAACTTCGAGAAACGAAAGAGTGGGAAGCCCCAGAGTCGAACAAAATTATTGCAGGTATGCTATTAACAAAGAACATACCAATGACGACTTCGGGGTCTTCCTGGGCCTCGTCTGTGGAGAGGTGATGAACTTGCCCTTGGATGACCTGCTGGGTATGATATGGCCCCATGTGATTGACTTGTGGTCGGAACGGGGCATTTGGCTTCTTGGGGCACAGCCTGGCATAATGTCCGGTCTGTCCACAACTAAAGCAAGCGTTGTTTCATTGGCGCTCCTCGTGTACTGGATTGGTCACGACATTGTTGACCTGAGTAGTACTCTTGTTCACATTCTGTTGCCAGTTGGGTTTGTACTCCATTTGAGTCTGTTGCCAGGTATGGGCCTTCTGTATGGGCTGTCCATCCTTCTTTGGCTCATATTTGCGCTGTTGTCGTTGTTTGCAGGTCGGTTGTCCTGCACAGGCACGTATTCCTTTTCTGCGATGAGGGCCTTATTTACCAGAGACTGAAAATCTGGAAAATCGAGCATACAGAGAACACTCCTGAGGTGTTGATTTAATCCGCTAAGGAACCTGTCAACCTTCCTTTCTTCTGTGGCCACATCATAAAGAGAGTAACGGGCCAGATGGTTGAACTTGTGCAAATATTCACTTACTGACAAACTGCCTTGAGTGAGAGCAAGAAATTCCCGTTGCTTGATCTTCATGACACCAGCTGGAATATGATACTTGAGAAATTGATCCTTGAATTGAGTCCACGTAATTTCTTCTTCCGCGGGCCACAGAGCTTTAGTATTATCCCACCATATGGCAACAGCCCCTTCAAGATAGTGGGTAGCAACGGAACCTTGTCAGCCTCGTCAGTGCGAGTGATTCCAAGTTTCTTCTCAATGGAGCGTAACCAATCGTCTGCTTCCAAAGGGTCAACTACTTGACTGAAATTGGGAGGCTTAGTCCTTTGACAATATGACAGCTTGGAGTGATGGCCATTTTGATTTCCATTCTGCCCAACCATAGCTTGCACACTTCTTAACAGCTCAATCAGATCATTGTTCCTTCTTTCCTCAAACATGCGCATAATTTGTTCAGTGGAGGGTGGATTTGGCGGTGGAGGCGGTGGCTGCGGATATGGCTCTGGGGAGTGTCCTGCCTGCCTTGCTGAGCGACGAACAGGGACATCCTCACAAGCCTGCGAGCTGCTGCATCCCCGCGTCATCCTACTGTTTATTTTTTCCAATAAGAGCAACCGCGATGAGAAACATCCAAACGTGGGAAGAAAAGCAATGACAAACCTGAAAGAGCGAAACGAATAAAACAAGAAACACGGCGATCAAATAAAAAGTTCCAACATAATTATACATAGACTCATACATGAAAGATAAACATCATGACTGGTGCGACTACTAGCATACATGCAATGATACACCATAACCCATACAACTACATCCGTACATCACATGACCACTGCGGATACTCGGATGCTCTAAGACTCTGCCGGTGCTGCCGGATCCTCTCTAGACTCAGATCCTGAACTGACGACGCCAACCGAGACCTCCGGGTTAAAAGTAAACGACGACGCTGCCTCGAAGGCTCTCCCTCAGGGGTAGGCGTGGGATGAGAAGGGATCATGGGAGCTGCAGGGGTAGCAAGAAGAGATGCCCACTCGCTGGAGCACTGTGTGGGTTCACTGTAGAGGTGCCCGAGCTACTCGGTGGAGTAACTGGAGAAATAGGCGCGCTAGAATTGGGCACAATATAAGGAGTAAACCCCATAGAAGGTGGAGTAGGGTAGGATCTCATGGCGGCTAAAGCAGAACGAGCACGATTCAGCTCTCGAGCCAACTCGTGAATCAGAAGATAACTAGCAGTGATATATCGAGAAAGGTGGCTAGTGTCACTATCACATGCCGGATCAACGGAATGAAAGCGAACACGACCATCATCGTGCAAAGATGGGTAGAAACGAAAACCTGGATGGTTCTGCATCTGAGCCTCTGTGTAGCGTAACTCAACAAGAATCTCGAATGCTGCATACTGGACAACCTGAGCGGCGGTGGATGCATAACCGCTCCGAGAGGTACGAGTGTAAGAGCCTATTGATGAACTGGTGCGCAGAGTAACCACAACGTGATACTCATACACGGAATCGGCTAGAAGCTCCCGGTACACCCGATATGCTGGGTCATCACCGTGAGGGTACAGTCAACGCCACACGCCACGAAGGACATGCGGCAAGGTGTACGGCATCAGCTTCAACTGACACGGATACGACAGCAGAGCCGTCTACACTCACAACCATTAGTGGGTTAGGAATAAAGATAAACGAGTGCATGCGATGCTACAATTAGCTACAAACACTACTGGCACTCAACTTTTATTCTAACTAACGTCCAGCTAACACGTCGGTAGTCTAGCATGTCCTACGGTCAGCGCGGCTCTGATACCAAGTGTTGTGGCACCCCGGCTCAGAGCGACCGGTTCACCCTGTATTGCCAACCCAGAGATCATGTCTTCTGGCAACACACAACATCTTGGTACAGAAATCACCGCTTTATTGAAACTAGCGGAAGAATAGAGTGACATTACAACAAGTTGCGAGGCCAAGCGGCACACTCGGTGCGGCTGAACAATATGTAAATTATTTAGTAGACATAAAGGGGCCTCGAACACGACATCTACACGGCAGCGAAACAACGACGTAGTGAGACTCCATAGCATAGGGACGCTGATGTGGACACGGTCTAGACACGGTAGCTCTCCGATCCAGTTATACTTTCCTGAAATCTGGCATAACACGCTAGGTCAGTACATTGAATGTACTTGCAAGCTCACAGCAACAAAACCATAATGACACACAACATCACGACATTTAATCAAGTTAAATGCAAACAACAACATGGTACTCATGCAGTGAAACCAAACTTGTGCATCGAGTCACTCGGACTCTCTTACCAACCGGTTGCCTTACAACCTCACCATGCTCCCAACGAAGCACGAATGGACCCATACTTGGTCCAACTGGTTACCTCGTAACCATGACGTGATCATTTCCAGATCACAACTGATGCCACAACCGCCAGCCTCACTAACATCATCATCATCTAACCAGTGCCATGCAAGTTCATTAGTGTGCCAGATTTATTAAAAATAGTTGATCTATGGTGTGACTTACTTACGAACTGGGTCCTTATCCGCGGGCGCGGCTATCGATAGATTAATACACTCTGTAGAGGTAGCGCACTTTACCCACACCATGAAATCCATGGCCTCACACTCCCATTCAGGTGGACCAACGACATTCCGACAGAACTCTCCCATTGCCATGACACTCTTACAGCCGCTCCGACCAACTCCCCACCAGGCTTAGTCCTGGGTGACCCAGCCTACCAAAGGCAAAACTACCACCGTCGTGGCAAACAAAATAGTCCCAATCGGGGACTCGGTACCATAACAACACGGGTTCACAAGGTTATGTCTGCTTACCGGGCCAGGGTAACGCACGCCCATAACCTTCCCTCGTTGGAGGCACCGACAAAAGGCATGACAACAGACGACTACCGGCCTCCCCATAAAGGCAAATGTAGTTGCACTCGTCAGCCCGATTCAGGGGCACCATGACCCGACCAACTTTATGTTCAAGTTCATTTATCATCAGCTCTAACTTGAAAATAAAATGCTCGAGTCAAAAATATGCCATGCTTATGCAACCATGTATCATACATCACAAATCACAATAGATCAACTTTAATCAAGTTCTACTTGCACAAACTTTAACTTGCAACATTTCAGGTCCTTCCTTACTTGTTATTTATGCTCATCACTGTTAGTTGACATCAACAAAATAAAAATTATTTTAGCATGAATATCGTAAAATAAGATCGATAATCATATCACTATAGTCATAAAAAACTTACTTAGATCAACTACTCAAGCTACACCTCACTAGTTCAACCATTCACTTCTGTTAACTAGGCTTTCTTATCATGACAAAACCAAATAGCACAAGCATTATTTATTTTACCACTATATGCAATGAATAATATATATATTCCAGTAGAAAATCATGAATATTGTAGAGACACCATGATAATGTGGTTGTGGCTTGCCTTAGTGCAGAGGAGTTTCACACTCCTCCTGGATGCCTTCAAGACAAGCTTCACCTTCTAAAAATAATTCAAATGCCAAAAAGAAAATGTCAAAAAAACTTCTGAAAATTACCAGAAATTCTAGGCAGCAAGGAAAAATCCCATCTTGGGTGTGCTGCTAGAGTTTTCCAGTAAGAACAGAATGCATAAAGAATCAACTCATTTGGACTTATAGAATAAATGTTATAGCTGGTCAAATTTAAACTAAATTTGAATTAAAAAGAAAATCCACGGGGGTGACGTTGAAGGCGTAAAACGCCCGGGCGCCACCACTCATACCGCTTCGGGCGCGGCCTGAGTGGCTGACAGCGGGCCCCGCTGGTCAGGTCAGAGGGGGAGGGGGAGAGAGACAGAGCACGGCGAGGCTCCGCCGGAGCGCATGCCGGCGAGGAGGGCTCCTTGGCCTGATCCAAAGGGATAGGATTATAGAGGAGGTCGAGGTGCATCTGCCCGTACCCGTAGCATAGCTAGAGGTGACCGGACGAGGTCGGAACGGAGCTCTCCAGCGGCAACAGCGGGCGGGGCTCGTCGGAGTTGACGATTCCGGCGAGGTGAGGCCGGGCCAGCAGCTCCAACAGCACTAGCTCGCTCCAGTGGATCACCACGAGCACGCCTGAGGAGTCGGTGGAGCACGAGAGGCTTTGGAGAGGGGGGGCTAGGACGGGATTGCCGGCAAGCTCGGGACGGGGGCGGCGGCCAGAGGCCTGCCCGGCCGGGCTACGGCTTCCTACGGGTTCGTGGTGATGTGGTGGTGGTGAGTGAGGAGGGAAACGAGCTCGGGAGGGGCTATTTATAGCCGAGGCCGAGGTGGGGATCGAGAGCTTGGCGGAGCTCTCTAGAGCGTCGCCCGGTGAAGAATGGCATCAGTGGGAGAGGGGGAAGATGCCGGGGATCACGTGGAGGCTGTAGACGAGCGGCGACGAGCATAGGAGCGCGGTACGCGACGAGCACAGGGGCACAGGCGCACTGTTGCCTTGGCCGTGCCGTGCCCTTGCTCGCTGCGGCGAGCTCCAACATCGGCGAGCGCCAGGAGGGAGTTAAGGACATCGAGACGGTGATGGTGGCGTGGTTTGGCAAGGTGCGGCAGCCGGGGAGGCGAGCACGCGATGAACAGAGCGCTCGGCGGCATCCGAAGCGCGTCGACTAGAACGTTGGCATCGTGCACACGCGTGGTCACCACGTGAACTCTGGCATAGAGCCACAGCTTGCCATAAATTCATGTCTGGCAGCTAGTCCTTAGTTGTTTTGGTCGTTTTGCAAAATTGGCTTGGTCACAGGTGCATTGTGGGAGTGGCTCTCTTGTTGTCAAGTTTCTAGACAGAAACTTGTGAGCTTGACTGTGGTCAAACCAGAGAGAGTTTAGAGCTGATTTTTGGTAGTTAGTAGTTTATTAGGAGGGTAATGATGCTCAAGAAAATTCAGCCTTAATGGATGAATGAAAATGGTACTTGGTGTAGAAAGAGGTCATTCTGTCCACAACAGAAATGATTTTCTGTAGCAAAAATATTACAAAAAGTTATGCAATATTTTTGTTCAGGAAGGTGCCCTAGGGTTCAAAGAATATTTGGGAATTTTCTCAGATTTTTGTGGGCAAAGAAAATGAGGGTTGCTTTGGGACATACTCCTGAAGTGATTTTCAGGGAAGAAAATGAATATTTTTCCTTTATAAAAAATATTCCTTGGGCTTTTGTGGAAGTTTTTCAGAGAATGAAAAGTGAGTTAGAGGTGGAGAGGTCACTTGGGTGAAAATCAAGGGTAGGCCCAAGTGTTCAAGTCCATTTGAATTGATTCAAAACTCCAAATCCAAAGCAAATGCAATTGAAAGTCCGAAAGAAGAGAGAAGGCAAAAACCAAGCTGTCACATATCGCCCACACTCACTTGGCGACGGTTCCAAATGCCGTCACGGAAAGGGGTTAAAAACCGTTTGTTTAGGACCGACGCGCACCAGTGTGTGGAGGTCAGGCAGAGGCCCATGAGCCAAGGAGGTCAAGGCACAGCCGTGGAGGTCTAGCGGCGGCCGAGGAGCCAAGGAGCGGCCGTCGTGGAGGTCGAGCGCCGGCCGAGGTTTGGGCCAAGCTAAACCCTAGCGTCAGTAGTTCGAGGCCGTGAGGAGGAAGGAGTGCGTGTGATGTGCTTGTGCTAGGCTGGCTCGCTCGGGCTGGGCTTTGGCCCATGTGCGGATGATCGAGGAGCGACGAGCGACGAGAGGAAATCTGGCGTCGGGCGAACGTAAGGCGGGAAACGGAACACTCCGTTTCTTTTAGGTAGTAGAGATGTAATATATATTGTCCACTAAGCATGTGTAGTAATGAGAAATACAAATAGTTTCTCCTATATGACAAGCAGTGAGGTACTAGGCAAGTTAGCTGTCCGTGATGGACTCTCTCAAAAGCCATCATTATTTATTTCTGCGCGTTGGAGTTGTGCATGTGTAGCTGGGCCTGGCGTTGAGCTAGTAGGGCAGTGGCCTGGGTCCAAAGTAGTAGAAGTAATACAAAAGCATTTTTGGAGTGTAGGCTTTTGCCTGTTCAAGCCTGCCTACTAGAATCGAAGTGGTTGAAAGGAAAAGTGAAGGAAAAACATAGGAATTGAAAAGTTTCCTTTGGTACTATTGTTCATGCATTTGGTTCAAAGGAATGGAGTAAGTGAAAATTGTGGAATTTTTGCCTTTAGTGTCTCTTTCAAAGAAAAACTATAAAAATTTAAATATCCACTTGGCCCTCCTTTTTAAATTCCTATTCATGAAGAATAAGACTAGGTGATAGTAGAATAATAGCATTATACTTTACATTTTCATGTGGTTTGACTTTAATTTGACCATGCTTCTTTCCATTCCTGTGATCTTCCAATTCCTGTGTACCAAACACCCAAATTCACAGAAATCCTATGTTTGAAAATGCTCTATTTTAGACGTGCATTACTATCTTATTCCTGTGTATTTCCTATCCATGCATTGTTAGAATCCTCCGTTTCAAATGAGCCCTCACAGAATTACTTCTATTATAGATAGTTATCA
Organism: Triticum aestivum; assembly: GCF_018294505.1. Classification (NCBI taxonomy): domain Eukaryota; kingdom Viridiplantae; phylum Streptophyta; class Magnoliopsida; order Poales; family Poaceae; genus Triticum; species Triticum aestivum. The sequence continues at coordinate 341,694,858 of NC_057802.1, read as the reverse complement.
AAGAAAACCTTTTGTGGTTTGTCCCGCTCCTGCCGTGCCATCATCCACCCCAGGTGAGCTTCTCCAACGACGGAAGCGTCTACAACAATAGAGGTCCCCCTCCAGACCGTCTTTCTATGCCTCAGATCTTCTTCCCCACCGCCGGCAGCCACCATAACTGCATTACCATCATCAACTAAGACAACAACCTTGAGGATGCTACCTCTTGAGCATGCGTTTGTTTTCCCTTGAAGAGGAAAGGGTGATGCAGCAAAGTAGCGTAAGTATTTCCCACAGTTTTTGAGAACCAAAGTATCAATCCAGTAGGAGACTACACGCAAATCGCCTAGTACCTGCACAAACAATCAAGAACCTTGCAACCAACGCGATAAAGGGGTTGTCAATCCCTTCACGGTCACTTGCAAAAGTGGGATCTGATAAAGATAATAAGATAAATATTTTTGGTATTTTTGTTGTATAGATTGGAGAAGTAAAGACTGCAAAATAAATAGTAAACTAGAATTGATGATTGGAAACTTAATATGATGTAAAGTAGACCCGGGGGCCATAGGTTTCACTAGTGGCTTCTCTCAAGATAGCATATATTACGGTGGGCGAACAAATTACTGTCGAGCAATTGATAGAAAAGTGCATATTTATGAGAATATCTAGGCATGATCATCAACATAGGCATCACGTCCGTGACAAGTAGACCGAAACGATTCTGCATCTACTACTATTACTCCACACATCCCGCTATCCAGCATGCATCTAGAGTATTAAGTTCATAAGAATAGAGTAATGCATTAGGAAAGATGACATGATGTAGAGGGATAAACTCAAGCAATATGATATAAACCCCATCTTTTTATCCTCCATGGCAACAATACAATACATGTCGGTTCCCTTTCTGTCACTGGGATCGAGCACCGCAAGATTGAACCCAAAGCTAAGCACTTCTCCCATTGCAGGAAAGATCAATCTAGTAGGCCAAACTAAACCGATAATTCAAAGAGACTTGCAAAGATATTTAAATCATGCATAAAAGAATTCAGAGAATAATCAAATATTGTTCATAGATAATCTTGATCATAAACCCACAATTCATCGGATCTCGACAAACACACCGCAAAAAGAATTACATCGAATAGATCTCCAAGAAGATCGAGGAGAACTTTGTATTGAGATCCAAAGAGAGAGAAGAATCCATCTAGCTAATAACTATGGACCCAAAGGTCTGTGGTAAACTACTCACACATCATCGGAGAGGCTATGGTGTTAATGTAGAAGCCCTCCGTGATCGAATCCTCCTCCTGCAGATCACCGAAAAAGGCCCCAAGATGGGATCTCACGGGTACAGAAGGTTGTGGCGGTGGAAAAGTGGTTTGGTGGCTCTCCCCGATGGTTTCAGGGTATAAGAGTATATATAGGTGAAAGAAGTAGGTCGCTGGATCTACGAGGGGCCCACGAGGGTGGGGGGCACGCCCACCCCCCTGGGGCGCCCCCTCCTGCCTCATGGCCACCTTGTTGCTTCCTTGACTTCCACTCCAAGTCTCCTGGATTGCATCTGTTCCAAAAAAGATCCTCGCGAAGGTTTCGTTCCGTTTGGATTCCGTTTGATATTCCTTTTCTGTGAAACATTGAAATAGGAAAAAAATAACAATTTGCACTGGGCCTTCGGTTAATAGGTTAGTCCAAAAAATAATATATAAAAAGGTATATTAAAGCCCATTAAACATCGAAAACAGATAATATAATAGCATGGAACAATCAAAAATTATAGATACGTTGGAGACGTATCAGAGGACTGCACGGGTCCACAAGAGAGGTCACACTCTTTCGTGTCTTCTTACGTTATGCATCGCTTAATTTTACCTGCTACTTTATCGTCCCATTCACCTCTTAGACTCCGAGTCAGATCCAAACTAATGATCAAACTTTTGTTTTTAAATGGTTGTGGGGTACAACATATCGCGACAACAATGAATAGTATATATGTCTACTATCTGGTTAATCTCAGGTGTCTACTATGTGTTTCATGGTGGGTAGGAAACTAACAATAAAGGAGCCATTATATGTGGTTTTTAACTAAAGCTATTATCTGCTTGTTATCATTTGTTTTGGGTCTATCCATAGGTTGCTACCATCAATCTGGATTTATGCATGCACTCCTTACATAATCTCACTATGTTTTATTCATGTGCATGTCAGTTATTATACACAATGGTACTGAACATGTAGACCAAAAGCGATGAGCCTTGCGTGGCAATATAATGTCATGCAGACATCGCTCCATGGTGGGCACAATGGCAGCCCCCTCCCCCATTCTAGATTGTAATCAAGAGGAAGATAACTATTCAGAGGGGGATTCAAAGGGGGCAAACCACTCCTATTTACACCCTGAGGTCTTTTCTCTAACTTGGCATGCTGATGTTGGTCATATCATGCATATGGCGCCTTGCATTGCTTACTTTATACATCAAATATGTCATCTGCTTAGTTTAGACATGCTTCATATGAATGTCATTTGTTTAGTTTATATATCATATATGTGAATTATGCAATGCCATCTTGTTTAGCCAGGCATCATATATGTGAATTTTGCAATGCCATCCTGTTTAGCCAGTCATCTTATATGTGAATTATATCATGTCATCCTTTTTTTCATTACGTATTACATTTGCTAACAATGTTAGTAGATTCAAGTACTCTTCCTGTGCATCAGCCATTTGACACAGTGATGGAAAAATCTGGAGTGAAAACAACATCTTCAGAGCAAACAGTGTTATCTGACAAAGCACATATCTTGTTGGTTACAGATAGCTCCTCATAGGAGGATTCGGAGACAGATGACCTGTTGTATTCCCCCCAAGGTGTATGCTCTACCTTGGCAGGGTTATATTGCTCATATCATGTATATGGTGTCTTGTATTGCTATATCATTTTCTTAGTTTAGACATGCTTTGTGTGAATGCTACCTGTTTAGTGTCTAATTGCCATATATGTAAATTACACGATGCCATCTTGTTGCAAGGCATTATATATGTGAATTATGCAATGCCATGATGTTTAGCCAGGCATCATATATGTGAATTATATCATGCCATCCTTTTTTGTATTACGTATTCCATTTGTCGACAATGCTTGTATATTCAACTACTCTTCGTGTGCATCAGCCATTTGAATCAGTGATGGAAAAATCTTGAGTGAAAACAAGGTCTTCAAAGCAGATAATGCTACCTGCTGAAGCAGATATCTTGCCGGTTATAGATAGCTCCTTAGAGGAGGATTCAAATACAGATGACCAGCCTATTTTGCCCCTGAGGTGTATGCTCAAACTTCGCAGGGTTATATTACTCATGTCATGCATATGTTGTCTTGCATTGCTTTGTTACTGAATGCCATCTACTTAGTTTAGAAATCATATATTTGCCGTGGGAGTAAGTCTGACAGTAAGAGTAGGGGGTACGTAGGAGGAGGCAAGATCCTAGCTACAGTGAGGTTGTGCACGCAAGGTTTACGAGTTCAGGCCCTTCTCGGAGGAAGTAACAACCCTACGTCTCGGTGCCCGGAGGCTTGGTCGACTGGATTATGCGTGAGAGTTACAGGGGGTGCGAACCCTTGTGCCAGAGAAGGGGGTGGCTTATATAGAGTGCGCCAAGACCCCAGCCATCCCACGTTACACAGGGTTCAATGTACATTAAGACAAGACGTTACAGATAACGCCAGCTATAAAGAGCTATAAATGATCTTAAAGAATGCGGAGTGAACGCCTGACCATTGCCATCCGGAGCGGCTTTAGGTCTTTCGTACTCCGGGTGGTTTCTTATATGGTCGAGCGACTTCTTCTTGGTCGAATGGAATTCGGGTATCCGAGTGGGATAACTGGTCGAGTGGATTGCACTCCAAGGTTATGTCGGTCGGTATCCTTTGTTGTACTCTTGAATGTTCTTGACACTAGGGTAGTGACCTTGGGTAGGGCGTGATGACCCTACCCTAGGTTAATAGCATCGTCATTAGCCCCCGAATGGATTGAGGCCCAAGTGAAAAGAGAGTTGAAGTTGGTTCCGACTCAATTCCAAGCCTCAGAGGCATTTCACTGGAATCAGGGAGTCATGCTGGGGCTTCAGCTTCGTTTCAGTCGCCTTGATCAATTCAGAGGTCGTCGAGTGAGTTATGTTGGTAATCTTTGAGTGAATTATGGTATGAAATCTACGGTGCGATCGGTCGCTCTGCCGTTCCCGGATCTCACGGGATTCGATATTTCGGGAAAGCCCGCGGGACGGGGCGTGCCGCAGTAATCAGAGTGGATAGGCAGGGGCGCCTTGATCTTCTTGCCGCCTTTTTCGCCACGTATCGGGCCAGCACCTGCTGCGGGATATGATAAGATCGCTCGTGCCCACTCATCAGCCACTCGGAAATGGCCTCATAAATAGCGCCCGGGCCGATGCAACGCACAGTGCATCCCAATCGTCCTCTTCATCCTCTGCTTCTCCACCGCGCTCTCCACCATCTTCGTCGTCTCTGCTCGCCTATGTGCACTCCGCCGCCATGGGAAAGGACAAGACGGCGACCTTGGAGCGCTCGAAGAAGGCGGCGGCGATGAAGGGCAAGAAGACGAGTCGGGGGTCGTCGTCGAGGTCAGGTTTGCCGCCTGGTTGGATCCAGAGGGACTGGATTCGATCCACGATCCAGAAATAAGACTTGGAGGATCTGGCTAGCGGAGGCTTGATTGCTCACGGGTCGTGGAGGTTACTGGAGAACGAGACCGAGCCTCGGCTGCAGGAGGGTGAGTGCGTCCTCCTCACAACCCATGTTGATCGTGCTTTCACGGTCTCCGTGTTGTGGGAGTAAGTCTGACAGTAGAATAGGGGGTACAAGGAAGAGGAAAGATCCTAGCTATGATGAGGTTGTGCATGCAAGATTTACGAGTTCAGACCCTTCTCGGAGAAAGTAAAAGCCCTACGTCTCGGCGCCCTGAGGCGGTCGACTGGATTATGCGCGAAGTCACAGGCGGTGCGAACCCTTGTGCCAGTGGAGGGGGGTGGCTTATATAGACTCCGCCAGGACCCCAGCCAGCCCACGTCACAAGGAGTTCAATGTACATTAAGATGGGACGTTACTGATAACGCCAGCAATAAAGACATATAAATGATCATTAAGACTACGGAGTGAACGCCCGACCGTTGCCATCCAGAGTGAGTTTAGATCTTCTATACTCCAAGTGGTCTCTGGTATGGTCGAATGACTATCTCCTGGTCAAAAGGGATTGGGTTTTCCGAGTGGAACTGTTGGTCGAGTGGATTGCACTCTGAGGTGATTTCAGTCGGTAGATGTTGTTATTCTCTAAACGTCTTTGACTGTGAGGCAGTGTCTTTAGGAAGGGTGTCTAGGTCAGGCCTATTACCCTACCCTAGGTACATGTCATCGTCATTAGCCCCTGAATGGATTGAGGTCCGAGTGGAGAAGAAGTTGGAGATGGTTCCCACCCGATTCTTATGCTTTAGATGCATTTTACTTGGGTCGGCGAACCATGCTGAACCTTTAACTTTGTTTTCAGTCACCTTGATCCATTCAGAGTTAGTCGAGTGAACTTATACTGATATGCTTTGACTGTTGGAATGGTACGAAGTCCTTAGCGCGATTGGTTGCAGAGTCGTTCCCGGATCTTACGGCATTCGAATTTTGGAGAAGCGCGCGGGACCGGGGCACCGTATAAACGGAACGGATTAGGTAAGGGTGCCTCGATTCTCACGCCATGTTTTTCGCCACGTACTGAGCGCACGACTGTTGCGGGATTTGACAGCATCGCTTGGGCCCACGCGTCAGCCACTCGGAAGTGAGCCCATAAAAGGCGTTGAGGCCGATGTGATTGCACAGTGTTCCTTATCCCCCTTCTTCCTCCTCTGCTTCTCCATCGTTCTCCCCTCCGCTCTCGACACCGCCGCCCCGCCCATGAGCAATCCGCGGTGATGGGGAAGAAGAAGACGGCGACCTTGGAGCACGCCAAGAAGACGACGGCGACGGCGAAGTCGAAGGGCAAGAAGACGAGTTGGGGGTCGTCATCAAGGTCCAGATTGCCGCCCGACTGGATTCAGGGGGACTGGATCCTGTCTGCAATCCGGCAAGAAGATCTGGATGATCTGGAAGCGGGGGGCTTGATTGCCTCTGGATTTGGGAGGCTGCCGGGGAACGAACTCGAGCCACAGGCGCAGGAGGGTGAGTGCGTCCTCCTAGCCACTCATGTCTACCATGGCTTCTCTTTGCCTCCTCATCCCTTTTTCCAAGGTTTCTTGAACTTTTTCGGAGCCCAACTTCATCATTTTTCTCCCAACACAATCACAAATCTTGCCGCGTATGTGTCTTTGTGCGAGAACTTCTTGGGTTGTCGACCGCACTAGGGTCTTTTCAAGCACATTTTCACCTGCCGCTCTCAGTCTGTGAAGAAGGCCAGTCCGACTGAAGATAAGACCCGAGTGATCCAGATGTGTGGGGGGTTTAGGGATCCACACAAGAGGTAGGAGTGCTTTTCCTGCAATGACTCTTCCTGATTCGGTTAGGGGATGGCAGTCGAGTTGGTTTTACTGCAAGGATGCTCCGACTTCTGGTCAGTCGACCGGTCTTCCTCCCTTTACCATGGATCGAGTCCACCAACGCCCTTTGTTGCTCGAGAACTTGGAGGAGAAAGCTGAAGTGTTGATGCTAGTCGACCGGGTAGTTCAGCTGGTCCGAGACGGCGTGACTGGTATGGACTTGTTGGTGGTGTTCCTCACTCGATGCATCCAGCCTCTCCAGGCACGCGATCATCCGATGTGGATGTACTCAGGCCCAAACAACACCGCTTGTATTCATCCGGAGGAGGTTGACGAGAAAATAGTGGCGCAGTGGTTGCAGAGCATCACTTGAAACAAGGACAACCCCAGGGGGTCTAGGAGAGTTGCACCATTCGACTCTGAGCACGAACCAGACAAGGTCCGACATTTGATACTGAGTGTCTCCTAATTCTGACTTGCAATCATCCACGAATTTGGTTGATGTTTGTGTCGGCGTCCTAGAAACGGGGGTCCCCAGACTTGCCTGCCTGCGGCCCACGGCGTGGCTCACTCGCGGCCCAGTACGACCCGTCTTCACCAGCAAACGCTCAAGACCCTCACGAGGGGCCAAGCCTCGCAAGGCGGACGGCACAAGACCTCCTCGGGAGTGGCCTCGTCGGGCCGGCTCGCGAGGGGCGAAGAGATCAAGGCGAGGCGAACCTCACGAGGTTCCTTCTACGTCAGCCATGACGACCAAGATCGGGTGGGCGCCAGGCGGGCGCCAGCACGCACAGTGTCCTCGTTTCCTCTTTGGTGCTAAGGAGGCAAGCGCAGGCGATGAGTACCGAAGCATTAGGCAAAGGTTTCCATATCGGTGCAACGAGACCAAGACCAGCAGGACGGCAGGAAGGAGGTCACCGTGGAGCCCTAGACGGCGTCACCACCAGAGCCTTTGGCAGGCGAAGACCACCTTTAGTCAGGATAGCTTGTACTAGTTGTCCCCTTTCAAATTGGCCGTTGTTGGCTCCCTTCCCACTCAATATTGGGGGAGAGGACCAGGGCCTCTATAAATAGGGCTAGCCACCACAGTAGGAGGCATCTCATCTCATCTTGGACTAGATCAAACCCATCCTCACACCCACCAAACACAAGAGCACCTCCCTCAGGAGGCTGTTCTTCCCCTTGTACTGTTCATCCTCTGCCCGAGAGGCAATCCACCACACCACACTGGAGTAGGGTATTACACCACAACGGTCGCCCGAACCAGTATAAATCTTGTGTCTCTTGTGTTGCGAGTTCCGAGCTAGCCTTTGAGATTGTGGCGAGGTTGTGGGCGTGATTAGGTAGGAAGAGATCTTCGCGCGCACCCCAGTGTTCGAACCTCAAGGGTTTTGCCGGAACCCAAAATCCAACATTTGGCGCGCCAGGTAGGGGTGCGCCGAAGCTTTCATTCCGTCGATCCGCGTCCCGTCGCTTCGTCGTCTCCATGGCGGACGCTCGCCGAGCTCGCGCTGAGCGCCGGGCCGCCCTCGCTGCTCGCGCCATTCAGACGGCTCCCGTCAGCGGGCCTCCCCGTCGTTCTCCGTCGCCTGCCGCTAATGCCGTCACTGGCCCGGCGGGGAACGAGCAGCAAGTGTCCTCGCTGCACCCCTCGATGCGGCGAGACGGCCGCACCGCCACTCCGTCGCTGACCCCGGCCGGCTCATCGTCTCACGCCCGTCGCGCTCGCACGGACGCGCAGGCCATGCTGCTCATGGCACGTGAGCTCCTGCGCTACCGCCCCGTCGACGACCTCTACGAGGACTGGCTCGACCGCATCACCGAGCTGGTCAGCGCCGCAGGAGCTCCCCTGTGCCGTCCCTCTCGCTGCCTCGCCCTCCGCCAGCCGCAGGTGACGTGGCTCATGGAGCGCCTCCACCACCTCTGCCCCAAGATGGCGTCCTGGCGCCAAGACGCGCGGCCCCCCGGCGCTACCCACCATGTCCGGTGCCCGCGCGAGAAGAAAGAAGCTGCCAAGAAATCCCACGGCCGCGGGAGAACGCTCCCGCGCTCCCGGCGCCGCTACGACAAGACCGTGCGCCGCCTGCGGTGGCGGTGCGCGGGCATCAAGGCCAGGCTCCACATCAGCAAAGGGTCCCGGTGGCCACCGCGGGCTGCCGCGCCTTCACTCCTGACCTGTGTTGCATTGCATGGCAGGGCAAGTTCAAGCCAGACCTGCCTCCGCGCTACGACGGCACCCCCGACCCCGCGCAGCTCCTGCAACTCTACGAGCTGAGCATCGAGGCGGCCAACGGCGACGAAAAAGTCATGGCGAACTGGTTCCCCATGGCTCTCAAGGATGGCGCCCACTCATGGCTCCTGAACCTGCCTCCAGGCTCCATCTCCTCCTGGAACGATATGCGCGACCGCTTCGTCACCAACTTCCAGGGCACTCGCGACCGTCCTCCGGCCGCGGGCGACCTGCGCCGTGTCAAGCAGCAGCCAGGGGAGACCCTCCAGAAGTACATCCAGCGCTTCAACAATGTTCGCCTCAAGATCCCCAAGGTGACAGACGAGGCCATCATCTCCACGTTTTCTGATGGCGTCCGCGACGTCAAGATGAAGGAAGAGCTCGCCATCCACGAGGAGCTGTGCACGTCTTTGGAGTTGTTCAACCTGGCGACCAAGTGCGCAAGGGCTGAGGAAGGGCGCCTTTCCCTTCTCGAGCTCCCAGCTGCCGACCTGGAGGAGAAGAAAGCCAAGGCCAAGGACATGAAGCGGAAGGGAGCAGCCGTACTCGCGGTGGAGCCAGATACGAAGCGCGGCAGAGACCAGCCTGAGTCATCCAAGAGCAGCCGACCATTCTGCGCTTTCCACAACGTGCACAGCCACAACACTAACGATTGTCAAGAGCTCAGGGCCATTCGCGACGGACGCTTCGGTCAACGCCCCGAGCGCAACGACCGAGGAGGAGGGTGTGGCGGAGGACGCTGGGACGACCGTGGCCCTTGCCAGGAGTGGAGTGACCGGCCTCGTGAGGACCGCTGGCAGGACCAGCCTCGTGAGGGTGGCTGGAGGGATCAGCCTCGCGAGGACCATCCTCAGGGTAATGCTGGGCTTCCTCCGCTGCCGCCACCGCCAAGAAGGAACGACGACCACCATCAGGACGAGGGGGCTGGGGGCTTCCAAGAGCCGCGTGCCATCGCCTGCATCTTGGGCGGAGCTCAAGCCGCAGCCACTCAGTGAATCTTCAAGCAGTTTGCTCGCGAGGTGAACACAGTCCTCCCCAGGCTCGAGGCCACATGCTCTCTTAGGTGGTCCAAGTGCTCCATCACTTTCAGCTCAGCAGATCAGCTCAAGTGCGCGGCCATCACTGGCGCGCTCCCGATGCTTTGCTCACTCGTCATCAGCAACGTGCAAGTTACCAAGACACTCATCGACGGCGGCGCAGGGCTCAACGTCCTGTCCGTCGAGACGTTCAACAGCCTCCAAGTGCCCTACAACCAGCTTCAGCCTACCAAGCGTTTCTTAGGAGTGACCGACGGCTCCACCATGCCGATAGGGCAGGTCCGCCTCCCTGTCACCTTCGGACAGCGCAACAACTACCACACCGAGTGTTAGAAATATGCCCTAGAGGCAATAATAAATTGGTTATTATTATATTTCCTTGTTCACGATAATCGTTTATTATCCATGCTAAAATTGTATTGATAGGAAACTCATATACATGTGTCGATACATAGACAACACCATGTCCCAAGTAAGCCTCTAGTTGACTAGCTCGTTGATCAATAGATGGTTACGGTTTCCTGACCATGGACATTGGATGTCGTTGATAACGGGGTCACATCATTAGGAGAATGATGTGATGGACAAGACCCAATCCTAAGCCAAGCACAAGATCGTGTAGCTCGTTTGCTAAGAGCTTTTCTAATGTCAAGTATCATTTCCTTAGACCATGAGATTGTGCAACTCTCGGATACCGTAGGAATGCTTTGGGTGTACCAAACGTCACAACGTAACTGGGTGGCCATAAAGGTGCACTACAGGTATCTCCGAAAGTGTCTGTTGGGTTGGCACGAATCGAGACTGGGATTTGTCACTCCGTGTAAACAGAGAGGTATCTCTGGGCCCACTCGGTAGGACATCATCATAATGTGCACAATGTGACTAAGGAGTTGATCACGGGATGATGTGTTACGGAACGAGTAAAGAGACTTGCCGGTAACGAGATTGAACAAGGTATCGGGATACCGATGATCGAATCTCAGGCAAGTAACATACCGATTGACAAAGGGAATTTTATACGGGATTGATTGAATCCCCGACATCATGGTTCATCCGACGAGATCATCATGGAACATGTGGGAGCCAACATGGGTATCCAGATCCCGCTGTTGGTTATTGGTCGGAGAACGTCTCGGTCATGTCTGCATGGTTCCCGAACCCGTAGGGTCTACACACTTAAGGTTCGATGACGCTAGGGTTATAGGGAATAGATATACGTGGTTACCGAATGTTGTTCGGAGTCCCGGATGAGATCCCGAACGTCACGAGGAGTTACGGAATGGTTCGGAGGTAAAGATTTATATATGGGAAGTCCTGTTTTGGTCACCGGAAAAGTTTCGGGTGTTATCGGTAACGTATCGGGACCACCGGGAGGGTCCCGGGGGTCCACCAGGTGGGGCCACCGGCCCCAGAGGGCTGCGTGGGCCAAGTGTGGGAGGGGACCAGCCCCAGGTGAGCTGGTGCGCCCCCCCACAAGAGGCCCAAGGCGCAGGGAAGGGGGAAAGGGGAAACCCTAGGCTTAGATGGGCCTAAGGCCCACCTAGTGGTGCGCCCCCCTCTCTCCCCCCTTGGCCGCCCCCCAAGTCCCATCTAGGGCTGGCCGCACCCCTTGGGGGGGAACCCTAGAGGGGGGCGCAGCCCCTCCCCCTCCCCTATATATAGTGGGGGTTTTGGGGCTGCCATGAACATGAGAACATCTCTCTCTTTGGCGCAGCCCTACCCCTCTCCCTCCTCGTCTCCCGTAGTGCTTGCCGAAGCCCTGCTGGAGTGCCACGCTCCTCCATCACCACCATGCCGTTGTGCTGCTGCTGGACGGAGTCTTCCCCAACCTCTCCCTCTCTCCTTGTTGGATCAAGGCGTGGGAGACGTCACCGGGCTGCACGTGTGTTGAACGTGGAGGCGCCGTGGTTCGGCGCTTAGATCGAAATCAACCACGATCTGAATCGCTACGAGTACGACTCCTTCATCCGCGTTCTTGCAATGCTTCCGCATCGCGATCTACAATGGTATGTAGATGCACTCCCCTTCCCCTCGTTGCTAGATTACTCCATAGATTGATCTTGGTGATGCGTAGAAAATTTTGAATTTCTGCTACGTTCCCCAACAGTGGCATCATGAGCCAGGTTTATGCGTAGTTTCTATGCACGAGTAGAACACAAAGTAGTTGTGGGCGTCGATTTTGTCAATTTACTTGCCATTACTAGTCTTATCTTGATTCAGCGGCATCGTGGGATGAAGCGGCCCGGACCGACCTTACACGTACTCTTACGTGAGACAGGTTCCACCGACTGACATGCACTAGTTGCATAAGGTGGCTAGCGGGTGTCTGTCTCTCCCACTTTAGTCGGATCGGATTCGATGAAAAGGGTCCTTATGAAGGGTAAATAGAAATTGGCATATCACGTTGTGGCTTTTGCGTAGGTAAGAAACGTTCTTGCTAGAAACCCATAGCAGCCACGTAAAACATGCAACAACAATTAGAGGACGTCTAACTTGTTTTTGCAGGGTATGCTATGTGATGTGATATGGCCAAAAGGATGTGATGAATGATATATGTGATGTATGAGATTGATCATGTTCTTGTAATAGGAATCACGACTTGCATGTCGATGAGTATGCAACCGGCAGGAGCCATAGGAGTTGTCTTAATTTATTGTATGACCTGCGTGTCAATGAAAACGCCATGTAATTACTTTACTTTATTGCTAACCGTTAGCCATAGTAGTAGAAGTAATAGTTCGCGAGACAACTTCATGAAGACACGATGATCGAGATCATGGTGTCATGCCGGTGAGAAAGGTGATCATGCCGCGCCTCGAAGATGGAGATCAAAAGGCGCAAGATGATATTGGCCATATCATGTCACTTTATGATTTGCATGTGATGTTTGTCATGTTTACATCGTATTTACTTAGAACGACGGTAGCATAAATAAGATGATCCCTCACTAAAATTTCAAGAGACGTGTTCCCCCTAACTGTGCACCGTTGCGAAGGTTCGTTGTTTCGAAGCACCACGTGATGATCGGGTGTGATAGATTCTAACGTTCGCATACAACGGGTGTTGACGAGCCTAGCATGTACAGACATGGCCTCGGAACACATGCGAAACACTTAGGTTGACTTGACGAGCCTAGCATGTACAGACATGGCCTCGGAACACAAGAGATCGAAAGGTCGAACATGAGTCGTATAGTAGATGCGATCAACATGGAGATGTTCACCGATGATGACTAGTCCGTCTCACGTGATGATCGGACACGGCCTAGTTTGACTCAGATCATGTATCACTTAGGTGACTGGAGGGATGTCTATCTCAGTGGGAGTTCATTAATCAGATGAACTTAATTATCATGAACATAGTCAAAAGGTCTTTGCAAAATATGTCATAGCTTACGCTTTAGTTCTACTGTTTAAGATATGTTCCTAGAGAAAATTTAGTTGAAAGTTGATAGTAGCAATTATGCGGACTGGGTCCGTAAACTGAGGATTGTCCTCATTGCTGCACAGAAGGCTTATGTCCTTAATGCACTGCTCGGTGTGCTGAACCTTAGCGTCGTCTGTAGATGTTGCGAAACATCTGGCATACACGTTTTGATGACTACGTGATAGTTCAGTGCGTAATGCTAACGGTTTAGAATTGTGGCACCAAAGACGTTATGAAACGTCACAGAACATATGAGATGTTCCGAAGACTGAAATTGGGATTTCAGACTAGTGCCCACGTCAAGAGGTATGAGACCCCTGACAAGTTTCTTAAGCCTGCAAACTAAGGGAGAAAAGCCCAATCGTTGAGCATGCGCTCAGATTGTCTGAGTACCACAATCGCTTGAATCGAGTGGGAGTTAATCTTCCAGATGATATAGTGATGGTTCTCCATAGTCACTGCCACCAAGCTATTAGAGCTTCGTGATGAACTATAACATATCAGGGATAGACATGATGATCCTTGAGCAACTCGCGATGTTTGACACCGCGAAAGTAGAAATCAAATAGGAGCATCAATTGTTGATGGTTAGTAAAACCACTAGTTTCTAGAAGGGCAAGGGCAAAAGGGATACTTCATGAAACAGCAAATCATTTGCTGCTCTAGTGAAGAATCCCAAGGTTGAACCCAAACCCGAGACTAAGTGCTTCTGTAATGAGGGGAACGGTCACTGAAGCAGAACTACCCTAGATACTTGGTAGATGAGAAGGCAGGCAAGGTCGACAGAAGTATATTGGATATACATTATATGAATGTGTACTTTACTAGTACTCCTAGCAGCACCAGGGTATTAGATACCGGTTCGGTTGCTAAGTGTTAGTAACTCGAAATAAAAGCTGCGGAATAAACGGAGACTAGCTAAAGGTGAGATGACGATATGTGTTGGAAGTGTTTCCAAGGTTGATGAGATCAAGCATCGCATGCTCCCTCTACCATCGAGATTGGTGTTAAACCTAAATAATTGTTATTTGGTGTTTGCGTTGAGCATAAACATGATTGGATTATGTTTATCGCAATACGGTTATTCATTTAAGGAGAATAATGGTTACTCTGTTTATTTGAATAATACCTTCAATGGTCTTGCACCTAAAATGAATCTCGATCGCAGTGATACACATGTTCGTGCCAAAAGATATAAAATAGTAATGATAATACCACATACTTGTGGCACTGCCATTTGAGTCATATTGGTATAGAACGCATGAAGAAGCTCCATGTAGATGGATCTTTGGACTCACTCGTTTTTTAAAAGATTGAGACATGCGAACCATGTCTATTGGTATATATGCATGAAGAAACTCCATGCAGATGGATCGTTTGGACTCACTTGATTTTGAATCACTTGAGACATGCAAATCATACCACATGGGCAAGATGACTGAAAGGCCTCGTTTTCAGTAAGATGGAACAAGAGAGCAACTTGTTGGAAGTAATACATTTGATGTGTGCAGTCCAATGAGTGCTAAGGCACGCAGTGGATATTGATATGTTCTTACTTCACAGATGATTTGAGTAGATGCTGAGAATATTTACTTGATGAAACACAAGTCTGAATTATTGAAAGGTTCAAGTAATTTCAGAGTGAAGTTGAAGATCGTCGTGACAAGAGGATAAAATGTCTATGATATGATCATAGAGATATCTGAGTTACGAGTTTGGCACACAATTAAGACATTGTGGAAATTGTTTCACGACTAATACCGCTTGGAGCACCATAGTGTGATGGTGTGTCCGAACACCATAACTGCACTCTATTGGATATGGTGCATACCATGATGTCTCTTTACCACTATCGTTTATGGGTTAGGCATTAGAGACAACCGCATTCACTTTAAATAGGGCACCACACAATTCCGTTGAGACGACACCATTTAGAGAAACCTAAGTTGTCGTTTCTTAAAAGTTTGGGGCTGCGATGCTTATGTGAAAAAGTTTCAGGCTGATAAGCTCGAACCCAAAGCGGATAAATGCATCTTCATAGAATACCCAAAACAGTTGGGTATACCTCCTATTTCAGATCTGGAAGCAAAAGTAATTGCTTCTAGAAACGGGTCCTTTCTCGAGGAAAAGTTTCTCTTGAAAGAATTGAGTGGGAGGATGGTGGAGACTTGATGAGGTTATTGAACCATAACTTCAACTAGTGTGTAGCAGGGCACAGGAAGTTGTTCCTGTGGCACCTATACCAATTGAAGTGGAAGCTTATGATAGTGATCATGAAACTTCAGATCAAGTCACTACCAAACCTCGTAGGTCGACAAGGATATGTACTACCCCTGAGTGGTACGGTAATCCTGTCTTAGATATCATGTTAGACAATACCGAACCTACGAGCTATGGAGAAGCGATGGTGGGCCCATATTCCGACAAATGGTTAGAAGCCATGAAATCCGAGATAGGATCCATGTATCAGAACAAAGCATGGACTTTGGTGAACTTGCCCGATGATCGGCAAGCCATTGAGATAAATGGATCTTTAAGAAGAAGACGGACGTGGACGCTAAGGTTACCGTCTATGAAGCTCGACTTGTGGCAAGTATTTTCACAAGTTCAAGGAGTTGACTACGATGAGATTTTCTCATCCGTAGCGATGCTTAAGTCCGTCGGAATCATGTTAGCATTAGCTGCATTTATGAAATCTGGCAGATGGATGTCGAAACAAGTTTCCTTACCAGTTTTCGTAAGGAAAGGTTGTATGTGATACAATCAGAAAGGTTTTGTCGATCCTAAGGATGCTAAAAGGTATGCTAGCTCCAACGATCCTTCCATGGATTAGAGCAAGCATCTCGGAGTCAGAATATACGCTTTTATGGAGTGATCAAAGTTTTTGGGTTTATACAAAGTTTGTTAGAAACTTGTATTTCCAAAGAAGTGAGTGGGAGCACTATAGAATTTTTGATGAGTATATGTTGTTAACATATTGTTGATCAGAAATGATGTAGAATTTCTGGAAAGCATACAGGGTTATTTGAAAAGTGTTTTTCAATGGAAAACCTGGATTAAGCTACTTGAACAATAAGCATCAAGATCTATAAGGATAGATCAAAAACGCTTAACTTTCAAATGAATACATACCGTGACAAGTTTTTGAAGGAGTTCAAAATAGATCAGCAAAGGAGTTCTTGGCTGTGTTACAAGGTGTGAGTATTGAGTAAGACCTGACCACAGCAGAAGAGAGAGAAAGGACGAAGGTCGTCCCCTATGCTTTAGACGTAGGCTCTATAGTATGCTATGCTGTGTACCGCACATGACGTGTGCCTTGCCATGAGTTAGTCAAGGGGTATAATAGTGATCCGGGAATGGATCACATGACAGCGCTCGAACTTATCCTTAGTATATAGTGGACTAAGGAATTTTCTCGATTATGGAGGTGGAAAAGGAGTTCGTCGTAAAGGGTTACGTCGATGCAAGCTTTGACACTAATCCGGATGACTCTGAGTAGTAAACCGGACTTGTATAGTAGAGCAGTTATTTGGTATGGCTCCAAGTAAAGCGTGGTAGCTGCATCTACAAGATGACATAGATATTCGTAAAGCACACACGGATCTGAAAGGTTCAGACCCGTTGACTAATAACCTCTCTCACAAGCGAGATATGAACAAACCCCATGGGTGTTGGAATCATTACAATCACATGTTGATGTGAACTAGATTGTTAACTCTGGTAAACTCTTGGGTGTTAATCACATGGCGATGTGAACTAGATTATTGACTCTAGTGCAAGTGGGAGACTGTTAGAAATATGCCCTAGAGGCAATAATAAATTGGTTATTATTATATTTCCTTGTTCATGAAAATCATTTATTATCCATGCTAAAATTGTATTGATAGGAAACTCAGATACATGTGTGGATACATAGACAACACCATGTCCCTAGTAAGCCTCTAGTTGACTAGCTCGTTGATCAATAGATGGTTACGGTTTCCTGACCATGGACATTGGATGTCGTTGATAACGGGATCACATCATTAGGAGAATGATGTGATGGACAAGACCCAATCCTAAGCCAAGCACAAGATCGTGTAGCTCGTTTGCTAAGAGCTTTTCTAATGTCAAGTATCATTTCCTTAGACCATGAGATTGTGCAACTCTCGGATACCGTAGGAATGCTTTGGGTGTACCAAACGTCACAACGTAACTGGGTGGCCATAAAGGTGCACTACAGGTATCTCCGAAAGTGTCTGTTGGGTTGGCACGAATCGAGACTGGGATTTGTCACTCCGTGTAAACAGAGAGGTATCTCTGGGCCCACTCGGTAGGACATCATCATAATGTGCACAATGTGACTAAGGAGTTGATCACGGGATGATGTGTTACGGAACGAGTAAAGAGACTTGGCGGTAACGAGATTGAACAAGGTATCGGGATACCGATGATCGAATCTCAGGCAAGTAACATACCGATTGACAAAGGGAATTTTATACGGGATTGATTGAATCCCCGACATCATGGTTCATCCGACGAGATCATCATGGAACATGTGGGAGCCAACATGGGTATCCAGATCCCGCTGTTGGTTATTGGTCGGAGAACGTCTCGGTCATGTCTGCATGGTTCCCGAACCCGTAGGGTCTACACACTTAAGGTTCGATGACGCTAGGGTTATAGGGAATAGATATACGTGGTTACCGAATGTTGTTCGGAGTCCCGGATGAGATCCCGAACGTCACGAGGAGTTCCGGAATGGTTCGGAGGTAAAGATTTATATATGGGAAGTCCTGTTTTGGTCACCGGAAAAGTTTCGGGTGTTATCGGTAACGTATCGGGACCACCGGGAGGGTCCCGGGGGTCCACCAGGTGGGGCCACCGGCCCCAGAGGACTGCGTGGGCCAAGTGTGGGAGGGGACCAGCCCCAGATTAGCTGGTGCGCCCCCCCACAAGAGGCCCAAGGCGCAGGGAAGGGGGAAAGGGGAAACCCTAGGCTCAGATGGGCCTAAGGCCCACCTAGTGGTGCGCCCCCCTCTCTCCCCCCTTGGCCGCCCCCAAGTCCCATCTAGGGCTGGCCGCACCCCTTGGGGGGGGGGGGAACCCTAGATGGGGGTGCAGCCCCTCCCCCTCCCCTATATATAGTGGGGGTTTTGGGGCTGCCATGAACATGAGAACATCTCTCTCTTTGGCGCAGCCCTACCCCTCTCCCTCCTCGTCTCCCGCAGTGCTTGGCGAAGCCCTGCTAGAGTGCTATGCTCCTCCATCACCACCATGCCGTTGCGCTGCTGCTGGATGGAGTCTTCCCCAACCTCTCCCTCTCTCCTTGCTGGATCAAGGCGTGGGAGACGTCACCGGGCTGCACGTGTGTTGAACGCGGAGGCGCCGTGGTTCGGCGCTTAGATCGGAATCAACCGCGATCTGAATCGCTACGAGTACGACTCCTTCATCCGCGTTCTTGCAACGCTTCCGCATCGCGATATACAATGGTATGTAGATGCACTCCCCTTCCCCTCGTTGCTAGATTACTCCATAGATTGATCTTGGTGATGCGTAGAAAATTTTGAATTTCTGCTACGTTCCCCAACACCGAGCTCATCGACTTCGACGTCGCCCACATCCGTCTGCCCTACAATGCCATCCTCGGGTATCCGGCTCTGGCCAAGTTCATGACAGAGACGCGCCATGGCTACAACGTCCTTAAGATGCCAGGAAGCGGCGGGATTATCACAGTCCCCTGCGAAGAGAAAGATGCGGGGCGCTCCCTCGAGCGCGCCTTCCAAGCAGCGTCAATCGAAGACCCCGACAGCAGTGCAACACTGTATCCTCCTGAGGTCATCCCCAAGAAGAAGAAGCAGCTACTCCGCACCGGGCCTCAGGAGAGCGGCGCTGCAAGTGGAGCCTCGTCAGGATCAGCGCCCGCGCCTGGGGCGCCTCCCTCCCTCGCATAGGAAGGCGTGCCCGGCGCCCTCCTCGGGCAGGGCTCGGGGGCTCTCTTCTGGAGGGCCTCAGACCTTGCCAACGTCACGAGGGAGGCGCTCGGGCACCACGTGGAGGCATGCTTCATAGCACGTTTCCCTCAGGAGGACACCGGGCGAGGAGCGCCCGGCGCACGGGAGTTCATTGCCAAGATCACTCAGGAACTGCAGGATCCAAGAGCCATGCGCGGCGATCGGCGCTCACCTGGCGCAACTCCCCACCCAGGCAAGGATGGCGGGCTGCGCGTCTGCATCAACATCCCATGGCTCAACAGGGCCGCATCTCAGGAGCTTTTTTGGCCTTCGCGCGTGGGACATTGCGAGGGCCCACCTCACAGCTACGTTTGCATGCCTTTTGGCCTGCCGAGCGTGGCGTCCGCCTTCCAGTGCAATCTGCGGAGCATCCTGGCGGCTCAGGAGGCCAGGCATCACGCAGTCCTGGCGGAGATGGAGACAGTCCTCAAGGAACCGCCTGGACCCCCAGAGCCTCCCGAGGCTCAGGGCCCTGGTGGCTCGTGAGGAGCAGCCCCTTCATCACGCATCTTCAGCTACCTCAACATCCCTTCATCAACAGAACCAGGTGACATCTTCCAAGTTTGTTTAGCTGGGAGCGCCCCTTGGGCTGCATCATTCCCAGGCCGCGTGGGTCCGTCCCTATGGCATGTATCCCTTTTCATTTCTAGCTTGCGTTGCTGGGGGCGCCCCTCGGGCTACATCATCCCCAAGCCACTCGGGTCCAGCCCAGCGGCATGTATCTTTCTTACACTTACCTAAGCTAGTCCGCCTCTCATGCTTAATCTACATATGGTTATCACCTGCTTGACTGTCACCTACCACGGGAGCCGCGCGCCGATCGTCTTTCTTCAGGACCCTTCGCGTGAGAAGGTTAGGCACGACGTCTGTGCTCGGGCCCGTCCCTGCAGCGTCGATAAATCCAACGCTTGAGCTCCGTCTGGCGGGCCGGTCCCGTTCACATCACCTCCTGGGGCCGTTGGTGCTTGGCCTTCTCACGCGATAACCTCAGGAGATTCGTTCGGCCTAGGTTGTCTAACCACCTCGCAGGACCACCACAGCAAACAAAAATCAAGACCAGGCGCAACCCGCCTTGAGGTAGGGCCTCGTGAGTCCCGCGCTGGCTCATGAGTGCCCAGACACACCTCGTCTAGCCCTGCCGTGCAAGCCACGTGTTAGGGCAGGGCTGTACACGCCCCGGGGGCTCTCCGCAGTAGGGAGTCCCCTCCCACGTACCAGTGGAAGCACCTTGCTCCGTGCTGGCCGTCGACACTGCCGAGGAGCGGCTGTGCCTGTGCAAGTGCGGAAGCGCTATGCTCCGCGCTGGTGATAAACAACTGAGGGTGGCCCCACGGCCGTATCAACTCCAGGGAGCCCTTGAGCTCAGTGTCCGGCCTCACCGCAACACCTCCCCTCGGGAGAGTCGCGCGAGGGAGCTAGACACGGGGGCTGCGCTTGGGTCACGCCCAAGCATACGCCGCCCAGCCAGGTCCCCGGACCTGCTCGTCACGCGCCCCTCCCGAGCCGAACCTCGGTGAGGACAAGGGTATGGAGGTCGTTTGAGCGTCAAGGGGGACTCCTCAGCATCGCGACTCAGGAGCCTAACTGGTCGCGTAGCCCCTCACTCCTTGGTCTCGTCCTAGTCTCCGGACGACCCAACGGCGGCTGAGGTATGCGCGCGGCCGGGCCCTGCCGATGTAGAACACTAGACCTACCCCTGCATTTCCTTTCCACAAGCTGTTTGCACGTCAAGGGGGACTGCTGAGCATCGCGACTCAGGAGCCTAACTGGCCACGTAGCCCCTCACTCCTTGGACTCGTCCTGGTGATCCGGACGACCCAACGGTGGCTGAGGTATGTGCACGGTCGGGCTCTGCCGACATAGAACGTAAAGAAAATGGGAAGGAAATCACAAAATCTCAAGCAAGTATTACAAGGCATATTGTTCTCACAATACCAAACGCAAGTCTAAACACCTCCACGAGGCATGATGCATGTTGCAGGAGTAAAACAGGAAAGGAGCCGCTCATCCCTGGACACCGCCGACGCCCGCAAGAGGCGCTCCTTCCCTGGTGGCGTCGCCTTCATCTGGGCCACCGGTCGGAGCTACAGGATTGGTGGCGCCTCCGGTCGAAGGCGCGGGAGCGAAGGCAAGGAACTTCTTCAGCAGGGCCTCCACCTAACCCTTCACGACTGTGGCAGCGGCTGCGCAGTGTTCGTCGTCCACAGGCTCCAGCAGCTCGTCAAGGCATGTGGTAGGGTCGCGAAGATGGAGGTGGCTGAAGGCGCGCGTCAGCGCAACCGAGGAGAGGACGCGAGCCTCTTCCTCTGCCATGGGGCCGATGCCGCTCACGACTTCCTCGAGCGCCTCGACCAAGTAGGGAAGCAGCTGGGCGGGGCCGTCCTTGTCGGTGGTCAGCGGCTTCTCCAAGCCCTTCTCATAGAGTGTCTTCAATGACACGCGAGACCTCTCCTCGAGGAGCGCGAAGGTAGCGCGGTCCTCGGCCAGAACCTTCGCCTTCGCATCAAGTTCGGCTTCCTCTGCCTTCACCTTCCGCTCCAGCTCCTCCAGCCGGCCGCGCTCAGTGGCCTGCGCCTTCGCCGACTGCTCCATCTCGGCGTCGCGACCCTTGATGGCATCTTCACGAGCCTTCATCTCCTCCTCCTCCTCCTTGCGGCTGCGGGCTTCCTCTGCACGCTCGCCGCGCAGGGTCTTCAGCTCGGCCTCCAGCGCCCGGCAGCGACTCTCGGCGGCCTCGACGTCCTTCAACACCGCCTCGCGAGAAGCCACCGCCTGGGCTGCGGCCTGCTTCTCTTTCTCGGAGGTCGCCGTGGCCTGGCTCAGCGCCACCCGAACAGACACGTCGGAATGGAGCCAGCCAGAGACCAGCTCCAGGCGCCCGGCCATTAGGTGGGGGTCGGCGCCCTAAAGATCTTCTCGCAGCCGGGCCATCTCAAGAAGAGCGCGCTCCAAGACGTCAGGGGAGGCAGAAGGGCCTGGAATTAGCGGTGCAGCGGGAGGAGGATGAGAAGGTACCGTCACCATAGCCTGGGAGACTGGAGCTCCAGAGCCTTGGAGACCTCAGCAGCCAAGCTGGACACCGGTGCCTCCGGAGCAGGCGAGGCCACGGGGGCTGTCTCCTCCAGAGGATTCTCCCCCGGGCCTCGTGAGGACGACCGGACTAGGGAGACATGAGCACCAGAGCTGCCATTCTCCATGGAGGGAGACGCGGCCGGAGCAAGCGGGTTGGTCCCGGGCGGCACCATCGCCTCCTCCTTCCTCTTCTTCGCCGCAGGCGTCGGCCTAATCGCACAGCAGAGAAGCGTCAAGGTCAAGCAGCAGAAGCAAGAACGAAACAAGGCAAGAGCGCTTACTGGTCCACCGCGGGGTAGTCCACCCTCCTCTTGCTAAGATTGAAGCCCAAGAGCCTCCCAGCCCGGGGCGCGGGCGCACAAGCCCCAGGAGCAGAAGAAGGAGCAGCAGGTGGGCCGGAGGCAGCTCCAGGCGGCGCTGGAACGGAAGCAGCATCTCGGGAGATCAGCGCCGACCGGCCCCTCATCGGGATCACGGGCGGCTCTCCCTTCTCCTGGCGGATGTCGGCTTTGTCGTCGTCAGGAAGGGTGTGGAGGATGTCGGCCTTGCTCAAGGGGGAGGTCTCCCCCATCCCCTCGAGGGTCGCCTCCGAGTCGCGCTCCTCGTCCTCCTCCTCTTCTTCCTCCTGGCGAGAGTCGTTAGAGGACACCTCCACTGGCACCGTCGCAGCCAAGACCGCAGGAGGTGCTGGTGGCACCAGCCCGCGCCCATCAAAGGTTGGCATGGCAGCCACAACCTGCTCCCCGTCCTCGCGACGGAACAAGGGAACGAAGACGCTTGGCGGGTATTCCTGGTCGTCCCCGACCAGGAGGGGGAGAGCCGCGGCCAGGTCTTCGTCAGGCAAGGCTCCCGGGCTCAGGCAAACCTTGTCTTCTTCGTCCCTGAGCCTCCACAAGGGGCGCGTATGCGCCTGAAGCAGAGCTACGTATAGCATCAGGAATTCCCTCAGGAGCATGGCACCTGTCACCTTCGCCGCCTTTGCATTTCCCGGCTTCAGGTCAATGTTCATCTTCTCCAGCACCAACATCGCCCGGTCGTCAGTGAGCTTCGCGCGAGACCACCCCTTGTCAGACTGAGGCATATCCATTGGCAGCACCAAGTGTGGGTGGACGCACTTGGCGTCCATCATGACCCACTTGCTCCTGAAGCCGTCGGCCTTCTTCCCAGCCTTCGAGATCGAGTTGGCCTTGCCGGCCGCAATGAAGTTGGCGCACCCAGAGGTACGACCCTTGTTGATGCGGAGGAAGAAGAAGTGGCGCAGCAGAGCCACATACAGCATCACGCCGAGGTAAGCCTCACAGTAGAAGGTGAAGATCGACAAGAGAAGGACAGAGTTGGGGTGAAGATGCAGCACCTGCAGCCCGTACTGGCCGAGGACCTCATAGAAGAAGTCGGAGAAGGGGGGGACCAGGCCCGCGACGATGCTTCTCATGAAGAAGGGGAAGAAGGTGCTCCCCTCGAGCTCCGGCATGGCAGAGCCAGCCCGGAGTTCGGTCTTCCCCCTTTCGGTGCTCTCCCTCGCTGTCAGAAGGCGCGTGGCGACGAGGCTCTTCTCCGAGACATTGGGCGCATCTAGAGCCGGCTCGTACCAAGCGGGCGGCGAAGAAACCTTGACCTTCCGGGGCGCCATCGGTCGCTGATGCAGAAGGGGATGGGGGCAGATCTAGAGATTTCGGAAGCAAGGAGCGAGGAAGGGGATCTGGAGCAAGGTGAAGGGAGGCAATGAAGACAAGCATTGCCCCCGCCAGCCTTTTGTCAGACGGGCAGTTGCCGAGGTAGCGTGGGGAAGCGGAGACGCCCACGTCCAATCAATTGCCACGCGTCGACCAAGGTCGCAGGCTGTTGGAGCCCGTGGTGCTCCACACTTGCCCTTTGGCTTTGCCTCGAAGTCAAGTCCGAGCGCGCCTTGGGCCCGGGGGCTACTGTCGGCGTTCTGGGAATGGGGGTCCCCAGACTTGCCTGCCTGCGGCCCACGGCGTGGCTCACTCACGGCCCAGTATGGCCCGTCTTCACCAGCAAACGCTCAAGACCCTCACGAGGCGGATGACACAAGACCTCCTCGGGAGTGGCCTCGTCGGGCCGGCTCGTGAGGGGCGGAGAGATCAAGGCGAGGTGAACCTCGCGAGGTGCCTACTACGTCAGCCATGACGACCAAGATCAGGTGGGCGCCAGCACGCACAGTGTCCTCGTTTCCTCTTTGGTGCTAAGGAGGCAAGCGCAGGCGATGAGTACCGAAGCATTAGGCAAAGGTTTCCATATCGGTGCAACGAGACCAAGACCAGCAGGACGGCAGGAAGGAGGTCACCGTGGAGCCCTAGACGGCGTCACCACCAGAGCCTTTGGCAGGCGAAGACCACCTTTAGTCAGGATAGCTTGTACTAGTTGTCCCCTTTCAAATTGGCTGTTGTTGGCTCCCTTCCCGCTCAATATTGGGGGAGAGGACCAGGGCCTCTATAAATAGGGCTAGCCACCACAGCAGGAGGCATCTCACCTCATCTTGGACTAGATCCAACCCATCCTCACACCCACCAAACACAAGAGCACCTCCCTCAGGAGGCTGTTCTTCCCCTTGTATTGTTCATCCTCAGCCCGAGAGGCAATCCACCACGCCACACTGGAGTAGGGTATTACACCACAACGGTGGCCCGAACCAGTATAAATCTTGTGTCTCTTGTGTTGCGAGTTTTCGAGCTAGCCTTTTAGATCGTGGCGAGGTTGAGGGCTTGATTAGGTAGGAAGAGATCTTCGCGCGCACCCCAGTGTTCGAACCTCAAGGGTGTTGCCGGAACCCGAAATCTGACAGTTTGTTTGACTTTTTGTCTTGTAGATATATACTGAAATGCACTCAATGCCGAACGGGGATCTGGCCCTGGAAGGAGAGGTGAGTGCAGACGAAAGCACTCAGTGGCAATCTGCGGACTCGGATGATGAGGAGAGCAATTACTCGAGTAGTAGTGAAGAAGTCGAGTCGCCACCCCGCTCCTAAAGGCGTTCCAAGCAGACACACGATCCAGTAGGTGGACGGGGCCAAGCACTTGCGTAAAGTACGCAAGCCTCAAAGCGCACTCGGACATCCACTCCTGATCCGGCTGAGAAGGCTCCAAAGCAGCCCAAAGTTGCTCCTGCAAAGCCTCGGAAGGCCCTGCCTAAAATCAAGGTGGACGTTCCCATTGCCTCTGCGTAAGTATTTTACTTTGTCTCTTTGCTCTTGTGTTGATTGGAAACTTTTGTACTACGGTTGACTCATTCTCCAACTTGATCGAGTGAATCCTGAAACTTGCAGTGCTGCTACTTCTGGGACTTCCATCTACAAGGATGAAGGTGATGAGGGGATTGAAGATGCGGTCACTTCCAAAGCAGGTATGATTCCTGCTATCTTGCCTTCATTTCGTCAATTGATTTATCGGCCGACTGAGCCCTTGTGGTCGAGTCTTTTGCAGCGCCGCCGAATGTTATTGAACTTCCAGACGATGATGAAGATATGCTCCGGAGGCCTACGGGAAGGAGGGGCAGGACCTCAGGCAGGGGAGTGCCAACCAGCAAGGCATCCCAGCCGGCACCAGTGCCAGAACCAATGATCCAGCAGTCCGGGGACCTCAATCGAACTTCTGTTACTTTTGCCGATCCTGTGTCGACTTGACTCCATGCCTCAGACCCTCAAGCTGCTGCGATTGTTCCACCTTCTCCACTTTTCACCACCCATCATGTCCTCGAGGACCAAGTGAGCGCTGCCAAGGAGGCCATACGCCAGGCAGGCCTTATGATGGAGCAAGTGGTGCGCAATGCCAGTCAGGCTGCCTATGACACCAGCTCGTCACTTCAGACCAATGTCCAGGTTAGCTGATTTCTGACTGATCTTCTAGCTTGACGCTTGTTCGGTTAGGATATGCTACCCGAAAAACTTTAATGTGCATCTATTGTCAGTCTGCACCTTGCATCTGTACACCCACTGGGTGTTTCAATTTTTGCTGAGTAGTTTTTCCACTTGAGTCGACTAGGTTGCGTCGATTGTATCTTTGAACTAGTGGGGGCACGCAGAGTGCACCCACTAGGTGTAGTCCCCGAGGACACCGTCGAATGATTGATTCGGCGGGGGTCTTTGAACAAAATACTTCTTGACGGTTCTTCCACTCTGTCTGGGCGGACCATGTTGAGTGGAATCTGAACCAGTGGGGGCACGCTGAGTGCACCCACTGGGTGTAGTCCCCGAGACCGCAGTCGACTACTGGCAGTCGGCTGTGGTCTGAGAATAACTGTTATTTCCCCTTTTTTTACTGGACGGACCAAGTTGATTGGAAAGTCGAACTAGTGGGGGCGCGCTTAGTGCACGCACTGGGTGTAGTCCCCGAGACTACTGTTGGATGTTTGATTCGGCAACAGTCTTACAACTCTTATTGTCATACCGAATTGAACTTGTGTTTTATCGCTCGGAATCGATCAAATCTTTGTTTTTGTCGACTGATTGTCCACTGACTGCAGAGATCTTGCGAGCTCGAGGCTCGGTTTGCTGACTTGGATAAAACACAGATTCAGCTCAATCTTGATCTGGAACTGGCCAAGCAAAATCTGCAGAAGGCTCAGGATAAAACTGCTGGTATGGGAGGTAAAAAGCTTGCCGACTAGCTCTCTTGACATCTTTTTCTTTCCTTGTTCTGACCCATGTTATTTCCTTTAGAAAAAATGAAGCAAGCTCTGGACAAGAAGGACCTTGACCTTGCGGCCGCATAAAAAACAGCGCAAGAGAAAACTGCACTTGCTGACAAGAAGCTAGCTTCGGTTGGCAAATCAGAGGAAGAAAATGCCAAGCTAAAGATTGCTCTTGACGGTGCCAACAAGGAGGTGACTCGACTGAAGAAGGACAAGGGGGCCTTAACTGATAAAGTTGAAGATCTCACTCGGAAGAGGGATGAACTAGAAGCTTATCTGGGAGGACTTGCCAAGAAACTGTTCCTTATGCTTGAACGTATTTTTCCTTGTCCGACTGACTTTCCTTTGTCGACTCGTCATATAACTACCGATTCATCATTTCTCTCTGTGTGTGCAGAATTTTGCCAAAACTTCGAGGAAGAGACTGGGTGAATCGAAATGAGCTTGGATCCCATCAACTCCCCTGTTAAGGATGAAGCTACCATGAACGTGCTCCGACTGGAATCTTGACTTGCTAGCGCCATGGACTACCTCGCACAACTGAAGGTGGCGGTGTCACGGATTGACACGGCCCTGTCGCCAAGGGCGACATTCCAAAATGACCTCGAGTCTCTGATGACTCGACTCAACGAGATTCCCGGTCGAGTGCAGGAATGGAAGAAGTCATCTGCCAGATGTTGTGCTGATGTGGCTCTGTCCTTGGTGCGTGTCCACTTCAAAGAGGCCAAGGAAGAGAATCTAGCGGCACTCAAAGTTGCCAACACTAAGAATCTTCACTTCGAGTCTTTCATGGAGACCTTCCTTGAGGCAGCCACTCGCATTGCAGACGGAATCGACCTGGACGAGTTTGTCGAGCCTGCCAGCCCTCCCCCTAAGGATTAAACAACTTTATGCTCTGATTAAATTTGCCTCAGAATGCCGAGTGATTTTGTAACCGTTAAACTCCTTCGGGCCTGATGCCCGAGCACTTTCATCTGCGGTTCTGAACCTGGTGGGATTTATCCGAACTTGGCTTTTCTTTGAATATGCTTGTCTTTATCTTTCTGCTTTTGAATCTCTTGACTCTCATCGCTCTTGCGGATCGGGATGGAGCGCACGTCATACTTGTGACGCAGCTCCATCGAGTGGGTCATGGACAAGAGCACTAGGTGCTGTGCACGACCTACACCTCGTCGTCCTTGCGGATCGGGATGGAGTGCACGTTGTACTTGTGGCGCAGCTCCTTCGAGTGGGTCATGGACAAGAGCACTAGGTGCTGTGCATGACCTGCACCTCATCGTCCTTGCGGATCAGGATGGAGCGCATGTTGTACTTGTGGCGCAGCTCCGTCGAGTAGTAGTTTTTATCTTAGGCGAGTACAGGACTGCAGCTAAGCCCCCGAGTGAGAGGATTGCTCTCCACTCGGTAGGATTTTTAAAACATAGGCGAGTACAGGACTACAGCTAAGCCCCCGAGGGAGAGGATTGCTCTTCACTCCGTAGGATTTTTAAAACTTAGGTGAGTACAGGACTGCAGCTAAGCCCCCGAGTGAGAGGATTGCTCTTCACTCGGTAGGATTTTTAAAACTTAGGCGAGTACAGGACTGCAGCTAAGCCCCCGAGTGAGAGGATTGCTCTTCACTCGGTAGGATTTTTAAAACTTAGGCGAGTACAGGACTGCAGCTAAGCCCCCGAGTGAGATGATTGCTCTTCACTCGGTAGGATTTTTAAAACTTAGGCGAGTACAGGACTGCAGCTAAGCCCCCGAGTGAGAGGATTGCTCTTCACTCGGTAGGATTTTTAAAACTTAGGCGAGTACGGGACTTGTCGTGGAATTGTCACGGCAGATGTCCTTGGGCTAGGACTTAGTCGTGGAGCCATCGCAACTAGGAAGCTTGAAGGGGTTATGCGGGACAAGGAACACGAGGGGTTATACTGGTTCGGCCCCTTACGGTGAAGGTAAAAGCCTACGTCCAGTTCGAGGTGTTATTGATTAGGGTTATGATCGCCAGGGAGCTAAACAGCTATCCCGGCTCTCGGAGAGATTGTTGTCGCCCCCAAACCGCTGCCGGGTCGTCCCTTTATATAGGGAGGCTGACGCCCAGCAGCCCTTAGAGTCCCGGCCGGCTCATAAGAGTGTCCGGCTCGGACTCTAAAACAATACTTGCCTTACACTACAAGTCTACTATAACAATGATTGTAACTACGGGTTTTAAGTCATATCCGGGTCTCAGCCCATCTCTGGCCCATTATCCTGAAACTTAGCTCCGGGCTTCTGGTAATGATCTTTGGAGTAACCCGGCCCTCCTGGCGGGTGACCCCCAGGTCTATATCCTCAACATTAGGCCCCAGATTGACTTGAGCCGGCTTGTGTCAATCTTCAGCTCCGCAGTCAGAAAAAATCTCCGGCTTATCATTCATGTGAAGGTCATAACCCGGAGTGACGTCATCCTCTGGACTCCGGGTAATCCGCCGTGACGTCATCCTCCATTAAGTCCGTTTTTTACTCCGCCAGATCCGCAACGGATCTTTGCTTTTACTGTCCTTCCGAGAATCGAGGCGCCGTGAGGGGGAGATAACCACGCCGTGGCCTCCTCAAATCCCGCGCCCACTTATGACTCGGCCTTATAAATAGGCCGGCCCGGCACTCTCTTCTTCACACTCTCCTTCTTCTTCCTCGCACTGCCGTTCCTCTGCCCGAGCTTCTGCCGCCGCCACTGCCGTCGCACCCCTGGTCTTCCTCAACCCGGCCGCTGCATCAACCTGACTCGGACCAGATAACGTCAGCGACCTCCGCTCTTCTCCAACTCCGGTGAGTCCCCTCTGCCTTACTAGCATAGATCTAGGACAGAGTTCATCTGTGTTCTTCATGTTCATCACCGTTACCGCAAGTTTCGGTAACCCCTGTAGCCACTGCCCCCGTTGATCCTTAGGCTTGTGTAGAACCACCACGGTAGATATCTGAGGTTCATTTCTTCTGCAAGAACACCTCTTTTTACTGCATAAGGACTGGGTTCCATCTCAAGAACCTCCCCTGCTTCTGTTTTTTAGGTCTAGAAAACTTTCTCTGCTCCGACTACTTTGATCCAAAAAAGTTACTGTAATATGTGAAATCTGTTTACCACACTTAGTAAAAACTGCAGTCCTTTGAATCTTGGCGGCTTATATTTGGGACTTAGAGAAAACACGCGCCGTAGAACTTTCCGGTTTAAAGAGAATCATGCTCTGTAGTATCTTCCGACTTAACCGCAGTAAGCCGTCGACGACCAACTTATCCTGAAAGCCCCGACGGCTTAGATAACCCACCGTATCAATACATACCATTAGTCCCCTTCATAAGCCGTCATTGTAACTTGAATGATAAACTCCGGCTTATAATTAACCCGGACACTTTTCTCTTCCTCGTAGACCACCAACCGTCACCATGCCTCCCAAGGCTCCCATCACTTGCAACTGGATGAAATCCAGCGTCACCGAAGAGACCCTGGCCAACTTCGTTAAGTCCGGATATCTGCCTAAGAAGGAAGTGATGTCCTACCGTGCTCCCGACCCGTCCGAAGAAAGGCCACAGCCGAGAGACGGGGAGGTAGTGATCTTTGCCGACCATATGAGCCGGGGCTTCGCACCGCCCGGCTCAAAATTCTTCCGGGACGTGCTCAACTCCTTTGATCTTCGGCCTCAGGATATAGGACCCAATTCCATATCCAACATCTGCAACTTCCAAGTTTTTTGTGAAGTATATCTTGGAGAAGAGCCGAGTCTGCTGCTCTTCAGAGAGCTGTTCTATTTGAACCGCCAAACCGAGTGCGCAAACGGTCCAAGTCTAGAGTTAGGCGGCATCTCCATCCAACGGCGCAGGGATTGTCTGTTCCCTTACGCAGAACCGCCAAGTCACCCCAAGGACTGGAACATGACTTGGTTCTACTGCCAAGACACGTCCCCGGCTGATGAGAGCCCGCTGCCCGGCTTTCGCCCAACGCGCCTGGAGCCAACTCATCCATTATCCGACAAGCTGACTGCCGCAGAACGCCAGCCTCTGCTTCCAACGATCAACAAGATCAAAGCCCTGCTAGGCAATGGTCTAAACGGAATTGACTTGGTCCGGGTCTGGATCTCATGGCGGGTGATCCCATTGAGCCGCCGCCCCGGCTTAATGTGTGAGTACACCGGGCGAAAGGATGACCCGCAGAGGCACAGTCGCAATGATCTTCCAGAAGACGTTGCTGAAGAAGAGACCAAGGCTCTTTTAAACGAGAGCCTGGCAGACTGTGGAAGAACCGGGCTAGCCCCGTTCTGCAAGACCAATCCAGCCCCAGCGGTAAGCCGCTGACTTTAACCTTTCCATTTTGTTTTACCTGTCATCTTACTAAGAACTCATTACTGTATTTCTCAGGCTGATGATAAATTCTGGCGGGTCAAGTATGACCACGAGGCGGCCAAGAAGGCCAGGAAGGCGAAGAAAGCCGCCAAGAGAGCCGCCCCTCGCAAAAAGGGAAACAGACCCACTGCTTCGGAGCTGCTGCAATTAAGCGATAGCTCCGAGTCAGAGGTAACCCTTAAATCTTTTAAATTCTTGCAGTATATGTTGTCTGATGCTGTCCGCCTTATCAACACTTGCTTATTGACAGGATGACACCGGCGCCAGTAACCCGGTGGTCGAAGAGGTAACATCACTTTCCTCCGGCTCGGAGCCTTTACCACAGCTGAAAGTCCGAAGGGTAACCCGGAAAGTAAGCTTTTCCCATCGATTAGCTCACCGAGACCCTCAATTTCTTTTGAAGCAGCAAGTCCACGAGAGCCGGCGTCACACCCGGGCCCGCAAGGACACCGACCTCTCTACTGGGTTACCCGACGCAACGAGGAAACGCCGCACTGAGGTTTTTTCTCACCTGTACCCTTTTCATCCGTTGGCGGGTGTCATCCGTCAGCCACTCAACTCTTCTGACTCCAATTACCAGGAGACCTCCCCCTCCTCGGGTGACTCCATGCAGTCAAGTCTGCCGGCCTTCAAGACTGCCCCCGGGTAATAACAATCTCCTTATATTATCTGTCTGTACTTACCCTTTGTATGCCTAACACTTCTGCCTTTTCAGTGCCTAGGCAAAGCTCACCAAAAGAGTAAAGAAGACCAGGTCAGCC
Source organism: Triticum aestivum (assembly GCF_018294505.1). Classification (NCBI taxonomy): domain Eukaryota; kingdom Viridiplantae; phylum Streptophyta; class Magnoliopsida; order Poales; family Poaceae; genus Triticum; species Triticum aestivum. Next base: position 341,662,824 of record NC_057802.1, on the reverse strand, counting down.
GGAGTGCCCGACTTGCCTGAGCCGGAGACGACGGCTCAAGAGCCGCCAGTCGCCTCCGCCCCTGAAGCCACCATTCCCATGGATACGGCGCCTGAAGCCCCTGCCCCGACCACCAAGACAACGACCGAAGCGTTAGCTAACCCGGAGGCCTCCGGCTCAGCCCCACCAGCTAACGACCCGGACGTGGTAATTACCCGGACGGAGTTTGTTGAGCCGGGGAGGCCAACCGCGCTGGCCAAATGCTCCGCGAGGGGGGAGTTGCTGCAACCCCACCGGGTGAATCTGGATCTCTCCAGCTACACCGACTTAAGTATTGGAGAACTCGTCTCAGGCTACATCAGCCAGGTTCACAAGAGCCGGGACGCCGAGATCACCATGGTCAACCAGATCCAACAAAAATCTGAGGTAACCTTCTGCTGTTCTCTTACTTTCCGCATAGTGATCCTTGCCATTCTAGCCCCCAAGTCTAGGACTTATACTTGAATATGTTGTAGACTTTAGATTCCGGCTTACTGAACTGAGCCGGCCGTACATAGATAGATACGTTCAATATGCATTAGCCCCCAAGTGCCAAGTGTCTTTGCTTGGAAAGCGCTTGGGACTTTATAGAATGACTGTTAATAACCCGGAAATATATGCAGGCTGTTGGCAAGAAATTAGAGTCGGACCTGGCGGATCTCAAGAGCCGGCTGAAGGCACAAGAGATGGAGACCCGGAAGGCAAATGCCAAGTTTGTCTCCAGCATCGCCGCTCAGGAGAAATTGAAGACTGAATTCGATGCTGGGCGGAAGGCCTAGGCTGAGGAGAAAGCTGCACTGGTGACCCGGGCAGAACAGGCGGAGAAGGCCCTCACTGAGAAGACCGCTGAGCTCTCCGGTCTAAAGCGCCAAGTGTCCCAAATGGTAGCTGCCATCTTCGGTAAGTTGCCTCACCGGCTTTCATTCAAGTTGGAATGTTTACATCTCTTAACTCATCCTTATCACCGGGTCATCTGATGTTGTTAAACAGGTTCCAGAAGCACCAACTTGAACCAGAGCGTGGTCACCAAGTTAAAGGCCGTGTACACCCTGGTGGAACAGCTCTACACCGGGTCACAGCGGGCCTTAGCTGTGGTGGCCCTGTCAAACGACGTGCCGACTCATCTGGCCGAAGTCCTGCGCCGGCTCGCAGTTCTGCCGCAGCGGATCCAGGAGCTACGACGAGCATCCGCGAGATCCGGAGCAATCGCCGCACTGAGCCGGGCCAAAGCCTTCTTGCCGGAGCTAGACCCGGCAGATATCGCCCTGGGTTACCCCAGCCTGAAAGAAGACGGCTCAGCGTTCGACCAGAAGGACTTCGCGGCTTGTGTGAAGGCTGTGCGCCCGGTGGCCACCATCATCGGGAACGACACCGATTTAACCAAGTATCAGCCGGGATACAACGCGGAGAATCAGAGGATTCCAACCCCTCGCTATGAAGCTATCAATCTGATTCCCCCGGCTCGCCAGCACACCTTCGCCCCGGAGATTAACCCGGCCGGGTTAATTGACGAAGAAGCTCAGTTCGAAGCTCTCAGCGGCATCAACTGGAAGTCGTCGACCTTCGAAGCCTTGGGATCAGCCGAAGCAGAAGATGAGCCGGGGACTTCAAATCAGTAGGCATCATAAACCGGCTAGCGGCTCACCAAACAACGCCCCATCCTTGAAACTGTGAAAGACTTTGGTAATAGAGTAGGTGCAACAATTTATCTCTGCCGTGCCATCGTGCACGTAATGAATGCTGAAATCCTTTGAAGTCATTCTTTTGATGCTCCTCCGGGTCGTAATTATCCCTTTGTCCTTCTCAACCTTAAAAAGTGCCTTCAAATATCTGCATGGAAAGGCAAATTACAAGTCGCAAGGCGGCTGACCGCCCTGAGAATCAGGTGTTTGAGATGGATAACCCGGGATACGAACCAAAAAAGATTGGTCCTTAACTATACTCGAACATAGCTGTGATGACACACTTAACAGCCTGTAAGCATGCTTCCGGGTTAAATAACCCGGGTAGCACGGTTGGTACCTTAACTCGAATTTATTTGTCTTGATGACATCCATGATGCTCAACTAACAAGATAAACCAAAATTAAGCCGGCAAGTGAAACCCGGCAGTACATACTTTGACATGATCAAGGCAAGTTGTGGTAAAATATAAAAACTTAAGGGCTTCCGGTTCAAATACGACCAGAAACTCGGTCCAAAGGGGTTAAGCTAAGATTCGGATACGATCATATAGCCCCCAGTGGGTTTGGCGATGCCAATCAAGAGGGTATCGACAGCTATGTTCTCTTTGGTTCGAATACGACCCATGTTTGAACAGGAAGCCCCCAAATGATTCTGAAAATTTGTTTAACGACGCTGATTCGAATACGATCCACGTAGGTTCTCAGAGGGGTTACACTATGATTCAAATATGACCAGAGGCAACTTCCCAATGAGCTCGGCACTTTGCCAATCAAATGGGTATCGGCAGCTATGTTCTCTTTGGTTCGAATACGACCCATGTGTGAACAGGAAGCCCCCAAGCGACTTTACTGCTTACAGCTAGATTCGAAGATGATCATAAGCCGGATCTTCTGTAAGTCAACATGACACACATTTTTGGAAGAGAGCAAAGGACAGAGGTCCTGCTTTATTGCTTTATCATAATATATACATGGCTGAGATAAATATGTACATCACAAGAGTCGGAAGCTCAAGTGTAGTAAGGCCGAAGCTGAGCTATGTTCCACGGCCGACGGGTCTCCTCCTCAGATTTACGCTAGTCCTTATGCTCCCGGATATCAATGAGGTAATATGACCCGTTGTGCAAGTTCTTACTGACCACAAAAGGCCCTTCCCAAGGTGGGGATAACTTGTGTGCATCTGTTTGATCCTGGATGAGCCGGAGCACCAGGTCGCCCTCCTGGAAGACCCGGGACTTGACCCGGCGGCTATGATAACGGCGCAGGTCTTGTTGGTAAATCGCTGAACGGGCGGCTGCCACATCACGCTGTTCGTTCCAGCAAGTCCAGAGCATCTTGGCGCGCCTGTTCATTATCCGTCTCAACATAAGCCGCCACACGAGGTGAATCATGACGGATGTCACTGGGGAGAACTGCTTCTGCTCCATAAACCATGAAGAAAGGCGTGAAGCCTGTAGACCTGTTGGGAGTAGTGTTGATGCTCCATAAAATGGAGGGCAACTCCTCCACCCAACAACCAGGCGTCCGTTGCAAAGGGACCAAGAGCCGGGGTTTAATGCCCTTCAGAATCTCCTGGTTAGCTCTCTCAGCTTGACCATTGGATTGGGGGTGTGCCACTGAAGAGACATCAAGCCGGATATGCTCTCTTTGACAAAACTCCTCCATAGCGCCTTTGGACAGATTAGTGCCATTGTCTGTTATGATGCTGTGTGGAAAGCCGAAGCGGAAGATCACCTTTTTCATAAATTGAACTGCCGTGGCTGCATCACACTTGCTAACTGGCTCAGCTTCCACCCACTTCGTGAATTTGTCCACTGCCACCAAGAGGTGGGTCTTCTTATCCTTGGACCGTTTAAAAGGCCCGACCATATCAAGCCCCCAGACCGCAAAGGGCCAAGTGATCGGGATCATCCTCAATTCCTGAGCCGGCACATGAGCCCGTCGGGAGAATCTTTGGCAGCCATCGCATTTACTGACCAAGTCCTCTGCATCAGCGTGAGCCGTCAGCCAATAAAAGCCATGACGGAAAGCCTTGCCACAAGAGACTTTGAACCGGCATGATGGCCACAATCCCCTTCATGGATCTCGCGCAAGATCTCTTGACCTTCCTCAGGGGAGATACAACGCTGGAATGCCCCTGAAACACTGCGATGATGCAACTCGCCATCGATAACAATCATTGACTTAGCCCGCCGGGTTATTTGCCTGGCCAGAATTTCATCCTCAGGCAACTCTCCCCGGGTTATATAAGCCAGATATGGCATTGTCCAGTCTGGTATGATATGAAGAGCCGCCACCAGTCGTGTCTCCGGGTCAGGGATAGCCAAGTCCTCCTCTGTAGGCAACTTAACCGAAGGGTTATATAGGACATCCAGGAAAGTGTTAGGCGGCACCGGCTTTCGCTGAGAGCCGAGCCGGCTTAAAGCATCAGCCGCCTCATTCTTCCTGCGGTCAATGTGCTCCACTTGATATCCCTGAAAGTGCCCGGCAATGGCATCAACCTCGCGGCGATAAGCCGCCATTAGAGGATCCTTAGAATCCCAGGTGCCTGATACTTGTTGAGCCACCAAGTCTGAGTCACCAAAACACCTCAGCCGGCTTAAGCTCATCTCCTTAGCCACCCGAAGACCGTGGAGCAAAGCCTCGTACTCAGCCGCATTATTAGTGCAAGGGAACATCAACCGTAGCACATAATGGAACTTGTCACCTTTAGGGGAAGCCAAGACCACACCAGCCCCCGAGCCCTCCAGCTGCCTGGACCGATCAAAGTGAATAGTCCAATAAGTGTTATCCGGCTTTTGCTCGGGTACTTGTGACTCTGTCCAATCATTGATGAAATCTATCAAGGCCTGAGACTTAACAGCAGTGCGTGGCACATATTTGAGGCCATGAGGTCCAAGTTCTATAGCCCACTTAGCAATTCTCCCTGTAGCCTCTCTGTTCTGGATAATATCACCGAGAGGGGCGGAACTGACCACAGTGATGGGATGACCTTGAAAGTAATGCTTAAGCTTCCGGCTTGCCATAAACACCCCATATACGAGCTTCTGCCAATGCGGATACCGCTGCTTGGACTCAATGAGCACCTCACTGACATAATAAACCGGCCGCTGAACCGGATGCTCCTTACCCACCTCCTTGCGCTCCACCACAATAGCCACGCTGACGGCTCGTGCGTTTGCCGCTACATACAGTAGCAAGGGCTCCTTATCAACCGGAGCAGCAAGGACGGGGGGCTCTGCCAGTTGCTTTTTCAAATCCTCGAAGGCGGTATTAGCTGCATCATTCCAGACAAAGTTATCAGTTTTCTTCATCAATTGATATAAGGGCATAGCCTTCTCACCCAAACGGCTTACAAACCGGCTTAACGCAGCGATGCGACCCGCCAAACGCTGAACGTCATTTATACATGCCGGCTTAGCTAGAGAAGTGATAGCTTTGATCTTCTCTGGGTTAGCCTCAATGCCCCTGTCAGAGACCAAGAAGCCCAATAGTTTGCCTGCAGGAACACCAAAAACACATTTGGCCGGGTTAAGCATCATCTTATAGACCCGGAGATTGTCGAAGGTTTCCCTTAAGTCATCTATCAGGGTTTCCTCCTTGATGGATTTAACCACAATGTCGTCCACGTAAGCGTGAACATTGCGCCCGATCTGCTTATGAAGGCAATTCTGCACACAACGCTGGTAAGTCGCCTGTGCACACTTGAGTCCAAAGGGCATAGACACATAGCAGAAGGCTCCAAAGGGAGTGATGAACGCCGTCTTCTCCTGGTCCTTAACTGCCATCTTAATCTGATGATACCCGGAATAAGCATCCAAGAAACTTAAGCGTGCACAACCTGCCGTGGCGTCAATGATTTGATCGATACGGGGGAGAGCAAAAGGATCAGCCGGACACGCCTTGTTCAAGTCCGTGTAGTCCACACACATCCGCCAGGTGCCGTTCTTTTTAAGTACGAGCACCGGGTTAGCCAACCACTCTGGGTGAAAAACCTCAACAATGAACCCGGCCGCCAAAAGCCGGGCCACTTCTTCACCAATAGCCTTCCGCCTCTCTTCGTTAAACCGTCGAAGGAACTATCTGACCGGCTTAAATTTTGGATCCACATTGAGAGTGTGCTCAGCGAGTTCTCTAGGTACACCTGGCATGTCAGAAGGTTTCCATGCAAAGATGTCCCTATTCTCACGGATGAACTCGATGAGCGCGCCTTCCTATTTCGGGTCCAGATTTGCACTGATGCTGAACTGCTGAGATGAGTCACCTGGAACAAAATCAACAAGTTTAGTCTCATCGGCTGATTTAAACTTCATTGCTGGTTCATTCTCCGTGGTTGGCTTTTTCAGAGAGGTCATATCTGTTGGGTCAACATTGTCTTTATAAAATTTCAACTCTTCTGTGGCACAAACAGACTCTGCATAAGCCGCGTCACCTTCCTCACACTCCAGAGCCACTTTCCGGCTGCCGTGAACTGTAATGGTCCCATTGTGACCTGGCATCTTGAGCTGTAAGTACACATAACACGGCCGTGCCATGAACTTGGCGTAAGCCGGCCGTCCGAATATAGCATGGTATGGACTTCTTATCTTGACCACCTCAAAGGTCAACTTCTCCACCCTGTAGTTGTTTTCATCACCAAAAGCCACTTCCAATTCGATCTTGCCGACTGGATAAGCCGACTTACCGGGTACCACACCATGGAAGATAGTATTTGACTGGCTGAGGTTCTTATCAACTAGCCCCATACGACGGAAAGTCTCATAATAGAGGATGTTGATGCTGCTGCCTCCATCCATGAGTACCTTTGTGAACTTATAGCCTCCCACCTGAGGAGCCACTACTAAGGCCAGGTGGCCCGGGTTATCTACCCGGGGAGGGTGATCCTCCCTACTCCACACTATGGGCTGCTCCGACCACCGTAAGTAGCGTGGAACCGCCGGCTCAACAGCATTAACAGCCCTCTTGTGACGCTTCTCGTCTCGTTTGCACAAACTAGTGGTGAACACGTGATACTGTCCACCGCTAAGTTGCTTCGGGTTGGTCTGATAGCCCCCCTGTTGCTGTTGATGACCCTGACCAGACTGTTGATTGAAGCCCCCTTGACCGTTCTGAGGACCGGAATTTGACCCGCCACCCGGGCCATGAAAACCGCCAGCGCCGGAGCCGCCTGCGCCTGGGCCGCCGCCCGGGCCATTGTAGTTTTTAAAGGCCTTCATGATAGCACAATCCTTCCACAGATGAGTCGCTGGCTTCTCTCTAGAGCCGTGTCTCGGACAAGGTTCATTCAACAGCTGCTCCAGAGAAGGTCCTGACCCGCCGCCTCGGGGAGAGGGCCTCCCCTTGCGTCGCTGGTTGTTGCCTTGGGTGTTGGCTACGAACTCCAGGCTGCCATCGGCCTTGCGCTTGCCTCCTCCTTGATTCGCCGGGTTAAACTGAGGGCCCTTGCCATTGCCGTTCTTCTTTCCCTTCCCTGTCCTTTCATCATCTAAAGGGGGATCCTTGGTACCATCGGAATCAGCGTATTTGACAAGAGCCGCCATTAGTGTACCCATATCCGTGCAGTCACGTTTAAGCCGCCCAAGCTTCATCTTTAGGGGCACAAAACGACAGTTCTGTTCTAACATCAAGACTGCAGAGCCGGCGTCCATCTTATCTGACGAATGTATGATCTCCTTGACCCGGCGAACCCAATGGGTCGTGGACTCACCCTCCTGCTGCTTACAGTTAGTCAAATCCACAATTGACATAGACTGCCTACAGGTATCCTTGAAGTTTTGAATGAACCGGGCCTTCAGCTTAGTCCAAGACCCAATGGAGTTCGGTGGCAGCCCTTTTAACCACGTGCGGGCAGTTCCATCTAACATCATGGTGAAATATTTTGCCATGGCCGCCTCGCTGACCTCTAGCAGTTCCATAGCCATCTCATAACTCTCAATCCAGGCCGCAGGCTGTAAGTCAGCTGTATAGTTAGGCACCTTCCTAGGGCCCTTGAAATCCTTAGGTAAACGTTCATTACGGATGGCCGGCACCAAACAAGGGACACCCCCGGTCCTGGTAGAAATACCCACATCAACGGACGCCGTTGGATAAGCCGGGGGGGTCTGATAAGCCGTCAATTGCGGCACCTGCTCCGCCTCTTGCCGTGCTTGGTCTGCGGCGTAGAAGGTTCCAACATGAGCCGGGCCATGGCGTCGGACATTACTTGAGCCGGTCGCCGAGACCATGTGCCGGCTGTAGCTCGGGCTCTGGCCTGGGCGAGGAGTTGAGTGGATCCTGTCCCGGCTGTAGGAGTACGCCTCTTGCTGCGCTAGGGCCGTCTGCAGGAGTTCCCTGACCCGGCGGGTTTCCACGGCTGCCGGAGAATTGCCGTCAACGGGAAGAGCCGCCAGTCGTGCTGCCGCAGCTACCATGTTCTCCAGCGGGTTATCGTAATGACCCGGGGGTATTGGCACATATTGAGGCGGGGCAGGGGGCGCCTGGGGAGGCCCCATTACTAGTGGCTGAATAAGGGGTCCCGACCCGGGCGCAATGACCCCTGGTGGGTTATTGGATCCCGCACCCGGTGTGTTGAATAGATTGCGCGGATCATAAACCGGCGGGAGTCGAGACTGGGCCTTCTGATGCCTCCTTCTCATGACCTCGTTGGCCGCGTTCTGATCCATCGTGAGTTGGAAGGACTGCGCCTGAATCAACTGAGTCCGTGCGTCGAGAGCCGCCCGCTCCGCCGCCAGCCTGATCCCTTCTGCTGCAAGATCCTCTTTTGCTTTCATCAGATCCAATTTTAACTGTGCCACCTCCGCGTCATGCTGGGCTTGATCTGCCGGGTCAACCGTGGCAGTTAACAGGGCCATCATTTTATCTGTGAGATCCATGAGCATCTGAGCCGGGGAAGGCTCCGGGTTTTCTGATCCGGTAGCGGGGTTCTGAACAGGATGCGCACCAGCCATAAAAACTCCGACCTGACTTGGCGGCTCAAAAAGGTCCGGAATACTGTTGCCATCGGAATAACTCATGAGCCTGCCATCTTGAAGTTGGTACAACGAGTTTGACTCATCAGCGGCCGACTCGCCGTCAGAGCCGGCGGCCGCCTCATCCCCGGACCCAGATGGATCGGAGGGCCTTCCATGGATGCATCCCACAAAAGCGCGTTTTAAGGCAGGCCGGGCCCGGGCGGGTCGTGCACGCTGAGCCGTTTCGATGAGATCGGCGCAGAGACCCGGCTCGTGGCCCGGCTCACCAACCTTGCCAATGAAGACATGAATTCCGCCAAAGGGGACCCGGTACCCGTACTACACTGAGCCGGCGTCGGGGCCCCAGTCCACGTCGTCGATGTAGAGCCTGCCGCGACGACTCTTGGTCATCCGGCCCACAGCGTATCCCTTGAGCCCTTCGAAGCTGCCCTTCAAGAACTCAAATCCACCGTGCGCTCGCCCCACGGTGGGCGCCAACTGTCGTGGAATTATCACGGCAGATGTCCTTGGGCTAGGACTTAGTCGTGGAGCCATCGCAACTAGGAAGCTTGAAGGGGTTATGCGGGACAAGGAACACGAGGGGTTATACTGGTTCGGCCCCTTACGGTGAAGGTAAAAGCCTACGTCCAGTTCGAGGTGTTATTGATTAGGGTTATGATCGCCAGGGAGCTAAACAGCTATCCCGGCTCTCGGAGAGATTGTTGTCGCCCCCAAACCGCTGCCGGGTCGTCCCTTTATATAGGGAGGCTGACGCCCAGCAGCCCTTAGAGTCCCGGCCGGCTCATAAGAGTGTCCGGCTCGGACTCTAAAACAATACTTGCCTTACACTACAAGTCTAATATAACAACGATTGTAACGACGGGTTTTAAGTCATATCCGGGTCTCAGCCCATCTCTGGCCCATTATCCTGAAACTTAGCTCCGGGCTTCTGGTAATGATCTTTGGAGTAACCCGGCCCTCCTGGCGGGTGACCCCCAGGTCTATATCCTCAACAGGACTGCAGCTAAGCCCCCGAGTGAGAGGATTGCTCTTCACTCAGTAGGATTTTTTAAAACTTAGGCGAGTACAGGACTGCAGCTAAGCTCCCGAGTGAGAGGATTGCTCTTCACTCAGTAGGATTTTTAAAACTTAGGCGAGTACAGGACTGCAGCTAAGCCCCCGAGTGAGAGGGCTGCTCTTCACTCGATAGGATTTTTAAAACTTAGGCGAGTACGGGACTGCAGCTAAGCCCCCGAGTGAGAGTATTGCCCTTCACTCGGTAGGATTTTTAAAACTTAGGCGAGTTCGGGACTGCAGCTAAGCCCCCGAGTGAGAGGATTGCTCTTCACTCGGTAGGAGTTTTTAAAACTTAGGCGAGTACAGGACTGCAGCTAAGCCTCTGAGCGAGAGGATTGCTCTTCACTCGGTAGGACTTTTTAAAACTTAGGTGAGTACGGGACTGCAGCTAAGCCTCCGAGTGAGAGGATTGCTCTTCACTCGGTAGGATTTTTAAAAACTTAGGCGAGTACGGGACTGCAGCTAAGCCTCCGAGTGAGAGGATTGCTCTTCACTCGGTAGGATTTTTAAAACTTAGGCGAGTACAGGACTGCATGTAAGCCCCCGAGTGAGAGGATTGTTCTCCACTCGGTAGGATTTTTTGAAACTTAGGCGAATCAGGTTCGCAGCTAAGCCACCCACTGGATTTTTTTTAACACATGAGTATGTAACAGCAATCATTTGGGAGACGGAAAAACTGCGTCTTTGATAAACAAAACTGAAAGGTACTTCTTATTACATTTCATCAGTCCGACTGCTTAAGTATAAAAATGGCGGAGCAGCTCCACATTCTAAGCGCGTGGCTCCTCTTTATTGTGTTCCACATTGTAGAGGTGATACACTCTGTTGTGGAGCACCTTGGTGATGATGAAGGGACCTTCCCAAGCAGGAGCAAGCTTGTGAGGCCATTGCTGATCCACTCGGAGCACAAGGTCTCCTTCCTGAAACGCTCGACCTCTCACATTTCTGGCATGGAATCGACGGAGGTCTTGCTGATAAATGGTCGACCGGATCAAGTCCATCTCTCTTTCTTCTTCCAGAAGGTCAACAACATCTTGTCGAGCTTGTTCTGCTTTAGTTTCTGAAAAAAGTTCTACTCGGGGTTCGTTGCGAAGCAAATCACTCGGCAGCACAGCTTCAGCCCCATAGACCATGAAGAAGGGAGTCCGTTCAGTCGACCGATTTGGTGTTGTTCTCAATCCCCAAAGGACTGATGGTAACTCGTCTACCCAAGCGCCTGCCGCATGCTTGAGGTCACGCATCAACCGGGGTTTCAGCCCTTGGAGAATCAAACCATTTGCTCGTTCAGCTTGTCCATTTGATTGCGGGTGGCCGACTAAAGCATAGTCGACCCGAGTGCCTTGGGAAGTACAGAATGCTCTGAACTTGTCTGAATCAAAGTTGGAGCCATTATCTATGATAATACTGTGAGGGACTCCATATCTGAATGTCAGCTCTCTGATGATACTGACGGCAGTGCTTGAATCGAGATTTTTGATAGGCTTGGCTTCAATCCATTTGGTGAACTTGTCGACTGCTACAAGCAAATGGGTGAAACCACTTCTGCCTGTCCTCAGGGGTCCAATCATATCCAATCCCCAAACACCAAATGGCCAGACGAGTGGAATGGTCTTCAAGGCCGATGCAGGCTTGTGGGTCAAGTTGGAGTAGAACTGACATCCTTCGCACTTCTCGACTATATCTTTTGCCATCTCATTTGCTCATGGCCAATAGAATCCCACTCGATATGCTTTGGACACGATGGTCCGGGAGGACGCATGGTGACCACAGGTCCCCGAGTGGATATCATTGAGAATCATTCGACCTTCCTCTGGCTTGATGCATCGCTGAGCAACTCCAGTAACACTCTCTCTGTAAAGTCGACCACCTATCACGGTAAAGGCTTTGGATCGACGGACAATCTGACGGGCCTCATCTTTGTCCTCTGGAAGCTCCTTCCTGAGCAGATATGCAATATACGACACTGTCCAGTCAGGAGTGACGACCAAAACCTCCATGATCAGGTCGACCACGGCTGGGATTTCGACTTCAGTTGGATCTGTAGAGCTTTTGGGTTGTGGGGGCTCTTCTGTGAAAGGATCTTCTTGAACTGACGGGGTGTGAAGGTGCTCCAAGAACACATTGCTGGGAATGGGCTCCCGCTTGGAACCTATCTTCGCCAAGTCAGCAGCTGCTTGATTTTTCAGTCGGGGTATGTGGTGGAGCTCTAACCCTTCAAACCTCTTTTCCAACTTTCTCACTGCATTGCAATAGTCAGTCATAGCTGGGCTCCTGATGTCCCACTCCTTCATCACTTGATTGACCACTAAATCTGAGTCGCCGTAAACCATTAGGCGACGGACGCCGAGTGAAATGGCCATACGCAACCCATATAGAAGTGCCTCATATTCAGCTTCATTGTTGGAGGAATCAAAGTGAATCTGGAGAATGTAACTGAGTTTGTCGTCTCACGGGGATACCAGGACTACCCCAGCACCAGAACCACTCAGCATCTTGGACCCATCAAAGAACATAGTCCAATGTTCTGAGTGAACCTGAGTCGGTTGTTGTTGCTCGCTCCACTCGGCGTGGAAATCTGCTATTGCTTGGGACTTGATTGCTTTCTTTGCCTCAAACTTGATATCCAACGAAAGGAGTTCAATCGCCCAGTTTGCCACTCAACCAGTTGCATCTCTGTTGTTCAGAATTTCTGACAATGGAGCATCACTGACGACTGAAACCGAGTGATCTGAAAAGTAGTGCGCATCTTTCTTTGTCGTCAAATAAATCCCATAAACCAGCTTATGATAATGTGGATATCACTGCTTGGATGGAGTCAAGACTTCAGAAATATAATACACTCGGCACTGAACCTTGTAGGCTTTGCCTTCTTCTTCCCGCTCGACTCTGAGCACTGTACTGACAACTTGTCCAGTGGCTGCAATATAGAGTAATAAAGGCTCTTTGCTGATTGGGGCTGCGAGCACCGGCTGGGTGGAGAGCAGGACCTTGAGCTCTGCAAATGCTGCGTCAGCTTCAGGAGTCCACTCGAACTTGTCAGATTTCTTCATCAGTCGGTAAAGGGGTAACGCCTTTTCACCGAGACGAGAAATGAATCGGCTCAATGCTGCCAAACAACCAGTAAGCTTCTGAACATCGTGCACACGCATGGGGCATTTCATTCAGAGGATGGCACCAACTTTCTGTGGGTTTGCATCGATCCCTCACTGGGAAACAAGGAAATCGAGCAACTTTCCACCCGGGACTCCGAATGTGCACTTCGACGGATTAAGCTTGATATCATATCTTCTCAAATTGGCAGAGGTTTCGGCGAGGTCAGTCAGTAGGTCGGAACCTTTACGTGACTTGACCACGATGTCATCCATGTATGATTCCACATTCCGACTGATTTGAGTGAGCAGGCACTTCTGTATCATGTGCATGAATGTGGCACCAGCATTCTTGAGACCAAAGGGCATGGTAACATAGCAAAAGCACCCGAATGGGGTGATAAAAGCTATTTTGTTTCATCGGGTCCATACAGTCGGATCTGATGGTATCCAGAATAAGCGTCCAAGAAGGACAAACGCTCACACCCCGGAGTTGAGTCGACAATTTGATCGATGCGGGGCAGAGGGAAATGATCTTTCGGGCAGGCCCGATTGATATGCTTGAAATCGATGCACATGCGCAGTGAATCGTCTTTCTTTGGGATCATGATAACATTGGCGAGCCACTCGGAGTGGTATATCTCGCGGATAAACTCGGTTGCTAGAAGTCGAGCCACCTCTTCACCAATTGCCTTTCTCTTCTCCACGGCGGACCGACAGAGATGCTCCTTGACAGGCTTTACTTTTGGGTCGACTCGCAAACAGTGCTCAGCTTCTCCCCTAGGTACACCCGGCATGTCAGAAGGTTTCCATGCAAAGATGTCCCAGTTCTCACGGAGGAACTGGATGAGCGCTTCTTCCTATTTGCTGTCGAGTGATGTTGAAATATGAGTCGGAACAGCATTGGGATCGGTCGGGTGAATGTGAATCTGCTTGGTTTCACCAGACGACTGAAATGCAGACTCTGAAGCAGGCTTCTTGGCACGTAACAAATCACTCGGATCTGCGTTCTTCTGGTATTCTTGCATTTCTACTACTGCCATCTATTCATCTGCAAATCTTTGAGCCCTTCTGGAGGCACTCTTCCGCTTTCTGCCGATTACCAGTGATTGTGATCACGGCCTTGGGACCAGGCATCTTCAGCTTGAGGTACATGTAACACGGTCGAGCCATGAAACGGGCATATGCAGGTCTGCCTAGAATGGCATGATAAGCACTGTGAAAATCAACAACTTCAAATGTCAAGTTTTCTTTCCGGTAATTCTTCGAATCACCGAAAACCACGTCGAGAGTGATCTGGCCGAGTGAATCGGCTTTCTTTCCAGGGATGACACCATGGAACCACATATTGCTTTCACTGATCTTGGACATCGGAATGTCCATCTCTCGGAGAGTCTCAGTATACAAAATTTTTAGGCCACTACCACCAAACATCAGAACCTTGGTCAGTCGAGTGCCCCCCACGACCGGGTCGATCACCAACGCTTGCCGCCCTGGGGTTGCAACGTGCGCTAGATGGTCAGACTGGTCGAATGTGATAGGATTCTTTGACCACTTCAAATATGTTGTTGTTGCCGGGGCAACCATGTTTACTTCTCTGTTGATGACCTTCAGTCGACTCTTGCTCTCAACATCAGCAAAAATCACCAAAGTGGCATTGACATTGGGGTAACCATCATCCTCCTCTTTGTCCTCGTCTTTATCAGATTCCTTCTCTTTCTCACCGGGCTGGCCCTCTCGGAATTGCTGGATAAGGAATCAACACTGTCAAGTGGTATGCTTGGGATAAACCAGGTTCCCTTCTTCATCCTTCTTGGTGTGTATATGACACGACAAATCAAGCACATCATTTCCTGCTTGATCTTTCATTTTCTTGGGAATCCATGGACCCTTAGGCTTTCCCTTGAATTTTCCTTGAGTCACAGCTACGGCTTCTCCAGGACCGGCAGGCTCGCCTTTGCGTTTCTGCTTCCGATTGGAATTACCTCCTCCGGTGTCCTGGCCGACTGGTTTGCTCTTGCCACTGCGGAGTCGGTCTTCCTCTTCGCCGTTAGCGTATCGAGTGGCTATTTCCATCATTTGGGTTAGGGTCATATCTCCTGTCCGACCGAATTTCAAGTTAAGCTCTCTGTACCGAACGCCCTCCTTGAAGGCACAGACTGCTTGATGCTGAGACACATTCTCCACTGTGTGATGCAGAGTGGTCCACCTCTGGATGTAATCCCTCAAAGTTTCATTCGGTTTTTGTACGCAATGTTGTAGTTCCGCCAACCCTGCTGGTCGTTTGCAAGTGCCCTCAAATGTCCTGACAAACACTCGGGCCAACTCTTCCCAACTGAATATACTGCCCGGGGTTAACTGATTCAGCCAAGCTTTGGCCGAACCCTCTAACATCAAGGGAAGATGTTTCATGGCTACCTCATCATTACCACCACCAATCTGCATAGCCACTCGGTAATCTTCTAGCCAAGTGTCAAGCTTTGACTCGCCAATGAACTTGCTCACTCCCGATGCCAACCTGAAATTGGGAGGGATCTCAGCGGCTCTGATAGCCCTGCTGAAACACTCAGGGCCGGAGACATGTACTTTGCTGCCAGCTGGATGATCTCTATCCAGTCCTTCTCTGTGTGCTCAGTTTCTGCCGACCAGACCTTGTATGAGAATTGACCTTGCATCAAACCCAGGCTCTCTTGGGTCGACTGGAACTCTTCGCTCATCACTGTATGGGCGCCTTTCATCATACTGCCGGGGCATGTATGACCCGCCCCTCGGAGGGTGTGTAGGCACTCGACGGTGATCTTCACGGTCGAGTCGATGATCGAACTGCTCATGATTCCGACCAAGATACTGCTCCTGGCGGTGCCCACGTCCCTCATGCCGCAGAGGCGATCTTGGGCTGTGGGCCGACTTGACTATATCCGCCACCACAGACCTGCTATGGATCCTGTTGCGAGACTGAGAAACTGCTGTGTTCTGTTCGCCTGCCGCCCGGAGCAGTGCTCGGATCTGCATCAGGCCTCTGCCAGCCTCTAATTGGGACGGCTGAATCGACTCTGCTATACGGGCTACAATTGTAAGATTTTGAATTGGAGTGCGGTATACCTGCGGTTCGGGCGGGAACAATTCTTGCTGACGTCGACTAGACTCGGGGATCTGTCATCAAGCACATTCGTCGACTGAATGTTGAAGGTTTTCCAGTCGCGTGCGCTCAGCCAAAGTGGCCAGGCACACCGCCTCCAAGGCCCGAGCCTCGGGGGTCTCCCCGATGATAGGGGTGTGAAGGGCCTCCACGTTACGATGATGTAGTTCATCCCTCTGCTGCAAAGTGAGGGCTTCAGGATGGTATTCCTCGTGAATACGTGATGGATCGCCGCCGCCATCGC
The DNA here is from genome assembly GCF_018294505.1 of Triticum aestivum. Classification (NCBI taxonomy): domain Eukaryota; kingdom Viridiplantae; phylum Streptophyta; class Magnoliopsida; order Poales; family Poaceae; genus Triticum; species Triticum aestivum. Next base: position 341,646,623 of record NC_057802.1, on the reverse strand, counting down.
CGTCGTCGCTGCGGCGGAAACCAGGCGGGCTGCACGGCGTGTCGACCATCAGGACTTCTGCCGCAGGGTCGCTGCTGTCGCACTCGGACAGGGTTTTGACAGAGCCACTCGAAAGGTCGAATAGCCCGTAGAGGGATTCGTCGGGCTCAATTGCCGTGACTTGAGGGGTGGCTGACTGACGAGCCACCGCATGTTTCACCCACCACTGAAGCCGCGATCGACCAGATTGTTTGCGACGGCGAGCAGCGGGGAGTGAAGACGCCGCGGGAGCCAGTCGATACTGAGTTGACGGCTGCCGCAGAAGGACGCCGCGGACGCACGCGTGAAAGTGCGTCGCCCCGCGGACGGGGAGCGCATCGACATCGAGGGGGGCCTCCTGGAGCCAAGCGGAGTCGTCGGCGACGAAAATGAGAGCGCCGAAACGGATCTCGCGGCCCTCTGACAAACCACCGCCGCAAACCATGATGAAGGAGTTCCAGAAAATTGCAACCTCACCGGAAGTCGCCATGACACCTGCCCCACGGTGGGCGCCAACTGTCGTGGGAGTAAGTTTGACAGTAAAATAGGGTGTATGAACGAAGAGGCAAGATCCTAGCTACGATGAGGTCGTGCAGACAAGATTTATGAGTTCAGGCCCTTCTCGGAGGAAGTAAAAGCCCTACGTCTCGGTGCCCTGAGGCGGTCAACTGGATTATGCGCGAAGTTACAGGGGGTGCGAACCCTTGTGCTAGTGGAGGGGGTGGCTTATATAGAGTGCACCAGGACCCCAGCAAACCCACGTCACAAGGAGTTCAATGTACATTAAGATGGGACGTTACTGATAACGCCAGCAATAAAGACATATAAATGATCATTAAGACTATGGAGTGAACGCTCGATCGTTGACATCCTGAGTGACCTTAGGTCTTCTGTACTCCGAGTGGTCTCTGGTATGGTCGAATGACTATCTCCTGGTCGAATGGAATTGGGTCTTTCGAGTGGAACTGTTGGTCGAGTGGATTGCACTCTGAGGTGAATTCAGTTGGTAGATCTTGTTGTTCTCTGAACGTCTTTGACTATGAGGCAGTGTCTTCAGAAAGGGTGTCTAGGTCAGGCCTATTACCCTACCCTAGGTACATGTCATCGTCACTCCACGCCCTTTTTCGGGGTTTCTTGAACTTTTTTGGTGCTCAACTTCATCATTTCTCTCCCAACACAATCACATACCCCGCTGCGTATGTCCCTCTGTGTGAAAACTTCTTGGGTTGTCGACCGCATTGGGGTCTATTAAAACACATCTTTACCTGCCGTTCTCAAATTGTGAAGAAGGCAAATCCGACTGACGAAAAGATGCACGTGATCCAAATGTGTGGGGGCTTAGGGATTCATACGAGGGGTAGGAGTACTTTTCCTCCTATGACCCTTCCCGAGTGGGTTAGGGGGTGGCAGTTGACCTGGTTCTACTGCCAAGATGTTCTGACTCCTAGTCAGTCGACTGGTCTTCCCCCCTTCACCATGGATCGAGTCCGCCAACCCTCTTCATTGACTGTGACTCCAACAGAGAAAGGAGAGGTGTCCATGCTAGTCGACCGGGTAGTCCAATTAGTCCGTGATGGCGTGACTGGCATGGATTTGTTGGAGGTGTTTCTCAGTCGACGCATCCAGCCTCTCCAAGCTCGCGATCATCTGATGTGGATGTACTCGGGTCCTAATGACACTGCTCGGGTCGACCTAGAGGACGTCACCGAGGAGACGGTGGCACAGTGGCTGCGGAGCATCACTGGAAACAAAGACAACCCCATGGGGTCCAGAAGAGTTGCACCATTCGATGCTGAAAATGAGCCGGACAAGGTGTGACCTTTGTTACCGAGTGCCTTTTTATCTGATTTGCAACTGTCCTTGAATCTGATTGATGCTTGTTTAACTCCTTGCCTTGCAGATTTATACTGAGATGTACTCGATGCCAAACGGGGAGCAAGTCCAGGAGGGAACGGAGAGCATAGACGAGAGTGGCGACTGGCAATCTCCCGATGACAATGAAGACGACAGCGACGACTCGGACGGCAGTGAGGAAGTCGACTCACCTCCTCGCTCAGAACATCGATCCAAGCAGTCTCAAGACCCTGCAAGCGCGTGCGGCAAGGCAGCTCCTCCAAGCACACAAGTGCAAAAACGCACTCGGACTTCGTCTCCGGAACCATCTGAAAAGGCCGCCAAACAGCCCAAGACCGCACCCTCAAAACCTCGGAAGGCCTTGCCCAAGATCAAGGTGGATGTTCCTGTCACTTCTGCGTAAGTGGTTTGCTTTCTCTCTTTGCTTTTGCGTCGTTTGGGAACTTCTATGTTACCGTCGATTCATTCTCTTGCTTGACCGAGTGATTTCTGAAACTTTTAGCGCTGCTACTTCTGGGACCTCCATGGATATTTACAAGGATCGTGATGATGAGGAGACTGAAGATGCAGCCACTTCCAAAGCGGGCACAACTCTACAATCTTGCCCTCATTTTCTCGATTGTACCATCGGTCGACTGAACTCTTGCGGTCGAGTCTTTTGCAGCACCACCAAATGTCATTGATCTTCCAAACGACGACGAAGATGTGCCTCAGAAGACCACGGGAAGAAAGGGCAGGACTTTGAGCAGGAGGGTGCCTACCAGCAAGGTACCTCAGTTAACATCAGTACTAGAACCAGTGATCCAGCAATCCGGATATCCAATTTGGGCTTCTGTTTCTTTTGACGATCCTGTGTCGACTGATCATCCTTTAGCGTCAACCGCCCAAGTCCTTGCCCTGTCCGTGCAACTCCATTCCTCAGATCCCCTGGCTTCTTCGACTATTCCACCAACTCCGCTCTTTGTTACCCATCATGTCCCAGAGGACCCAGCGAGCGCTGCTAAGGAAGCCATACGCTAAGCAAGCTTTATGATGGAGCAAATAAAGGTGGTGCACGAAGCTAGCAAGGCTGCCTACGATGCCAGCTCTGCTCTTCAAACCAATGTCCAGGTGAGTTGATTTCCGACTGATCTTTTAGCTTGATCTTTTCTCTGTTATGATATGGTACTTGAAAACTGCTGCTTTATTATTCGTAAGATGTCTGTGGATGAGCGTTTTGAAACCTTTAATGTGCATCTATCATGAGTCTACACCTTGCATCCGTTCACCCACTGGGTGCTTTAACTTTTGCTGGATAGTTCTTTCACTTGAGTCGACTAGGTCGCGTCGAGTGTATCCTTGAATTAGTGGGGTGCACGCAGAGTGCACCCACTGGATGTAGTCCCCAAGGTCACCGTCGAATATTTGATTTGGCGGGGGTCTTTGTCAAATGTCTCTTTACAATTCTTCCACTCGGTCCAGACAGGTCGTGCCGAGTGGAATCCGGACCAGTGGGGGCATGCCGAGTGCACCCACTTGGTGTAGTCCCCGAGACCGCGGTCGACTGCGGGTAGTCGAGGGTGGTCTGAGGATAAGCGTTGCCGTTTTTTTAACTCCGACTGGACGGACCATGTCGAATGGAAAGTCGAACTAGTGGGGGCACGCCAAGTGCACCCACTGGGTGTAGTCCCCAAGACTACTGTTGAATGTTTGATTCAGCAGTAGTCTTAGAACTCTTTTTGTCGTATAACTTGCACTTGTATCTTGTCGCTCGGAAGCAACCGAGCCTTGTTTCTGTCGTCTGACGTGTCTTATTTGCTGACCGCGGAAATCTTGTGAACTTGGGGCCCAATTCACTGAATTGGAGCAGAAACAAATTCAGCTCAATCTTGATCTGGAACTGGCCAAGCAGAATTTGCAGAAAGCTAAGGATGAAGCAACTGCCATGGGAGGTAACAACTTGTCGACTGTTTGTTTTGTCATCTTTTCTTTTCGAACTTTAAACCGAGTGACTCCACTCGAACAGATGTGCATAGTGAAAATCGCCAACTGCAAGCTCGTCTGAAGATTGTTATTTCTTTAGACAAAATGAAGCAAGCTCTGGAGCAGATGGACCTCGACCTCGCAGCAGCCCAGAAGACGGCGTGAGAGAAAACTGATCTTGCCGACAAGAAGCTGGCTTTAGTCAGCAAGTTAGAAGAAGAAAACGCCAAGCTCAAGACTGTCGTTGGTGAAGCAAACAAGGAAGTTGTGCAGCTGAAGAAGGACAAGGTGGCCTTGAATGACAAAGTCGCAGATGTCACTCGGAGGAGGGACGAACTGGAGACTTATCTGGGGAGCCTTGCCAAGAAGATGTTCCTCATGCTTGAAGGTATTTTCCCTTTTCCGACTGCTCTGCAACTGCCGATTCATCGTAAGACGGTCGACTCATTATTTCCTGTGCGTGCAGAATTCTGTCAAAACTTTGAGGAAGAGACTGGGCGGATTGAGACGAATCTGGACCCCGTCAACTCCCCCATGAAGTACGAAGCTGCGATGAATGTGCTGCGAATGGAATCTCGCCTCGCCAGCGTTATGGACTATCTCGCACGACTGAAGGTGGCGGTGTCGCGGGTCGACACGGAGTTCTGTCCAGGCGTGACATTCCAGAATGACCTCGAGTCTCTGATGACTCGACTTAATGAAATCCCTAGTCGAGTGCAGACGTGGAAGAAGTCATCCGCTCGCTGCGGCGTTGATGTGGCCCTGTCTCTGGTCCTTGTCCACTTCAAAGAAGTCAAAGAAGAAAAGTTGGCGACTATCAAGGTTGCCAACACCAAGAAGCTTCAGTTCCAATCCTTCATGGAGACCTTCATCGACGCTGCCACTCGTATTGTAGATGGAATCGACCTCGACGAGTTCGTCGAGCCGGCTAGCCCTCCTCTTGCCGAGTGAAAAAACTTGATGCCTTATCTTTATTTGTCTTGGTATGCCGAGTGATTTGTAACCGTTAAAATCCTTCGGGCCTGACGCCTGAGTACCACCGTTCGTGGTTTTGAACCCTGCTGGATTTATCCGAACTTGGTTTTTATTCAAATATGGTTGTTTCGCCTTTACCACTGTGAAACTTGATTCTTCACTCAGAATAGACGTCGTACTTGTGGCGCAGCTCCGATGAGAGGGCCACGAACATGAGCGCTAGGTGCCGCGCGCGACCTGCACCTCGTCGTCCTTGCGGATCGGGATAGAGCGGACGTTGTACTTGTGACGCAGCTCCGACAAGAGGGCCGCGAATGCGAGCATTGGATGCTACACGCGACCTGCACCTCGTCGTCCTTGTGGATCAGGATGGAGCAGACGTTGTACTTGTGACGTAGCTCCGACAAGAGGGCCGCGAATATGAGCACTAGGTGCTGCATATGATCTGCACCTCGTCATCCTTGCAGATCGGGATGGAGCGGACGTTGTACTTGTGACGCAGCCCGGAGTATTTTTGTAACTTAAGCGAATTAGATTCGCGGTTAAGCCTCCAAGTGAGAGGGTTGCTCTTCACTCGGAGTGGTTTTTTAACTTAGGCGAGTACAGGGTCGTAGCTAAGCCCCTGAGTGAGAGGGTTGCTCTTCACTCGGAGCGGTTTTTAACTTAGGCGTGTACAGGGTCGCGGCTAGGCCTCGAGTGAGAGGGTTGCTTTTTCACTCGGAGTGGTTTTCAACTTAGGCGAGTACGGGGTCACGGCTAAACCCCCGAGTGAGAGGGTTGCTCTTCACTCGGAGTGGTTTTTAACTTAGGCGAGTACAGGGTCGTAGCTAAGACCCCGAGTGAGAGGGTTGCTCTTCACTCGGGGTGGTTTATAACTTAGGCGAGTACAGGATCGCGGCTAAGCCCCCGAGTGAGAGAGTTGCTCTTCACTCGGAGTGGTTCTTAACTTAGGCAAGTACAAGGTTGCAGCTAAGCCCCCGAGTGAGAGGATTGCTCTTCACTCGGAGTGTTATTGAAACTTAGGCGAATCAGGTTCGCGGCTAGCACCCACTGGGGGATTTGGACACAAATTCTTATGGAGTAACAATCATTAAGATACTGCAAAAATCTTGTCTTTGATAAGAAAATTGAAGGAGTCTTATTACAACTCGTCGATCCGAGTGTTTAGGTATAGAAACGGCGGAGTGGCTACGTTGTAGAGGTGATACGCCCCGTTGTGGAGCACCTTGGTGATGACGAAGGCGCCTTCCCAGGCCGGATCGAGTTTGTAAGGTCGCTTCTGATGCACTCGGAGCACAAGGTCTCCTTCTAGAAATGCTCGACCTCTGACATTACGGGCATGGAATCGACGTAGGTCTTGGTGATAGATGGTAGACCGGATCAAAGCCATCTCTCGTTCTTCTTCCAGGAGATCAACCGCATCTTGGCATGCCTGTTCTGCTTCTGCTTCTGAGAAGAGTTCCACTCTGGGGGCGTTGTGCAGCAAGTCACTCAGCAGCACAGCTTTAGCACATACACCATGAAGAAAGGAGTTTGGTCAGTCGACCAGTTGGGTGTTGTTCTCAGTCCCCATAAGACAGACAACAATTCATTCACCCAAGCTCCAGCAACATGCTTGAGATCGCGCATCAGTCGGGGTTTCAGCCCTTGAAGGATCAAGCCATTCGCCCTTTCTGCTTGCCCATTCGACTGCGGGTGCGCAACGGATGCGTAATCCACCCGAGTGCCTTGGGAAGCACAAAATTCTCTGAACTCATCATAATCAAAGTTGGAGCCGTTATCTGTGATAATGCTGTGAGGGACTCCATATCTGAATATCAGCTCCCTGATGAAACTGATGGCAATGCTTGAATCAAGGTTCTTGATAGGCTTGGCTTCGATCCATTTGGTGAATTTGTCGACTGCTACAAGCAAATGAGTGAAACCACTTCTTCCGGTCTTGAAAGGTCCAACCATGTCCAATCCCCAAACTGCAAAAGGCTAGACGAGTGGAATAGTCTTCAAGGCAGACGCAAGTTTGTGAGACAGGTTTGAGTAAAACTGGCATCCTTCACACTTGTCGACTATATCCTTAGCCATCTCATTTGCATGTGGCCAGTAGAACCCCGCTCGGTATGCTTTGGCAACGATGGTCCGAGAAGACGCATGGTGGCCACAGGTCCCCGAGTGGATCTCATTTAGAATCATTCGACCTTCTTCTTGGTCGAATGGAATTGGGGTATCCGAGTGGGATAACTGGTCGAGTGGATTGCACTCTAAGGTTATGTCGGTCGGTATCCTTTGTTGTACTCTTGAATGTTCTTGACTCTAGGGCAGTGACCTTGGGTAGGGCGTCTAGGTCAGGCCTATGACCCTACACCAGGTTAATAGCATCATCATTACTGTCATGGGAACGATTCCGACAATAATAAGGGCTAGGTTAAAGGAGCATGATCTATCGAGATGCAAATGGGTGACACGGTGGTTTTAGCGAGTTCGGGCCTCTCACAGTGGAGATAACAACCCTACGTCTCGTGCTTCGGAGAGGCTTTGTTTTATATGAGTATGTATCCGGAGATTACAATGAGAGAGAGAGGGGGGGGAACGGATCCCCATGCAAGAGCTAAGTCCTGAGACTAATGGAGAGAGAGTAGAGGGGGAAGAATGAGAGAAGCAAGAGCCCCCCGAGCCTAGTGGTGGGGGTGGCTTATATAGAGTGTGCCACCCCCTCACTTCCTATGTTACAAAGTGGGGCATGAATGCCATAATGCCAGCTCACTACCAAGCCTTCACTATGAGGCAATAATAAAATGGTTATTATTGTATTTCCTTGTTCATGATAATTGTCTATTGTTCATGCTATAATTGTATTAACTGGAAACCGTAATACATGTGTGAATACATAGACCACAACATGTCCCTAGTAAGCCTCTAGTTGACTAGGTCGTTGATCAATAGATGTTTATGGTTTCCTGACCATGGACATTGCATGTCATTGACAACGGGATCACATCATTAGGAGAATGATGTGATGGACAAGACCCAATCCTAAGCATAGCACAAGATCGTGTAGTTCGTTTGCTAAGAGCTTTTCTAATGTCAAGTATCGTTTCCTTAGACCATGAGACTGTGCAACTCCCGGATACCGTAGGAATGCTTTGGGTGTACCAAACGTCACAACGTAACTGGGTGGCTATAAAGGTGCATTACAGGTATCTCCGAAAGTGTCTGTTGGGTTGGCACGAATCGAGACTGGGATTTGTCACTCCGTATGACGGAGAGGTATCTCTGGGCCCACTCGGTAATGCATCATCATAATGAGCTCAATGTGACTAAGGAGTTAGCCACAGGATCATGCGTTACGGAACGAGTAAAGAGACTTGCCGGTAACGAGATTGAACGAGGTATTGGGATACCGACAATCGAATCTCGGGCAAGTAACATACCGATGGACAAAGGGAATTGTATACGGGATAGATTGAATCCCCGACATCGTGGTTCATCCGATGAGATCATCGTGGAACATGTGGGAGCCAGTATGGGTATCCAGATCCCGCTATTGGTTATTGGCCGGAGAGGTGTCTCGGTCATGTCTGCATGGTTCCCGAACCCGTAGGGTCTACACACTTAAGGTTCGGTGACGCTAGAGTTGTTATGGGAAATAGTATGTGGTTGCCATAGGTTGTTCGGAGTCCCGGATGAGATCCCAAACGTCACGAGGAGTTCTGGAATGGTCCAGAGACGAAGATTTATATATGGGAAGTCCTTATTCGGTCGCCGGAAGTGTTCGGGGGTATATCGGTATTGTACCGGGACCACCGAAAGGGTTCCGGGGGTCCACCGGGAGGGTCCACCTGCCCCAGAGGGCCCTATGGGCCGAATATAGAGGGGAACCAGCCCCTAGATGGGCTGGGCGCCAAACCCCCCTAAGGCCCATGCGCCTAGGGTTGGGGGGAAACCCTAAAGGGGGCGCCCCCTTGGCTTGGGGGCAAGCCTCCCCCCTTGGCCGCCGCCCCCCCCCCCTCTAGATCCATCTGGAGGGGGCCGGCCCCCCTCTCCCTTGCCCCTATAAATAGAGGGGGTGGGAGGGCAGCCGCACCCCTGGCAAGGCGCAGCCCTCTCCTCCTCCAACTCCTCCTCCTCCTCCGTAGTGCTTAGCGAAGCTCTGCCGGAGAACCACGAGCTCCATCGCCACCACGCCGTGGTGCTGCTGGAGTTCTCCCTCAACTTCTCCTCTCCCCTTGCTAGATCAAGAAGGAGGAGACGTCCCTGGGCTGTACGTGTGTTGAACGCGGAGGCGCCGTCCGTTCGGCGCTAGATCAGATCTTCCGCGATTTGAATCGCCGCGAGTACGACTCCATCAGCCACGTTCTTGTAACGCTTCCGCTTAGCGATCTTCAAGGGTATGAAGATGCACTCCCTCTCTCTCGTTGCTAGCATCTCCTAGATTGATCTTGGTGACACGTAGGAAAATTTTGAATTATTGCTACGTTCCCCAACAGTGGCATCATGAGCCAGGTCTATGCGTAGATTCTATGCACGAGTAGAACACAAAGTAGTTGTGGGCGATGATTTGTTCAATTTGCTTACCGCTACTAGTCTTATCTTGATTCGGCGGCATTGTGGGATGAAGCGGCCCGGACCGACCTTACATGTACTCTTACGTGAGACAGGTTCCACCGACTGACATGCACTTGATGCATAAGGTGGCTAGCGGGTGTCTGTCTCTCCCACTTTAGTTGGATCGGATTCGATGAAGAGGGTCCTTATGAAGGGTAAATAGCAATTGGCATATCACCGTTGTGGCTTTTTCGTAGGTAAGAAACGTTCTTGCTAGAAACCCATAGCAGCCACGTAAAACATGCAACAACAATTAGAGGACGTCTAACTTGTTTTTGCAGGGTATGCTATGTGATGTGATATGGCCAAAAGGATGTGATGAATTATATATATGTGATGTATGAGATTGATCATGTTCTTGTAATAGGAATCACGACTTGCATGTCGATGAGTATGACAACCGGCAGGAGCCATAGGAGTTGTCTTAATTTATTGTATGACCTCGTGTCAATGAAAAACGCCATGTAATTACTTTACTTTATTGCTAACCGTTAGCCATAGTAGTAGAAGTAATAGTTGGCGAGACAACTTCATGAAGACACGATGATGGAGATCATGATGATGGAGATCATGGTGTCATGCCGATGACGAAGGTGATCATGCCGCGCCTCAAAGATGGAGATCAAAAGGCGCAAGACGATATTGGCCATATCATGTCACTTTATGATTTGCATGTGATGTTTGTCATGTTTACATCTTATTTGCTTAGAACGACGGTAGCATAAATAAGATGACCCCTCACTAAAATTTCAAGAGATGTGTTCCCCCTAACTGTGCACCGTTGCGAAGGTTCGTTGTTTCGAAGCACCACGTGATGATCGGGTGTGATAGATTCTAACGTTCGCATACAACGGGTGTAAGCCAGATTTACACATGCGAAACACTTAGGTTGACTTGACAAGCCTAGCATGTAAAGACATGGCCTCGGAACACAAGAGACCGAAAGGTCGAACATGAGTCGTATAGTAGATACGATCAACATGGAGATGTTCACCGTTGATGACTAGTCCGTCTCACGTGATGATCGGACACGTCTAGTCAATTCGGATCATGTTCACTTAAATGACTAGAGGGATGTCTATCTAAGTCGGAGTTCATTAAATAATCAGATGAACTTAATTGTCATGAACATAGTCAAAAGGTCTTTGCAAATTATGTCATAGCTTACGCTTTAGTTCTACTGTTTAAGATATGTTCCTAGAGAAAATTTAGTTGAAAGTTGACAGTAGCAATTATGCGGACTGGGTCCGTAAACAGAGGATTATCCTCATTGCTGCGCAGAAGGCTTATGTCCTTAATGCACCGCTCGGTGTGCTGAACCTCGAGCGTCGTCTGTGGATGTTGCGAAACATCTGACATACATGTTTTGATGACTACGTGATAGTTCAGTGCGTAATGCTAATGGTTTAGAATTGTGGCACCAAAGACGTTTTTGAAACGTCGCATAACATATGAGATGTTCCAAAGACTAAAATTGGGATTTCAGACTAGTGCCCACATCCAGAGGTATGAGACCTCTGCCAAGTTTCTTAAGCCTGCAAACTAAGGGAGAAAAGCTCAATCGTTGAACATGTGCTCAGATTGTCTGAGTACTACAATCGCTTGAATCGAGTGGGAGTTAATCTTCCAGATGAGATAGTGATGGTTCTTCATAGTCACTGCCACCAAGCTATTAAAGCTTCGTGATGAACTATAAGATATCAGGGACAGACATGATGATCCTTGAGCAACTCGCGATGTTTGACACCGCGAAAGTAGAAATCAAGTAGGAGCATCAATTGTTGATGGTTAGTAAAACCACTAGTTTCAAGAAGGGCAAGGGAAACAAGGGATACTTCATGAAATGGCAAATCAGTTGCTGCTCTAGTGAAGAAACCCAAGGTTGAACCCAAACCCGAGACTAAGTGCTTCTGTAATGAGGGAACGGTCACTGAAGCAGAACTACCCTAGATACTTCGTAGATGAGAAGGCTGGCAAGGTCGACAGAAGTATATTGGATATACATTATATTAATGTGTACTTTACTAGTACTCCTAGTAGCACCAGGGTATTAGATACCGGTTCGGTTGCTAAGTGTTAGTAACTCGAAATAAAAGCTGCGGAATAAACGGAGACTAGCTAAAGGAGAGATGACGATATGTGTTGGAAGTGTTTCCAAGGTTGATGTGATCAAGCATCGCATGCTCCCTCTACCATCGAGATTGGGGTTAAACCTGAATAATAATTATTTGGTGTTTGCGTTGAGCATAGACATGATTGGATTATGTTTATCGCAATACGGTTATTCATTAAAGGAGAATAATGGTTACTCTGTCTATTTGAATAATACCTTCAATGGTCTTGCACCTAAAATGAATGGTTTATTGAATCTCGATCGTAGTGATACACATGTTCATGCCAAAAGATATAAGATAGTAATGATAGTACCACATACTTGTGGCACTGCCATTTGAGTCATATTGGTATAAAACGCATGAAGAAGCTCCATGTTGATGGATCTTTGGACTCACTCGTTTTTGAAAAGATTGAGACATGCGAACCATGTCTATTAGTAGATATGCATGAAGAAACTCCATACAGATGGATCGTTTGGACTCACTTGATTTTGAATCACTTGAGACATGCAAATCATACCACATGGGCAAGATGACTGAAAGGCCTCGTTTTCAGTAAGATGGAACAAGAAAGCAACTTGTTGGAAGTAATACATTTTGATGTGCGCAGTCCAATGAGTGCTGAGGCATGCAGTGGATATCGTTATGTTCTTACTTCACAGATGATTTGAGTAGATGCTGAGTATATTTACTTGATGAAACACAAGTCTGAATTATTGAAAGGTTCAAGTAATTTCAGAGTGAAGTTGAAGATCGTCGTGACAAGAGGATAAAATGTCTGTGATATGATCATAGAGATGAATATCTGAGTTATGAGTTTGGCACACAATTAAGACATTGTGGAAATTGTTTCACAACTAATACCGCCTGGAACACCATAGTGTGATGGTCTGTCCGAACATCATAACTGCACCCTATTGGATATGGTGCATATCATGATGTCTCTTATCGAATTACCACTATCGTTTATGGGTTAGGCATTAGAGATAACCGCATTCACTTTAAATAGGGCACCACGCAATTCCATTGAGACGACACCGTATGAACTATGGTTTAGAGAAACCTAAGCTGTCGTTTCTTAAAAGTTTGGGGCTGCGACGCTTATGCGAAAAAGTTTCAGGCTGATAAGCTCGAACCCAAAGCGAATAAATGCATCTTCACAGAATATACAAAACAGTTGGGTATACCTCCTATTTCAGATCCGGAAACAAAAGTGATTGTTTCTAGAAACGAGTCCTTTCTTGAGGAAAAGTTTCTCTCGAAAGAATTGAGTGGGAGGATGGTGGAGACTTGATGAGGTTATTGAACCATGACTTCAACTAGTGTGTAGCAGGGCACAGGAAGTTGTTCCTGTGGCACCTACATTAATTGAAGTGGAAGCTTATGAGAGTGATCATGAAACTTCGGATCAAGTCACTACCAAACCTCATAGGTCGACAAGGATGCGTACTACTTCAGAGTGGTACGTAATCCTGTCTTGGAAGTCATGTTGCTAAACAACAATGAACCTACGAGCTATGGAGAAGCGATGGTGGGCCCAGATTCCGACGAATGGCTCTAGGCCATAAAATCCGAGAGAGGATCCATGTATAAAAACAAAGTATAGACTTTGGAAGAACTACTTGATGGTCGTAAGGCTGTTGGGTGCAGATGGATTTTAAAAGGAAGACGGACAATGATGGTAAGTGTTACCATTAAGAAAGCTCGACTTGTCGTTCAGTTGTTTTCCGACAAGTTCAAGGAGTTGACTGCGATGAGACTTTCTCACTCGTAGCGATGTTAAGAGTCTGTTGGAATTATATTAGCAGTTACTGCATTATTTATGAAATCTTGTAGATAGGATGTCAAAACATTGTTTCCTCGACGATTTTCTTGAGGAAAGGTTGTATGTGATACAACCAGAAGGTTTTGTCAATCCTGAAAGATGCTAACAAGTATGCAAAGCTCCAGGAATCCTTCTAAGGACTTGAGTAAGCATCTCGGAGTTGGAATGTACGCTTTGATGAGATGATCAAAGATTTTGGGTTTATACAAACTTTATGAGAAACTTGTACTTCCAAAGAAGTGAGTGGGAGCACTATAGAATTTTTTATGAGTATATGTTGTTAACATATTATTGATCAGAAATGATGTAGAATTTCTGGAAAGCATACAGGGTTATTTGAAAAGTGTTTTTCAATGGAAAACCTGGATTAAGCTACTTGAACATTGAGCATCAAGATCTATAAGGATAGATCAAAAACGCTTAATAGTACTTTCAAAATGAATACATACCGTGAAAAGATTTTGAAGGAGTTCAAAATAGATCAGCAAAGAAGGAGTTCTTGGCTGTGTTACAAGGTGTGAGTATTGAGTAAGACTCAAGACCTGACCACGACAGTAGAGAGAGAGAGGACGAAGGTCGTCCCCTATGCTTTAGACGTAGGCTCTACAGTATGCTATGCTGTGTACCGCACCTGAAGTGTGCCTTGCCATGAGTTAGTCAAGGGGTACAATAGTGATCCAGGAATGGATCACATGACAGCGGTCGAACTTATCCTTAGTAACTAGTGGACTAGGGAATTTTCTCGATTATGGAGGTGGTAAAGGAGTTCGTCGTAAAGGGTTACGTCGATGCAAACTTTGACACTAATCCGGATGACTCTGAGTAGTAAACCGGATTCGTATAGTAGAGCAGTTATTTGGAATAGCTCCAAGTAGCGCGTGGTAGCTGCATCTACAAGGTGACATAGAGATTTGTAAAGCACACACGGATCTGAAAGGTTCAGACCCGTTGACTAATAACCTCTCTCACAAGCGAGATATGAACAAACCCCATGGGCGTTGGATTCATTACAATCACATAGTGATGTGAACTAGATTATTGACTCTAGTGCAAGTGGGAGACTGTTGGAAATATGCCCTAGAGGCAACAATAAAATGGTTACTATTGTATTTCCTTATTCATGATAATTGTCTATTGTTCATGCTATAATTGTATTAACTGGAAACCGTAATACATGTGTGAATACATAGACCACAACGTGTCCCTAGTAAGCCTCTAGTTGACTAGCTCGTTGATCAATAGATGGTTATGGTTTCCTGACCATGGACATTGGATGTCATTGATAACGGGATCACATCATTAGGAGAATGATGTGATGGACAAGACCCAATCCTAAGCATAGCACAAGATCGTGTAGTTCGTTTGCTAAGAGCTTTTCTAATGTCAAGTATCATTTCCTTAGACCATGAGATTGTGCAACTCCCGGATACCGTAGGAATGCTTTGGGTGTATCAAACGTCACAACGTAACTGGGTGGCTATAAAGGTGCATTACAGGTATCTCCGAAAGTGTCTGTTGGGTTGGCACGAATCGAGACTGGGATTTTTCACTCCGTATGACGGAGAGGTATCTCTGGGCCCACTCGGTAATGCATCATCATAATGAGCTCAATGTGACTAAGGAGTTAGCCACGGGATCATGCGTTACGGAACGAGTAAAGAGACTTGACGGTAACGAGATTGAACGAGGTATTGGGATACCGACGATCGAATCTCGGGCAAGTAACATACCGATGGACAAAGGGAATTGTATATGGGATTGATTGAATCCCCGACATCGTGGTTCATCCGGTGAGATCATCGTGGAACATGTGGGAGCCAATATGGGTATCCAGATCCCGCTATTGGTTATTGGCCGGAGAGGTGTCTCGGTCATGTCTGCATGGTTCCCGAACCCGTAGGGTCTACACACTTAAGGTTCGGTGATGCTAGAGTTGTTGTGGGAAATAGTATGTAGTTACCGAAGGTTGTTCGGAGTCCCGTATGAGATCCCGGACGTCACGAGGAGTTCCGGAATGGTCCGGAGACGAAGATTTATATATGGGAAGTCCTTATTCGGTCGCCGGAAGTGTTCGGGGGTATATCGGTATTGTACCGGGACCACCGAAAGGGTTCCGGGGGTCCGCCGGGAGGGTCCACCTGCCCCGGAGGGCCCTATGGGCCGAATATAGAGGGGAACCAGCCCCTAGATGGGCTGGGCGCCAAACCCCCCTAGGGCCCATGCGCCTAGGGTTGGGGGGACCCTAAAGGGGGCGCCCCCTTGGCTTGGGGGGCAAGCCTCCCCCCCTTGGCCGCCGCCCCCCCTCTAGATCCATCTAGAGGGGGCCGGCCCCCCTCTCCCTTGCCCCTATAAATAGAGGGGGGTGGGAGGGCAGCTGCACCCCTGGCAAGGTGCAGCCCTCTCCTCCTCCAACTCCTCCTCCTCCATAGTGTTTAGCGATGCTCTGCCGGAGAACCATGAGCTCCATCGCCACCACGCCGTCGTGTTGCTGGAGTTCTCCCTCAACTTATCCTCTCCCCTTGCTGGATCAAGAAGGAGGAGGCGTCCCCGGGCTGTACGTGTGTTGAACGCGGAGGCGCCGTCCATTCGGCGCTAGATCAGATCTTCCGCGATTTGAATCGCCGCGAGTACGACTCCATCAGCCACGTTCTTGTAACGCTTCCGCTTAGCGATCTTCAAGGGTATGAAGATGCACTCCCTCTCTCTCGTTGCTAGCATCTCCTAGATTGATCTTGGTGACACATAGGAAAATTTTGAATTATTGCTACGTTCCCCAACAATATGATATTTCGACCCTTCGTGGGCCTACCTATTATGTGTATCCCCAACATTAGCCCGTGAATCTATTGCGATTTTGCAGAACGAGTTTGTGAAAGATACAATTTGGCCCGAGTGATTACGGAAATACTCGGTACCCGTCATCGTGCTTTCAAACAACCAAGATTTGAACAAAATCTCAATAGATTCTGGCACATCACTTCCCGACTGATCTGGGGTAAGTGCCCGCGAGGAGCAACTTGGTGACATTCGTTCATCTCTCGAAAGAGGTTAACTCATGATCAGAGTATGGGTGTAACATTAAATCTGGGCAACAAGATTGACACATGGACTACTATCTCAGAGAGATGCCATTCTTATGCCAGAGGAACGTCAATACGAGTCGGTTCGAGATCCAAACTTATGAGTTTCACACTTTGAGTCCTAGAAGAAGGCTCAAAACAGGTCCACGAAGGAGCGTTAAACTCACCTTATAGCAATATTTTTTGGTAGCCGACGGGAGCCTTAGAACTTGTTTGTTGTTCGCCACTCGGACCGGTCAGGCCGTACCGAGTGGAGATTACTCCAGTGGGGGCACGCTGAGTGCACCCACTGGGTGTAGTCCCCGAGACCGCCGTCGACTGCGGGCAGTCGGCGAGGGTCTGAGAGAATTAAAAATCTACTTAGTGGTACTGATAGAACTTGTTCCTCTCCGACTTGGCGGTCGAGTAGTACTTGAGGATCTGGTACTGGTCTAGCTTACCCTTCCTTGACTCGGAAGTCGAGTAGCACTTGAGTGATTTGGAGCTGGTCTTGCATCGAGCAAAATGTTTCTTTCTGAGTTCTCTTCCAGTGGAGGCACGCTGAGTGCACCCACTGGGTGTAGTCCCGGAGCCTCTGTCGGACAAGATGAGTCGGGCAGAGGGTTTAAGTCTCCTAGTAAACCTCCATGTAGTCGGCACGGTAAATATCTTTTAGTCTAAAATTGAGTCAATCGGATGGATCTTCAAGCGGTTGGCATGGTAAATAAGCTCAGCCTGGAGCTGAGTCAGTCGGACTGATCTTCATGCACTCGGCACTGTATATAAATTCAGCCTGGAACTCGGTCAAGCAGGTGAATCTCCGTGCTCTTGGCACGGTGAATGAATTCGGCTTCGAAACTGCTGACTGTAGAAAGAATCTGGACACTCCAGGGAGTAATCATTCCAGTAGTACTTCTTATATTGACCGTTAGATTTTGCATGAAAGGGGTATATGTAAGAGTACATTGTATCCGTAGAGGAGCTTTGTTTTCACCCTTTTGCATGAAAGGGGTATTTGTCTGAGTGGACATGCATCCTGACTAATTGGGGTATGTTGACTGCCAGGAAAAACTTGGTGGCACTCGTATGTCTCCCAGAGGAGATAGACTAGTGGTCTAACATGGACGTGCCATGAAATCTGAGTGGCGAGGCTAGTGTGTGGGCTGACTCTCCGGAGAGAGGCCACTCATTATCCCAGGGGAATACCAGCACATGCCATCTCTGAGTCCAAGTTTGTGAAACTGACGCCTTGGAGCCTAGGATAAGGGTGATCGCAACAGTTTTCGAGGGTAGAGTATTCAACCCAAATTTATTGATTCGACACAAGGGGAGACAAAGAATATTCTCAAATATTCGCGGTTGAGTTGTCAATTCAACCACAACTGGATAACATAGTATCTGCAGCAAAGTATTTAGTAGCAAAGTAATATGGAAGTAACGGTAACGGTAGCAAAAGTAATATTTTTTGGGTTTTGTAGTGATTGTAACAGTAGCATCGGAAAAGTAAATAAGCGAAGAACAATATGTGAAAAGCTCGTAGGCATTGGATCGGTGATGGAGAATTATGTCGGATGCGGTTCATCATGTAACAGTCCTAACATAGGGTGACACATAACTAGCTCCAATTCATCAATGTAATGTAGGCATGTATTCCGAATATAGTCATACGTGCTTATGGAAAAGAACTTGCATGACATCTTTTGTCCTACCCTCCCGTGGCAGCGGGGTCCTAATGGAAACTAAGGGATATTAAGGCCTCCTTTTAATAGAGTACCGGACCAAAGCATTAACACATAGTGAATACATGAACTCCTCAAACTATGGTCATCACCGGGAGTGGTCCCGATTATTGTCACTTCGGGGTTGCCGGATCATAACACATAGTAGGTGACTATAGAATTGCCAGATAAGATCAAGAACTCACATATATTCATGAAAACATAATTGGTTCAGATCTGAAATCATGGCACTCGGGCCCTAGTGACAAGCATTAAGCATAGCAAAGTCATAGCAACATCAATCTCAGAACATAGTGGATACTAGGGATCAAACACTAACAAAACTAACTCTATTACATGATAAATCTCATCCAACCCATCATCGTCCAGCAAGCCTACGATAGAATTACTCACGCACGGCGGTGAGCATCATGAAATTGATGATGGAGGATGGTTGATGATGACGACGGCGACGGATTCCCCTTTCCGGAGCCCCGAACGGACTCCAGATCAGCCCTCCCGAGAGGTTTTAGGGCTTGGCGGCAGCTCCGTATCGTAAAACGCAATGAATCCTTCTCTCAGATTTTTTTCTCCCCGAACACGAATATATGGAGTTGGAGTTGAGGTCGGTGGAAAGACAGGGGGCCCATGAGGCAGGGGCGCGCCAGTGGGGGCAGGCGCGCCCCCACCCTCGTGGACAGGTGGAGGCCCCCCTGACGTGGATTCTTCTTCCAGTATTTTTATTATTTTCCAAAAATAAGTTCTGTGGAGTTTCAGGTCATTCCGAGAACTTTTGTTTCTGCACATAAATAACACCATGGCAATTCTGCTGAAAACAGCGTCAGGCCGGGTTAGTTCCATTCAAATCATGCAAGTTAGAGTCCAAAACAAGGGCAAAAGTGTTTGGAAAAGTAGATACGACGGAGACGTATCAACTCCCTCAAGCTTAAACCTTTGCTTGTCCTCAAGCAATTCAGTTGACAAACTGAAAGTGATAAAGAAAAACTTTTACATACTCTGTTTGCTCTTGTTGTTGTAAATATGTAGAGCCAGCATTCAAGTTTTCAGCAAAGATTATGACTAACCACATTTATAATAACTCTTAGGTCTCATGTTTACTCATATCAATAGCATAATCAACTAGCGAGCAATAATAATAAATCTCGGATGACAACACTTTCTCAAAACAATCATGATATGATATAACAAGATGGTATCCCGCTAGCCCTTTCTGAGACCGCAAAACATAAATGCAGAGCACCTTTAAAGATCAAGGACTGACTAGACATTGTAATTCATGGTATAAGAGATCCAGTCATAGTCATACCCAATATAAATTAACAGTAATGGATGCAAATGACAGCGGTGCTCTCCAGCTGGTGCTTTTTAATAAGAGGGTGATGACTCAACATGAAATTAAATAGATAGGCCCTTCGCAGAGGGAAGCAGGGATTTGTAGAGGTGCCAGAGCTCCATTTTTAAAGCAGAGATAAATAATATTTTGAGCGGCATACTTTCATTGTCAACATAACAACCGAGAGATGGCGATATCTTCCATGCTACACACATTATAGGCGGTTCCCAAACAGAATGGTAAAGTTTATACTCCCCCTCCACCAACAAGCATCAATCCATGGCTTGCTCGAAACAACGAGTGCCTCCAACTAGCAACAGCCCCGGGGGAGTTTTGTTTGCAATTATTTTCATTTGGTTTGCATAAAGCATGGGACTGGGCATCCCGGTGACCAGCCATTTTCTCGTGAGTGAGGAGCGGAGTCCACTCCTCTTGAGAATAACCCGCCTAGCAAGGAAGATACGGACAGCCCTAGTTGATACATGAGCTATTCGAGCATACAAAACAGAATTTCATTTGAAGGTTTAGAGTTTGGCACATACAAATTTACTTGGAACGACTGGTAGATACCGCATATAGGAAGGTATAGTGGACTCATATGGAATAACTTTGGGGTTTAAGGGATTGGATGCACAAGTAGTATTCCCGCTTAGTACAAGTGAAGGCTAGCAAAAGACTCGGGAGCGACCAACTAGAGAGCGAGAACAGTCATGAACATGCATTAAAATTAATAAACATTGAGTACAAGCATGAGTAGGATATAATCCACCATGAACATAAATATCGTGAAGGCTATGTTGATTTGGTTCAACTACATGTGTGAACATGTGCCAAGTGAAGTCACTTAAATCATTCAAAGGAGGATACCACCCCACTATACCACATCACAACCGTTTTAATAGCATGTTGGCACGCAAGGTAAACCATTATAACTCATAGCTAATCAAGCATGGCACGAGCAACTATAATATCTAATTGTCATTGCAAACATGTTTATTCATAATAGGCTGAATCAGGAACGATGAACTAATCATATTTACAAGAACAAGAGAGGTCGAGTTCATACCAGCTTCTCTCATCTCAATCAGTCCATCATATATCGTCATAATTGCCTTTCACTTGCACGACCGAACGATGTGAAAATAATAAGAGTGCACGTGCGTTGGACTAAGCTGGAATCTGCGAGCATTCAATAAACAGGAGAAGACAAGGCAATATGGGCTCTTGGTTAAATCAACAATAATGCATATAAGAGCCACTTCAACAATTTAATCCTGGTCTTCTCCTATCGACCCCCAAAGAAAAGAAAAGAAATAAAACTATTTACACGGGAAAGCTCCCAACAAGCAAAAGAATAACAGAAAATCTTTTTGGGTTTTCTTTTTAATTATTACTACTATAGCAAGAAAAGTGAACTAACTAAAAGCTATTACTAATTTTTTTGTTTTTTCTTAAGGTTTATTAAACACATAAGAAGAAAGCAAGAAAAAAGGAAAATAAACTAGCATAGATATTACAGTGAAAGAGTATGAGCACCGACATCTAGCAATGAGTGTGTGAACATGAATGTAATGTCGGTGAGAAATACGTACTCCCCCAAGCTTAGGCTTTTGGCCTAAGTTGGTTTATTGCCACGGGTGGCCTGGCGGATATCCATAGTTGTAGCCGGGGTCGTACTGAGATGAAGATGACTCTGATTGCCACTGGTTGGCAATCATCTCCGGATCCCACTGGTAATTAGACTGCCGTGAAGGTTCAAATTGTGGTTCCGACTCCGGCTCTGTGGCTGATGTAGGGTTCCGGTAGGCGTGAATGGCCGCCAGCAGAATGAGATACGGACCTGCAGATAAATCAAACAAGGAAGGAGCAGGCAAGGTATTAGTCTCAGGGTGATGTTTATCAAAGAACAATTTGTATTTGAGCGCCCCTTCCCTATTCTTAATAATAAAGTCATGTGCTACCATACTCTTATAATCTAAATAAACAGTGGGCAGCAATTTTTCTTCTTTTTCATAGTGCCTAATAGGTATGTTATAATATGCAGCAAGGCGTGAAGCATAAACACCTTCAAAGATGGGGCCCTTTGTACGGTTCAGACTTAACCGTTTAGCAATAATACCGCCCATACTAACAGAGTTATCACAGAATAAACCATGGAACAAAATAATAATATTAGGAACACTAAGGTTTCCACAGTTTTTGCGACCAATTAAGCAACGACTAGCAAATATTGCAAAATAGCGTAAAACAGGAAAATGTATGCTAGTGATTCTAGCATCGGAAACCTTCCTAGTTTCCCCTACTGTAATAGTGTCAATAAACCCATCCACATCTTTACGATGTGGTTCCTCTAAACTACCCTCGAAAGGTATTTTTCAAACCTTGCAAAATTCATCTAGTGATATCTTCTTAACCACATCATATAAATGAAACTCTACTGAAGGAGGTGAATCCTTAGGATAATAGTAGAAGTTTTGCACAAAAGTATTGGTGAGTAAGAGATACTGTTCGCGTTGGTCGCGGAGGAAGTCGGTGAGGCCTGCATTCTCAGCCAATTCATAAAAATCATCATAAATCCCGGCTGCTCTCAAGAAATCATTGGAAGGCCATTCACACGGCCGAACCTCCGTGGTGCGAGGCAGAATATATTTGGGCCTCTCTGCTTCTTCACTTTGCTTTTCCTTCGAGCTCCGGCTCGATGAGCCCCTCAAAAATCTCTTCATTATTTTCTGAAAAATTCTGAAATTTTTAGTAACTTCAAATAAAAGTGAACCAAGCTCAACAAAATTGATAGCAACTACTCCTACAGGTGTCTAGAGCCTATATCATGCGTTAGAACTACTTGGAACCATATAAATTTGACATGCAAGCTCAAGAACATGGTCACCTAGGCAGCGCAAATTTGCAATGAGTAAAGCACTAGAACAAAAAATAATTGGACCAATGGAGGAGTCACATACCAAGGAACAATCCCCCCAAGCAGTTTTGTGAGAGGTGCTTTGAGCAAAGAGATCCAAAATCGCAGCAAAATGAGCTAGAACTCGTGCTTGAGCTGGATAGTGATTTTTTTGGGAGGAAGAAGAAGTGTGTGGGTGCAGGAATAAGTGGAGGGGAGCCACCATGGGCCCACAAGGAAGGGGTGCGCGCCCTGGACCCTCGTGGCCAGGTGCTTGCTCCCCCTACTATGTTCTCAGTGCCAGATATTCTCAAATATTCCAGAAAAAACATATTCCATTTTCAAGGCATTTGGAGAACTTTTATTTTCGGGGTATTTTTATATTGCACGGATAATTCAGGAAACAGATAGAAAAATACTATTTTTACTTTATTTCAACTAAATAACAAGAAGTAGAGAGAGGGTACAGAAGGTTGTGCCTCCTAACTTCATCCATCCCATGATCATCAAAAGGAATCCACTAACAAGGTTGATCAGGTCTTGTTAACAAACTCATTCCGAATAACATGGAACCGGAGAAATTTTGAATAACACTATGTTACCTCAACGGGGATATGCACATCCCCAATAATAAGAATATCATATTTCTTCTTGACAGTAGGTAGAGGAAATTAAAAACCTCCAATAATAATCGATGGAATTTTTCCAATAGAATTGATACTATGAACTTGAGGTTGTTTCCTCGGAAAGTGTACCGTATGCTCATTGCCATTAACGTGAAAAGTGACATTGCCTTTGTTGCAATCAATAACAGCCCCTGCATTATTCAAAAAGGGTCTTCCAAGAATAATAGACATACTATCGTCCTCGGGAATATCAAGAATGACAAAGCCCGTTAAAATAGTAACGTTTGCAACTACAACAGGCACATCCTCACAAATACCGACAGGTATAGCAGTTGATTTATCGGCCATTTGCAAAGATATTTCAGTAGGTGTCAACTTATTCAAATCAAGTCTACGATATAAAGAGAGAGGCATAACACTAACACCGGCTCCAAGATCACATAAAGCAGTTTTGACATAGTTTCTTTTAATGGGGTACTCCTGGATCTCCTAGTTTCTTTGGTATTCCACCCTTAAAAGTATAATTAGCAAGCATGGTGGAAATTTCCGCTTCCGGTATCTTTCTTTTATTAGTGAAAATTTCTTTCATATACTTAGCATAAGGATTCATTTTGAGCATATCAGTTAATCGCATACGCAAGAAGATAGGTCTAATCATTTCAGCAAAGCGCTCAAAATCCTCATCATCCTTTTTCTTGCATGGTTTGGGAGGAAAAGGCATGGGTTTCTGAACCCAAGGTTCTCTTTCTTTACCGTGCTTCCTAGCAACAAAGTCTCTCTTATCATAATGTTGATTCTTTGATTGTGGGTTATCAAGATCAACAGCAGGTTCAATTTCTACATCATTATTATTGCTAGGTTGAGCATCAACATGAACATCATAATTAACATTATCACTAGGTTCATGTTCATTACCAGATTGTGTTTCAGCATCAGAAATGAAATATCATTTGGATTATCAGGTGTTTCAGCAATAGGTTCACTAGAAGCATGCAAAGTCCTATCATTTTTCTTTTTCTTCTTTCTAGAAGGACTAGGTGCATCTAAGTTATTTCTCTGAGAATCCTGCTCAATTCTCTTAGGATGGCCTTCAGGATACAAAGGTTCCTGAGTCATTTTACCCATTCTAGTATTCACTCTAACAGCATAATCATTATTCTTACTATTTAATTCATTGAGCAAATCATTTTGAGCTTTAAGTACTTGTTCTACTTGAGTGGTAACCATAGAAGCATGTTTACTAATGAGTTTAAGTTCACCTTTAACTCTAGACATATAATCACCCAAGTGTTCAATCATATAAGCATTTTGTTTTAATTGTCTACCAAAATAAGCATTAAAGTCTTCTTGCTTAACCATAAAGTTATCAAATTCATCCAAACATTGCCTGGCAAACTTAGTAGGAGGGATTTCGGCTTTATCATATCTATAGAGAGAATTTACCTTTACTACCTGTGTCGGGTTATCAAGACCATGAGTTTCTTCAATAGGTAATGGATCAAGATCATATATTTCTTCAACAGGCGGTAAATTAAGACCATGTATTTCTTCAATAGGTGGTAAATTCTTAATATCTTCAGCTTTAATACCCTTTTCTTTCATAGATTTCTTTGCCTCTTGCATATCTTCAGGACTGAGAAATAGAAGACCCCTCTTCTTCGGAGTTGGTTTAGGAATAGGCTCAGGAAGTGGCTCAGGAAGTGTCCAATTATTTTCATTTGTCAACATATTATTCAATAGAATCTCAGCTTCATCCGGTGTTCTTTCCCTGAAAACAGAACCAGCACAACTATCCAGGTGGTCTCTGGAAGCATCGGTTAGTCCATTATAAAAGATATCAAGTATTTCATTTTTCTTAAGAGGATGATCAGGCAAAGCATTAAGTAATTGGAGAAGCCTCCCCCAAGCTTGTGGGAGACTCTCTTCTTCAATTTGCACAAAATTGTATATATCCCTTAAAGCAGCTTGTTTCTTATGAGCAGGGAAATATTTAGTAGAGAAGTAATAAATCTTATTCTGGGGGCTACGCACACAACCAGGATCAAGAGAATTAAACCATATCTTAGCATCACCATTTAATGAGAATGGAAATATTTTAAGGATATAAAGGTAGCGAGATTTCTCATCATTAGTGAACAGGGTGGCTATATCATTTAATTTAGTAAGATGTGCCACAACAGTTTCAGATTCATAGCCATAAAAAGGATCAGATTCAACCAAAGTAATTATATCAGGATCAACAGAGAATTCATAATCCTTATCAGTAACACAGATAGGTGAAGTAGCAAAAGCAGGGTCAGGTTTCATTCTAGCATTAAGAGATTGCTGCTTCCATTTAGCTAATAACTTCTTAAGATCATATCTATCATTGCAAGCTAAAATAGCTCTAGCAGATTCTTCATCCAGAACATAACCCTCAGGCACAACAGGTAATTCATATTTATTAGGGGGAGAGTCTTCATCATCACTATCTTCAATATTATCAGTTTCAATAATTTCATTCTTTCTAGCCCTAGCAAGTTGTTCATCAAGAAATTCACCAAGTGGCACAGTAGTATCAAGCATATAAGTAGTTTCATCATAAGCATCATGCATAGCAGAAGTGGCATCATCAATAACATGCGACATATCAGAATTAATAGCAGAAGCAGGTTTAGGTGTCGCAAGCTTACTCAAAACGGAAGGTGAATCAAGTGCAGAGCTAGATGGCAGTTCCTTACCTCCCCTCGTAGTTGAGGGATAAATTTTTGTTTTTGCGTCTTTCAAGTTCTTCATAGTGACCAGCAGATATAAATCCCAAGTGATTCAAAGAATAGAGCTATGCTCCCCGGCAACGGCGCCAGAAAATAGTCTTGATAACCCACAAGTATAGGGGATCGCAACAGTTTTCGAGGGTAGAGTATTCAACCCAAATGTATTGATTCGACACAAGGGGAGCCAAAGAATATTCTCAAGTATTCGCAGTTGAGTTGTCAATTCAACCACACCTGGATAACTTAGTATCTGTAGCAAAGTATTTAGTAGCAAAGTAATATGGAAGTAACGGTAACAGTAGTAGAAGTAATATTTTTGGGTTTTGTAGTGATTGTAACAGTAGCAGCGGAAAAATAAATAAGCGAAGAACAATATGTGAAAAGCTCGTAGGAATTGGATCGGTGATGGAGAATTATGTCGGATGCGGTTCATCATGTAACAGTCCTAACATAGGGTGACACATAACTAGCTCCAATTCATCAATGTAATGTAGGCATGTATTCCGAATATAGTCATACGTGCTTATGGAAAAGAACTTGCATGACATCTTTTGTCCTACCCTCCCGTGGCAGCGGGGTCCTAATGGAAACTAAGGGATATTAAGGCCTCCTTTTAATAGAGTACCGGACCAAAGCATTAACACATAGTGAATACATGAACTCCTCAAACTATGGTCATCACCGGGAGTGGTCCCGATTATTGTCACTTCGGGGTTGCCGGATCATAACACATAGTAGGTGACTATAGAATTGCCAGATAAGATCAAGAACTCACATATATTCATGAAAACATAATAGGTTCAGATCTGAAATCATGGCACTCGGGCCCTAGTGACAAGCATTAAGCATAGCAAAGTCATAGCAACATCAATCTCAGAACATAGTGGATACTAGGGATCAAACCCTAATAAAACTAACTCGATTACATGATAAATCTCATCCAACCCATCACCATCCAGCAAGCCTACGATAGAATTACTCACGCATGGCGGTGAGCATCATGAAATTGGTGATGGAGGATGGTTGATGATGACGACGGCGACGGATTCCCCTCTCCGGAGCCCCGAACGGACTCCAGATCAGCCCTCCCAGGAGGTTTTAGGGCTTGGCGGCGGCTCCGTATCGTAAAACGTGATGAATCCTTCTCTCTGATTTTTTTCTCCCCGAACACGAATATATGGAGTTGGAGTTGAGGTCGGTGGAGCGTCAGGGGGCCCACGAGGCAGGGGGCGCGCCCAGGGGGCAGGCGCGCCCCCACCCTCGTGGACAGGTGGAGGCCCCTCTGATGTGGATTCTTCTTCCAGTTTTTTTATTATTTTCCAAAAATAAGTTCCGTGGAGTTTAAGGTCATTCCGAGAACTTTTGTTTCTGCACATAAATAACACCATGGCAAGTTTTCAGCCCGGAGACGTATCAAAGGGCCAAGTGTATCCGTAGAGGAGGGTCATTTTCACCCTTTTGCAGTCCTGAAGATGACTTCAGGTAATGATTTGGGCGATCGTCCAAGTGGACAGTACTACCCTTATAGATTTTCGGTGGACCGAGCATGTATGGTCAGAAAGATAATCCTGATGTGATCAATGGGTTGATCGAATGGGCGTAACCCCTGAGGGCGGCATGCCCAACGGATGTGCGTAGCCCCCGAGTGATGCGCGAAAGAGGTAAGCTTGCTACAGAGTGTGATATGAGGTTTGATCATATGTGTAACTTAGTCTTCCCATGTTGGGAGTGTAGAGGTGAAGACATGTCTAACTGATGGCTACGCGTGGGGCGGCCGAGGGGTGAGGACGTGTACAACCGAGTGACGATGCACGGGGCGGCGGAGTGGTGAAGACGTAGAAAACCGAGTGGCGACGTGCGGGGCGGCCGAGTGGTGAAGACGTGCACAACCGAGTGGCGATGCACGGGGCGGCCGAGTTGTGAAGACGTGCACAACCAAGTGGCGACGCGCGGGGCGACCGAGTGGTGAAGACGTGGACAACCGAGTGGCGACGCGCGGGGCCGCCGAGTGGTGAAAACGTGCACAACCGAGTGGCGACATGCGGGGCGGCCGAGTGATGGCACGGGACGGCTAAGGCCTAACGGTGAAAATGGTCCTCGGAGGAGTTAGTCGGATGCTTTCCAAGCTGATGCAGTGACGAGGTCGGTGTAGCGTGGTTGCGGTGCGAGAAGACCGGTGTGCCAACTGATTTTTAGTAGGAACAAAGATGGTGCGCAGAGCGTCTGACTGATCATGCAACTTAACAAAGTGGCAGGTCCGAGTGCACTCGTTGAAGTGAAGGATCTGACTGGTGTCAAAGTACTCGACCACTCAGGAGAGTGTGATTTTGAATGAGCTGCAGCCCCCGAGTGCGGCGTAGCCCCCGAGTGTGGCGTGGCCCCCGAGCATACTATAGGCTTCGTCCGCGGTCCTATCGGAACACAATTAATATAGTTTTGAATGGATAAATTGTAATTCATCGAGTCAGACTCGGGTAAAGGTGAGGAGGAGCTTCCGAGTGATGCTCGAAAGAGGCAAACTCCCAAAGGAGTGAAGTGTGAAGTTTAATTATAAAAGGGACTTATCTGTCTCATGCCTAATGAGGTCTATATCATTGATACGATGAAGAGGATTCCACAGAGGGGTTGGCCGGATGTGTTTGAAGTCAACAGAGCGACAAGGTCGGTGTTGTGGTGTGCTAAGACCAGTATGGTGACCGAGTCTGAGTAGAGATGAAGTTGGCGCATAGGGCCGTCGAATGGTCATCTAACTTGTGTATGAAAAATAGCACAAGCCAACGTAATAATTCCTCGAGGAAATTTGATGTGTGCTGAAATAATTTGTATGAATAACACCCATAGACACCCGTGGGATTGCAAGGGGCTTGCTGGTTAACCAGCAAGAGTCTGATAGAGCGAAGGATCTGTTCGAACTTGTTGAAGCGACGGATCCGACTGAACTCGTTGGAGTACTAGCTCAAATAAAACGGAAGTGCGGTGTTACCAATGAGTTGCAGCCCCGGAGGACCGATGCACACTCTAAATGAAGAACACATGGTGTTCGTGAATGATGTATGCGAAGAAATGGAAGTTGGACTCGGGAGTC
Organism: Triticum aestivum; assembly: GCF_018294505.1. NCBI lineage: Eukaryota > Viridiplantae > Streptophyta > Magnoliopsida > Poales > Poaceae > Triticum > Triticum aestivum. Next base: position 341,617,785 of record NC_057802.1, on the reverse strand, counting down.
ACATAACCAATATTAAGCAAGTATGTGAAAATAAGCAGCCGAGCGTAGATGTGCACTCGGTGGCGCGGCCTCCGAGTGAATGTGATGTGTGAATTACAGGATACTCGGGAACGCGGAAATAACATAATGTAATGCATTTAGAATGACTTAGCTGTCTGAAGGCGCGCGAGTCGCCGAGTGGTGAAGATGTGTTCAACCGATGGCAACGCGCGAGGCGGCCGAGTGGTAATGAGGTGACCAACCGAGAGGCAACGCACGGGGCGGACGAGTGGTGATGAGGTGACCAACCGATAGGTGACGCGCGGGGCGACCGAGTGGTGATGAGGTGACCAACAAAGTGGTGAAGCGCGGGGCGGCCAAGTGGTGATGAGGTGATCAACCGAGTGGCGACGTGCGGGGCGGCCGAGTGGTGATGAGGTGACCAACCGAGTGGCGACGCACGGGGCGGTCGAGTGGTGATGAGGTGACCAACCGAGTGGCGACGCGCGGGGCGGCCGAGTGGTGATGAGGTGACCAACCGATGGCCACGCGCGGGGCGGCCGAGTGGTGATGAGGTGACCAACCGAGTGGCGACGCGCGGGGCGGCCGAGTGGTGATGAGGTGACCAACCGAGTGGCGATGCGTGGGGCGGCCGAGTGGTGATGAGGTGACCAACCGAGTGGCGACGCGCGGGGCGGCCGGATGGTGATGAGGTGACCAACCGAGTGGCGACGCGCGGGGCGGCCAAATGGTAATGAGGTGACCAACCGATGGCGACGCGTGGGGCGGCCGAGTGTTGATGAGGTGACCAACCCATGGCGACGCGCGGGGCGGCCGAGTGGTGATGAGGTGACCAACCGAGTGGCGACGCGCGGGGCGGCCGAGTGGTGATGAGGTGACCAGCCGAGTGGCGACGCGTGGGGCGGCTGAGTGGTGATGTGGTGACCAACCGATGGCGACGCGCGGGGCGGCCGAGTCGTGACAAGGTGACCAACCATGAGGCGATGCGCGGGGCGGCCGAGTGGTGATGAGGTGACCAACCGAGTGGCGACGCGCCGGGCGGCCGAGTGGTGATGAGGTGACCAACCGAGTGGCGACGCGTGGGGCGGCCGAGTGGTGATGAGGTGACCAACCGAGTGGCGACGTGCGGGGCGGTCGAGTGGTGATGAGGTGACCAACCGAGTGGCGACGCGTGGGGCGGCCGAGTGGTGAAGAGGTGACCAACCGATGGCGACGCGCGGGGCGGCCGAGTGGTGAAGAGGTGACCAACCGATGGCGACGCGCGGGGCGGCCGAGTGGTGACGAGGTGACCAACCGAGTGGCGACGCGCGGGGCAGCCGAGTGGTGATGAGGTGACCAACCGATGGCGACGCGCGGGGCGGCCGAGTGAAGTAGACGCGTCCCGCTGAGTGATGATGTGCGGGGCGTCCGAGTGAAGTAGACGCGTCCCGCGGAGTGACGATGCGCGGGGCTTCTGAGTGAAGTAGACTGATGACCCACAAGTATAGGGGATCTATCGTAGTCCTTTCGATAAGTTAGAGTGTCGAACCCAACGAGGAGCAGAAGGAAATGATAAGCGGTTTTCAGCAAGGTATTCTCTGCAAGCACTGAAATTATCGGTAACAGATAGTTTTGTGATAAGGCAATTTGTAACGGGTAACAAGTAATGAAAGTAAACAAGGTGCAGCAAGGTGGTCCAATCCTTTTTGTAGCAAAGGACAAGCCTGAACAAACTATTATATAGAGAAAAGCGCTCCCGAGGACACATGGGAATTATCGTCAAGCTAGTTTTCATCACGCTCATATGATTCGCGTTCGTTACTTTGATAATTTGGTATGTGGGTGGACCGGTGCTTGGGTGCTGTCCTTTCTTGGACAAGCATCCCACTTATGATTAACCCCTATTGCAAGAATCCGCAACTACAAGAGAAGTATTAAGGTAAACCTAACCATAGCATGAAACATATGGATCCAAATCAGCCCCTTACGAAGCAACTCATAAACTAGGGTTTAAGCTTCTGTCACTCTAGCAACCCATCATCTACTTATTACTTCCCAATGCCTTCCTCTAGGCCCAAACAATGGTGAAGTGTCATGTAGTGGACGTTCACATAACACCACTAGAGGAGAGACAACATACATCTCATCAAAATATCGAACAAATACCAAATTCACATGACTACTAATAGCAAGGCTTCTCCCATGTCCTCAGGAACAAACATAACTACTCACAAATCATATTCATGTTCGTAATCAGAGGGGTATTAATATGCATAATGGATCTGAACATATGATCTTCTACCAAATAAACCAACTAGCATAAACTACAAGGAGTAATCAACACTACTAGCAACCCACAGGTACCAATCTGAGGCTTTGGGACAAAGATTGGATACAAGAGATGAACTAGGGTTTGAGAGGAGATGGTGCCGGTGAAGATGTTGATGGAGATTGACCCCCCCCCCCCCCCCCCCGATGAGAGGATCGTTGGTGATGACGATGGCGATGACCTCCCGAAGGGAAGTTTCCCCGGCAGAACAGCTCTGCCGGAGCCCTAGATTGGTTCCGCCAAGGTTCCGCCTCGTGGCGGCAGAGTTTCTTCCCGAAAGCTTGCTTATGATTTTTTCCAGGGTAAATGACTTCATATAGCAGAAGATGGGCACCGGAGGCCTGCCAGGGGGCCCACGAGGCAGGGGGCGCGCCCAGGGGGTAGGGCGCGCCCCCACCCTCGTGGCCAGGGTGTGGGCCCCCTCTGGTATTTTCTTCGCTGAGTATTTTTTTATTAATTCCAATAATGACTTCCGTGAAGTTTCAGGACTTTTGGAGCTGTGCAGAATAGGTCTCTAATATTTGCTCCTTTTCCAGCCCAGAATTCCAGCTGCCGGCATTCTCCCTCTTCATGTAAACCTTGTAAAATAAGAGAGAATAGGCATAAGTATTGTGACATAACGTGTACTAACAGCCCATAATGCAATAAATATCGATATAAAAGCATGATGCAAAATGGACGTATCAACTCCCCCAAGCTTAGACCTTGCTTGTCCTCAAGCGGAAGCTGATAACGATAAGTATGTCCACATCTTTAGAGATAGAGGTGTCGATAAAATAAAATACGGACATGAGGGCATCATGATCATTCTTATAACAGCAACATATATGGATATTGTCATATGATTTCTTATGCTCAAGTAACAATCCATTCACAATGTAAAGTATGAATCCGAAACTTTATTGAGAACCAACAAACTATAATCTCAGTCATTGAAGCAATTGCAATTTATCATAACATCGGAAAGAGTCAATATAAGAGCTTTTCAGCAAGTCCACATACTCAACTATCATTTAGTCTTTCACAATTGCTAACACTCACGCAATACTTATGGTTATGGAGTTTAATCGGACACAGAGAAAGATAGGGGCTTATAGTGTTGCCTCCCAACCTTTTACCTCAAGGGTAATGTCAACAATAATAATTCATGCTAACTTACATTTAATTGGATATATATATCAGGATCTTTCCAACACAATGTGCTTGCCAAAGGATAAAATGTAAAAAAGGAAAGGTGAAGATCACCATGACTCTTGCATAAGGTATAAGACAAAAGTAAAAGATAGGCCCTTCGTAGAGGGAAGCAGAGGCTATCATGTGCCTTTAGGGTTGGATGCACGAAATCTTAATGCAAAAGAACGTCAGTTTATATTGCCACTTGTGATATGGACCTTTACTATACAGTCCGTCGCTTTTATTTCTTCTGCATCACAAGATCGTATAAAGCTTATTTTCTCCACACTAATAAATCATACATATTTAGAGAGCAATTTTTATTGCATGCACCGATGACAACTTACTTGAAGGATCTTACTCAATCCATAGGTAGATATAGTGGACTCTCATGGCAAAACTGGGTTTAAGGATATTTGGAAGCACAAGTAGTATCTCTACTTGGTGCAAAGAATTTGGCTAGCATGAGAGGGAAAGGCAAGCTCAACATGTTGGATATCCATGACAATATACTTTATTTCAGATATAAGAAAACATAACCCATTATGTTATCTTCCTTGTCCAACATCAACTCTTTAGCATGTCATACTTTAATGAGTGCTCACAATCATAAAAGATGTCCAAGATAGTATATTTATATATGAAAACCTCTCTTTCTTTATAACTTCCTATTAATTGCAACGATGACCAAAACTATGTTTGTCAACTCTCAACGACTTTTATTCATCATACTCTTTATATGTGAAGTCATTACTCTCCATAAGATCAATATGATCTCTTTTATTTCTTTTTATTCTTTCTTTTATTCTCTCAAGATCATACCAAGATAATCAAGCCCTTGACTCAACACTAATCTTTATTATATATAGCTCACGGACTCGATTACATAGAAGGATCATAAGGCAAAACTCAAAACTAAATCATACTAAAACTTTATTCTACTAGATCAAGATATTACCAAAAGGATCGAACTAAGAAAAAAATAGTAAAGATAGGAGTGTGATGGTGATACGATACTACTACCTCTTGAGCACTGCGTTGGTTTTCCCTTGAAGAGGAAAGGGTGATGCAGTAAAGCAGCGTAAGTATTTCCATCAGTTTTTGAGAACCAAGGTATCAATCCAGTAGGAGACCACGCACGAGTCCCTCGCACCTACACAAACAAATAAATCCTCGCAACCAACGCAATAAAGGGGTTGTCAATCCCTTCATGGTCACTTACGAGAGTGAGATCTGATAGATATGATAAGATAATATTTTTGGTATTTTTATGATAAAGATGCAAAGTAAAATAAAAGGCAATAAAAATAGCTAAGTGTTGCAAGATTAATATGATGGAAGATAGACCCGGGGGCCATAGGTTTCACTAGTGGCTTCTCTCGAGAGCATAAGTATTACGGTGGGTGAACAAATTACTGTTGAGCAATTGACAGAATTGAGCATAGTTATGAGAATATCTAGGTATGATCATGTATATAGGCATCACGTCCGAGACAAGTAGACCGACTCCTGCCTGCATCTACTACTATTACTCCACACATCGACCGCTATCCAGCATGCATCTAGAGTATTAAGTTCATAAGAACAGAGTAACGCTTTAAGTAAGATGACATGATGTAGAGGGATAAACTCATGCAATATGATATAAACCCCATCTTGTTATCCTCGATGGCAACAATACAATACGTGCCTTGCTGCCCCTACTGTCACTGGGAAAGGACACCGCAAGATTGAACCCAAAGCTAAGCACTTCTCCCATTGCAAGAAAGATCAATCTAGTAGGCCAAACCAAACTGATAATTCGAAGAGACTTGCAAAGATAACCAATCATACATAAAAGAATTCAGAGAAGATTCAAATATTGTTCATAGATAAACTTGATCATAAACCCACAATTCATCGGTCTCAACAAACACACCGCAAAAGAAGATTACATCGAATAGATCTCCACAAGAGAGGGGGAGAACATTGTATTGAGATCCAAAAAGAGAGAAGAAGCCATCTAGCTAATAACTATGGACCCGAAGGTCTGAGGTAAACTACTCACACATCATCGGAGAGGCTATGGTGTTGATGTAGAAGCCCTCCGTGATCGATGCCCCCTCCGGCGGAGCTCCGGAAAAGGCCCCAAGATGGGATCTCACGGGTACAGAAGGTTGCGGCGGTGGAATTAGGTTTTTGGCTCCGTATCTGGTAGTTTGGGGGTACGTAGGTATATATAGGAGGAAGAAGTACGTCGGTGGAGCAACATGGGGCCCACGAGGGTGGAGGGCGCGCCCAGGGGGGTAGGCGCGCCCCCCTACCTCGTGCCCTCCTGGTTGATGTCTTGACATAGGGTCCAAGTCCTCTGGATCACGTTCGTTCCGAAAATCACGTTCCCGAAGGTTTCATTCCGTTTGGACTCCGTTTGATATTCTTTTTCTGCGAAACTCTGAAATAGGCAAAAAAACAACAATTCTGGGCTGGGCCTCCGGTTAATAGGTTTAGTCTCAAAATAATATAAAAGTGTATAATAAAGCCCATTAATGTCCAAAACAGAATATAATATAGCATGGAACAATCAAAAATTATAGATACGTTGGAGACGTATCAAGCATCCCCAAGCTTAATTCCTGCTCGTCCTCGAGTAGGTAAATGATAAAAACAGAATTTTTGATGTGGAATGCTACTTGGCATAATTTCAATGTAATTCTCTAAATTGTGGTATGAATATTCTGATCCGAAAGATTCAAGATAAAGGTTTAATATTGACATAAAAATAATAATACTTCAAGTATACTAACTAAGCAATTATGTCCTCTCAAAATAGCATGGCCAAAGAAAGTTCATCCCTACAAAATCATATAGTTTAGTCATGCTCCATTTCGTCACACAAGAATGCTCTCATCATGCACAACCCCGATGACAAGCCAAGCAATTGTTTCATACTTTAGTAATCTCAAACTTTTTCAACCTTCACGCAATACATGAGCGTGAGCCATGGATATAGCACTATGGGTGGAATAGAATATAATGATGGGGGTTATGTGGAGAAGACAAAAAAGGAGAAAGTCTCACATCAACGCGGCTAATCAATGAGCTATGGAGATGCCCATCGATTGATGTTAATGTAAGGAGTAGGGATTGCCATGCAACGGATGCACTAGAGCTATAAATGCATGAAAGCTCAACAAAAGAAACTAAGTGGGTGTGCATCCAACTTGCTTGCTCATGAAGATATAGGGCATTTGAGGAAGCTCGTTGTTGGAATATACAAGCCAAGTTCTATAATGAAAAATTCCCACTAGTATATGAAAGTGAAAAAACAAGAGACTCTCTATCATGAAGATCATGGTGCTACTTTGAAGCAGAAGTGTGGAAAAAAAGGATAGTAGCATTGTCCCTTTTTTTTGGGGCCTTCTTTTTTTTATTTGGCCTTTCTCTTTTTTTTGGGGACAATGCTCTATGAATGATGACCATCACACTTCTATTTATTTAAAACTCAATGATTACAACTCGATACTAGAACAAAGTATGACTCTATATGAATGCCTCCGGCGATATACCGGGATAGCAATGAATCAAGAGTGACATGTATGAAAAAATTATGAATGGTGGCTTTGCCACAAATACGATGTCAACTACATGATCATGCAAAGCAATATGACAATGATAAATCTGTCTTGATAAGCGAAACGGTGGAAAGTTCCATGACAATATATGTCGGAATGGCTATGGAAATGCCATAATAGGTAGGTATGGTGGCTGTTTTGAGGAAGATATAAGGAGGTTTATGTGTGAAAGAGCGTATCATATCACGGGGTTTGGATGCACCGGCGAAGTTTGCACCAACTCTCAATGTGAGAAAGGGCAATGCACGGTACCGAAGAGGCTAGCAATGATGGAAGGGTAAGAGTGCGTATAATCCATGGACTCAACGTAAGTCATAAACAACTCACATACTTATTGCAAAAATCTACAAGTCATCAAAAACCAAGCACTATGCACATGCTCCTAGGGGGATAGATTGGTAGGAAAAGACCATCGCTCGTCCCCGACCGCCACTCATAAGGAGGACAATCAAAGAACACCTCATGTTTCAAATTTGTTACATAACGTTTACCATACGTGCATGCTACGGGACTTGCAAACTTCAACACAAGTATTTCTCAAATTCACAACTACTCAACTAGCACAACTATAATATTACTACCTCCATATCTCAAAACAATCATCAAGCATCAAACTTCTCTTAGTATTCACACACTCATAAGAAAGTTTTTTACTAGTCTTGAATACCTAACATATTAGGATTAATTTCCAATTTAAGCAAATTACCATGCTGTTTAAGACTCTCAAAATAATATAAGTGAAGCATGAGAGAATAATAGTTTCTATAAAACAAAACCACCGCCGTGCTCTAAAAGATATAAGTGAAGCACTAGAGCAAAAACTATATAGCTCAAAAGATATAAGTGAAGCGCATAGAGTATTCTAATAAATTCGAATCATGTGTGTCTCTCTCAAAAGGTGTGTACAGAAAAGATGATTGTGGCAAACTAACAAGCAAAGACTCAAATCATACAAGACGCTCCAAGCAAAACACATATCATGTGGTGAATAAAAATATAGCTCCAAGTAAAGTTACCGATGGAAGTAGACGAAAGAGGGGATGCCTTCCGGGGCATCCCCAAGCTTTGGCTTTTTGGTGTCCTTAGATTATCTTGGGGTGCCATGGGCATCCCCAAGCTTAGGCTCTTGCCACTCCTTGTTCCATAATCCATCAAATCTTTTACCCAAAACTTGAAAACTTCACAACACAAAACTTAACAGAAAATCTCGTGAGCTCCGTTAGCGAAAGAAAACAAAACACCACTTCAAGGTACTGTAATGAACTCATTATTTATTTATATTGGTGTTAAACCTACTGTATTCCAACTTCTCTATGGTTTATAAACTATTTTACTAGCCATAGATTCATCAAAATAAGCAAACAACACACGAAAAACAGAATCTGTCAAAAACAGAACAGTCTGTAGTAATCTGTAACTAACGCAAACTTCTGGAACTGCAAAAATTCAGCCAAAATAGGAAGACCTAGAAAATTTGTTTATTGATCAGCAGCAATTGGAATCAATATTTTATCACGTTCTGGTGATTTATAACAATTATTTTCGTGAACAGAAAGTTTCTGGAATTTTCAGCAAGATCAAATAACTATCATCCAAGAAGATCCTATAGGTTTAACTTGGCACAAACACTAATTAAAACATAAAAACACATCTAACCAGAGGCTAGATCAAATATTTATTCCTAAACAGAAGCAAAAAGCAAAAAAACTAAAAATAAAATTGGGTTGCCTCCCAACAAGCGCTATCGTTTAACGCCCCTAGCTAGGCATAAAAGCAAGGATAGATCTAGGTATTGCCATCTTTGGTAGGCAATCCAAAAGTGGCTCTCATAATATTCATAAGGTAATTTTATTTTCTTTCTAGAGAAGTGTTCCATGCCTTTCCTTAACGGAAATTGGAATCTAATATTCCCTTCCTTCATATCAATAATTGCACCAATCGTTCTAAGGAAAGGTCTACCAAGAATAATAGGACATGAAGGATTGCAATCTATATCAAGAACAATAAAATCTACGGGCACATAATTCCTATTTGCAATAATAAGAACATCATTAATTCTTCCCATAGGTTTCATAATGGTGGAATCTGCAAGGTGCAAATTTAGAGAGCAATCATCAAAATCACAGAAACCTAGCAAATCACACAAAGTTTTTGGAATCGTGGAAACACTAGCACCCAAATCACACAAAGCATAGCATTCATGATCTTTAATTTTAATTTAAATTTTAATAGTAGGTTCCCACTCATCATAAAGTTTCTTAGGGATAGAAACTTCCAACTCAAGTTTTTCTTCATAAGATTGCATCAAAGCATCAACGATATGTTTAGTGAAGGCTTTATGTTGACTATAAGCATGTGGAGAATTTAACACGGATTGCAACAAGGAAATACAATCTATCAAAGAGCAATTATCATAATTAAATTCCTTGAAATCCAAAATAGTGGGTTCATTAATATCTAGAGTTTTGATCTCTTCAATCCCACTTTTACCAATTTTTGCATCAAGATCTATAAACTCCGAATTTTTGGAACGCCTTCTAGGTAAAGGTGGATCATATTCAGTCCCATCATTATCAAGATTCATATTGCAAAACAAAGATTTAATAGGGGACACATCAATAACTTTTAGATCTTCATCTTTATTTTCATAGAAATTAGAAGAACACGCTTTCACAAAGCAATCTTTCTTAGCACGCATCCTAGCGGTTCTTTCTTTGCACTCATCAATGGAAATTCTCATGGCTTTGAGAGACTCATTGATATCATGCTTAGGTGGAATAGATCTAAGTTTCAAAGAATCAACATCAAGAGAAATTCTATCAACGTTCCTAGCCAATTCATCAACTTTAAGCAATTTTTCTTCAAGCAAAGCATTGAAATTCTTTTGTGAATTCATAAATTCTTTAACACTAGTCTCAAATTCAGAAGGCATCTTATTAAAATTTCCATAAGAATTGTTGTAGGAATTACCATAATTATTAGAGGAATTACTAGGGTATGGCCTAGGATTAAAGTTTCCTCTATACGCGTTGTTACCAAAATTATTCCTACCAACAAAATTCACATCCATAGATTCATTATTATTCTCAATCAAAGTAGACAAAGGCATATCATTAGGATCATAAGAAACACTTTTAGTAGCAAATAATTTCATAAGTTCATCCATCTTTCCACTCAAAACATTAATTTCTTCTATCGCATGCACTTTTTATTAGTAGATCTTTCAGTGTGCCATTGAGAATAATTAACCATAATATTATCTAGGAGTTTAGTAGCTTCTCCTAAAGTGATTTCCATAAAAGTGCCTCCCGCGGCCGAATCTAAAAGATTTCTAGAAGCAAAATTCAATCCGGCATAAAATTTTGTATGATCATCCACAAATTCAAACCATGTGTAGGGCAATTACGTATCATTAATTTCATCCTCTCCCAAGCTTGTGCAACATGTTCATGATCAAGTTGCTTAAAATTCATAATATCGTTTCTAAGAGAGATGATCTTAGCGGGAGGAAAATACTTAGAGATAAAAGCATCTTTGCACTTATTCCATGAATCAATACTATTTTTAGGCAAAGACGAAAACCAAGCTTTAGCACGATCTCTAAGCGAAAAAGGAAATAGCTTCAATTTAACAATATCATTGTCCACATCTTTCTTCTTTTGCATATCACACAAATCAACGAAGCTATTTAGATGGGTAGCGGCATCTTCACTAGGAAGGCCGGCGAATTGATCTTTCATGACAAGATTCAACAAAGCAGCATTAATTTCGCAAGATTCAGTATCGGTAAGAGGAGCAATCGGAGTGCTAAGAAAACCATTGTTGTTGGTATTGGTAAAGTCACATAATTTAGTATTATCTTGAGCCATCGTGACAAGCAAGCAATCCAACACACGAGCAAACAAGAAGCGAAGCGAAAAAGAGGCGAACGGAAAAGAGAGGGCGAATAAAACGGCAAGGGTGAAGTGGGGGAGAGGAAAACGAGAGGCAAATGGCAAATAATGTAATGCGGGAGATAAGGGTTTGTGATGGGTACTTGGTATGTTGACTTTTGTGTAGACTCCCCGGCAACGGCGCCAGAAATCCTTCTTGCTACCTCTTGAGCACTGCGTTGGTTTTCCCTTGAAGAGGAAAGGGTGATGCAGTAAAGCAGCGTAAGTATTTCCCTCAGTTTTTGAGAACCAAGGTATCAATCCAGTAGGAGACCACGCACGAGTCCCTCGCACCTACACAAACAAATAAATCCTCGCAACCAACGCAATAAAGGGGTTGTCAATCCCTTCACGGTCACTTACGAGAGTGAGATCTGATAGATATGATAAGATAATATTTTTGGTATTTTTATGATAAAGATGCAAAGTAAAATAAAAGGCAATAAAAATAGCTAAGTGTTGGAAGATTAATATGATGGAAGATAGACCCGGGGGCCATAGGTTTCACTAGTGGCTTCTCTCAAGAGCATAAGTATTACGGTGGGTGAACAAATTACTGTTGAGCAATTGACAGAATTGAGCATAGTTATGAGAATATCTAGGTATGATCATGTATATAGGCATCACGTCCGAGACAAGTAGACCGACTCCTGCCTGCATCTACTACTATTACTCCACACATCGACCGCTATCCAGCATGCATCTAGAGTATTAAGTTCATAAGAACAGAGTAACGCTTTAAGTAAGATGACATGATGTAGAGGGATAAACTCATGCAATATGATATAAACCCCATCTTGTTATCCTCGATGGCAACAATACAATACGTGCCTTGCTGCCCCTACTGTCACTGGGAAAGGACACCGCAAGATTGAACCCAAAGCTAAGCACTTCTCCCATTGCAAGAAAGATCAATCTAGTAGGCCAAACCAAACTGATAATTCGAAGAGACTTGCAAAGATAACCAGTCATACATAAAAGAATTCAGAGAAGATTCAAATATTGTTCATAGATAAACTTGATCATAAACCCACAATTCATCGGTCTCAACAAACACACCGCAAAAGAAGATTACATCGAATAGATCTCCACAAGAGAGGGGGAGAACATTGTATTGAGATCCAAAAAGAGAGAAGAAGCCATCTAGCTAATAACTATGGACCCGAAGGTCTGAGGTAAACTACTCACACATCATCGGAGAGGCTATGGTGTTGATGTAGAAGCCCTCCGTGATCGATGCCCCCTCCGGCGGAGCTCCACAAAAGGACCCAAGATGGGATCTCACGGGTACAGAAGGTTGCGGCGGTGGAATTAGGTTTTTGGCTCCGTATCTGGTAGTTTGGGGGTACGTAGGTATATATTGGAGGAAGAAGTACGTCGGTGGAGCAACGTGGGGCCCACGAGGGTGGAGGGCGCGCCCAGGGGGGTAGGCGTGCCCCCTACCTCGTGGCCTCCTGGTTGATGTCTTGACGTAGGGTCCAAGTCCTCTGGATCACGTTCGTTCAAAAAATCACGTTCCCGAAGGTTTCATTCCGTTTGGACTCCGTTTGATATTCTTTTTCTGCGAAACACTGAAATAGGCAAAAAAAACAGCAATTCTGGGCTGGGCCTCCGGTTAATAGGTTTAGTCTCAAAAATAATATAAAAGTGTATAATAAAGCCCATTAATGTCCAAAACAGAATATAATATAGCATGGAACAATCAAAAATTATAGATACGTTGGAGACGTATCAAGCATCCGCAAGCTTAATTCCTGCTCGTCCTCGAGTAGGTGAATGATAAAAACAGAATTTTTGATGTGGAATGCTACTTGGCATAATTTCAATGTAATTCTCTTAATTGTGGTATGAATATTCAGATTCGAAAGATTCAAGATAAAGGTTTAATATTGACATAAAAATAATAATACTTCAAGCATACTAACTAAGCAATTATGTCCTCTCAAAATAGCATGGCCAAAGAAAGTTCATCCCTACAAAATCATATAGTTTAGTCATGCTGTCACACAAGAATGCTCTCATCATGCACAACCCCGATGACAAGCCAAGCAATCGTTTCATACTTTAGTAATCTCAAAATTTTTCAACCTTCACGCAATACATGAGCGTGAGCCATGGATATAGCACTATCGGTGGAATAGAATATAATGATGGGGGTTATGTGGAGAAGACAAAAAAGGAGAAAGTCTCACATCAACGCGGCTAATCAATGAGCTATGGAGATGCCCATCGATTGATGTTAATGCAAGGAGTAGGGATTGCCATGCAACGGATGCACTAGAGCTATAAATGCATGAAAGCTCAACAAAAGAAACTAAGTGGGTGTGCATCCAACTTCCTTGCTCACGAAGACCTAGGGCATTTCAGGAAGCCCATTGTTGGAATATACAAGCCAAGTTCTATAATGAGAAATTCCCACTAGTATATGAAAGTGACAAAACAAGAGACTCTCTATCATGAAGATCATGGTGCTACTTTGAAGCACAAGTGTGGAAAAAAAGGATAGTAGCATTGTCCCTTATTATTATTATTTTTTGGGGCCTTCTTTTTTTATTTGGACTTTCTCTCTTTTTGTTGGGACAATGCTCTATGAATGATGATCATCAAACTTCTATTTATTTACAACTCAATGATTACAACTCGATACTAGAACAAAGTATGACTCTATATGAATGCTTCCGGTGGTATACCGGGATAGCAATGAATCAAGAGTGACATGTATGAAAAAATTATGAACGGTGGCTTTGCCACAAATAAGATGTCAACTACATGATCATGCAAAGCAATATGACAATGACAAACATGTCATGATAAGCAGAACGGTGGAAAGTTGCATGGCAATATATCTCGGAACGGCTATGGAAATGCCATAATAGGTAGGTATGGTGGCTGTTTTGAGGAAGATATAAGGAGGTTTATGTGTGAAAGAGTGTATCATATCACGGGGTTTGGATGCACCGGCGAAGTTTGCACCAACTCTCAATGTGAGAAAGGGCAATGCACAGTACCGAAGAGGCTAGCAATGATGGAAGGGTGACAGTGCGTATAATCCATGGACTCAACATTAGTCATAAAGAAATCACATACTTATTGCAAAAATCTACAAGTCATCAAAAACCAAGCACTACGCGCATGCTCCTAGGGGGTAGATTGGTAGGAAAAGACCATCGCTCATCCCCGACCGCCACTCATAAGGAGGACAATCAAAGAACACCTCATGTTTCAAATTTGTTACATAACGTTTACCATACGTGCATGCTACGGGACTTGCAAACTTCAACACAAGTATTTCTCAAATTCACAACTACTCAACTAGCACAGCTTTAATATCCCTACCTCCATATCTCAAAAGAACCATCAAGCATCAAACTTCTCTTAGTATTCAGCACACTCATAAGAAAGTTTTTTACTAGTCTTGAATACCTAACATATTAGGATTAATTTCCCAATTTAAGCAAATTACCATCCTGTTTAAGACTCTCAAAATAATATAAGTGAAGCATGAGAGAATAATAGTTTCTATAAAACTAAACCACCGCCGTGATCTAAAAGATATAAGTGAAGCACTAGAGCAAAAACTATATAGCTCAAAAGATATAAGTGAAGCGCATAGAGTATTCTAATAAATTCCGAATCATGTGTGTCTCTCTCAAAAGGTGTGTACAACAAAGATGATTGTGGCAAACTAACAAGCAAAGATTCAAATCATACAAGACGCTCCAAGCAAAACACATATCATGTGGTGAATAAAAATATAGCTCCAAGTAAAGTTACCTATGGAAGTAGACGAAAGAGGGGATGCCTTCCGGGGCATCCCCAAGCTTTGGCTTTTTGGTGTCCTTAGATTATCTTGGGGTGCCATGCGCATCCCCAAGTTTAGGCTCTTACCACTCCTTGTTCCATAATCCATCAAATCTTTTACCCAAAACTTACTGTATTCCAACTTCTCTATGGTTTATAAACTACTTTACTAGCCATAATCCATGAAATCTTTTACCCAAAACTTGAAAACTTCACAACTCAAAACTTAACAGAAAATCTCGTGAGCTCCGTTAGCGAAAGAAAACAAAACACCACTTCAAGGTAATGTAATGAACTCATTCTTTATTTATATTGGTGTTAAACCTACTGTATTCCAACTTCTCTATGGTTTATAAACTATTTTACTAGCCATAGATTCATCAAAATAAGCAAACAACACATGAAAAACAGAATCTGTCAAAAACAGAACAGTCTGTAGTAATCTGTAACTAACACAAACTTCTGGCACTCCAAAAATTCAGCCAAAATAGGAAGACCTATAAAATTTGTTTATTGATCAGTAGCAATTGGAATCAATAATGTATCAGGTTCTGGTGATTTTTAACAATTATTTTTGTGAACAGAAAGTTTCTGGAATTTTCAGCAAGATCAAATAACTATCCTCCAAAAAGATCCTATAGGTTTAACTTGGCACAAACACTAATTAAAACATAAAAACACATCTAACCAGAGGCTAGATCAAATATTTATCCTAAACATAAGCAAAAAGCAAAAAACTAAAAATAAAATTGTGTTGCCTCCTAACAAACGCTATCGTTTAACGCCCCTAGCTAGGCATAAAAGCAAGGATAGATCTAGGTATTGCCATCTTTGGTAGGCAATCCATAAGTGGCTCTCATAATAGATTCATAAGATAATTTTATTTTCTTTCTAGGGAAGTGTTCCATGCCTTTCCTTAACGGAAATTGGAATCTAATATTCCCTTCCTTGATATCAACAATTGCACCAATCGTTCTAAGGAAAGGTCTACCAAGAATAATAGGACATGAAGGATTGCAATCTATATCAAGAACAATAAAATCTACGGGCACATAATTCCTATTTGCAATAATAAGAACATCATTAATTCTTGCCATAGGTTTCTTGATGGTGGAATCCGCAAGGTGCAAATTTAGAGAGCAATCATCAAAATCACGGAAACCTAGCAAATCACACAAAGTTTTTGGAATCGTGGAAACACTAGCACCCAAATAACACAAAGCATAGCATTCATGATCTTTAATTTTAATTTTAATAGTAGGTTCCCACTCATCATAAAGTTTCCTAGGGATAGAAACTTCCAACTCAAGTTTTTCTTCATAAGATTGCATCAAAGCATCAACGATATGTTTAGTGAAAGCTTTATGTTGACTATAAGCATGTGGAGAATTGTTGGAGGAGGGGGACGACATGATGCCTGGCCTTGACAACCCTGGCAGAAAACAGCTCGAAACAAAAACAGAGGATATTTGCGTGGTACGGTGGTCAAAACCTTCGGGAGATTATATAATGAATTTTTACAGACCAAAAGAAGTATCGTGCAAGAAAATAGAGTCCGGAGAGCACACGAGGTGCCCACGAGGCAGGGGGGGCGCCCTCCACCCTCGTGGAAGCCTCGTGTCCTTCCCGGAATACTTCTTATTTTCCTATTTTCTTAAATATTCCAAAATGGAGAAAAATTGCCATTAGAACTGTTTTGGAGTCGGTTTACTTACCGTACCACGTACCTATTCCTTTTTGGAGTCTGAAACGTTATGGAAAGTGTCCCTTATGTATTCCTCCGGGGTTACGGTTTCAATAACATTAGTTTCAACATTTATAGGATTACCTGAGATATAATGTTTGATCCTTTGAACGTTCACCACCTTCGGATTTGTGCCTTCGAAGTTGTTGATTTTTATTGCACCGGAACAATAGACCTCCTCGATAACGTAAGGACCTTCCCATTTAGAGAGAAGTTTTCCTGCAAAAAATCTTAAACGAGAGTTGTATAGCAATACATAATCACCTACATTAAACTCACGCTTTTGTATCCTTTTGTCACGCCATCTTTTAAATTTTTCTTTAAACAGTTTGGCATTCTCGTAGGTCTGAGTTCTCCATTCATCAAGTGAGCTCAGTATTTTATTAATTCCAAAAATGACTTCTGTGAAGTTTCAGGAATTTTGGAGCTGTGCAGAATAGGTCTCTAATATTTGCTCCTTTTCCAGCCCTGAATTCCAGCTGCCAGTATTGTCCCTCTTCATGTAAACCTTGTAAAATAAGAAAGAATAGGCATAAGTATTGTGACATAACGTGTAATAACAGCCCATAATGCAGTAAATATCGATATAAAAGCATGATGCAAAATGGATGTATCATAGACGCGTCCCGCAGAGTGAAGATGCGAGGGGCGTTCGAGTGAAGTAGACGCGTCCCGCGGAGTGAAGAGGCGCAGGGCGTGCGAGTGAAGTAGACGCGTCCTGCGGAGTGACGATGCCTGGGGCGTTCGAGTGAAGTAGATGCATCCCGCGGAGTGAAGAGGCGCGGGGCGTTCGAGTGAAGTAGACATGTCCTGCAGAGTGGCGATGCTCGGGGCGTCCGCGTGATGTAGATGCGTCCCACGGAGTGACGATGTGCAGGGTGTCGGAGTGAAGTAGACGCGTCCCGTAGAGTGACGAGGCGCGGGGCATCCGAGTGAAGTAGACGCGTCCCGCAGAGTGATGAGGCGCGGGGCGTCCGAGTGAAGTAGACGCGTCCCGCGGAGTGACGATGCGCGGGGCGTCTGAGTGAAGTAGACGCGTCCCGCGGAGTGGCGACGCTCGGGGCGTCCAAGTGATGTAGACGCGTCTCGCAGAGTGACGATGCACGGGGCGTCCGAGTGAAGTAGACGCGTCCCGCGGAGTCAAGATGCGCGGGGCGTCCGAGTGAAGTACATGCGTCCCGCGGAGTGACGATGCACTGGGCATCCGAGTGAAATAGACGTGTCCCGCGGAGTAAAGATGCACGGGGCGTTCGAGTGAAGTGGACGCGTCCCGCGGAGTGAAGAGGCGCCGGGCGTGCGAGTGAAGTAGATGCATCCCGCGGAGTGACGATGCACGGGGCGTCCGAGTGAAGAAGACGTGTTCAACAGATGACGAAGCACGTGGTGGTCGAGTGAACCTCCATGGGAAGGTTGAGCCAGAGGAAGCAGTTGTCGCAGTCGAGGGTCGCCCTGACCTGTCGACGACACGAATTCACGAGTGTGTTCGCCGCATGGAGTCGAGCCATAGACGAGTTGAATGCAGTGGTCATGGTCCTTGCTGTGGAGGACTGGCCGAGTGAACCCAGCAACCTAATGGCCGAGTGAGCCATGTCCGAGCGGATGCTTCATCCGAGTGAACCGCAGCTAAGCTGGGATCCAGTCGTTATGGAGTTGGCTAGGCAGGACGACGTGGAGGGCCGGGCTCGGAGGCGCTGGTGAGGTCCGATGTGGATGTGCCCACGAGCGTACAAGTGTTGAACGAGCCCCTCTATCGCTTGCAGGATGGTCCTGATTCAAAGCGTGCAGGCGGAGTTGCCCACGTCCAGCGCCGAATTAATCTGCATGCAGGTGGTGTTAACGTTAATTGATAAGGAAGAATTAAAACTGTTCATGCATGTGAGGGAAGTAGGTGGTGTTAACGTTAATTGATAAGGAAGAGTTAAAATCGTTCATGCATGTAAGGGAAGTTTCCTTTTCCCACGGCCATTTATCCCATGCATGCAGGAAATAAATGGGAAGGAATTAAGAAAATAAATGGGCAGAAATTAATGTTAGAAGGAGAGTCGTAGACGCAGCCTGGAGGAGAGCTCCGCCGCAACGGAAATTGCCGGTCAGGCCGGAATCTGACGGCACTCGAGAGGTGGCGATGAGGAGGATAAGAAGCTGGCTGCAGTCCAGTCGCGGGCCGGCACATCCAAGGATGAGGCCAGTGCGAGCGCTATGGTCGCGTTCCACTGATCAGGGGGTTGGAGCCGTGCGCTGGTCGAAGTCGCACTTCGACGCCCGCGGAGCTGAGCCGAGCACCGGCAGCCGGGCCTCATCGCCCGAGAGCCGGGTCGGCCGCCGGTCGTCGTCCTCCGCGGGCCGAGGAGCCAGGCCAAGCGTTAGCGGCTGTGTGTGTGTGGGCGCTCGGCGACGGCGTTCAGAGATGAGGCCGGAGATGACATGCAGACATCGGCGCTTCATCGTCCGAGAGCCGAGCCACCAATTGGTACAAAGGGAGGCATCCTTTTGTATGAGCTCGTATGCATACAGAAGAAAAACAAACAATCGTTAGATCAATGGTTGATTGTAAAGGGGACGAGATGAGATGAGCAAATCCCTAATCCTTTCATATGACGAGGAGTATTTTGTCCTCCCGTAGATGGCGTGATGGCCAGGAAGGAATCAGTTTGTTGCCGACGATTGAAGAAAAAACCATCTACATCATGGCTCGACAGACGCCGTACCCCACGGTGGGCGCCAACTGTCGTGGGAATGATTTCGACAATTATAAGGGATAGGGTAAAGGAGCATGATCTATCGAGATGCAAATGGGTGACACGGTGGTTTTAGCGAGTTCGGGCCTCTCACGGTGGAGATAACAGCCCTACGTCTCGTGCTCCGGAGAGGCTTTGTTTTATCTGAGTATGTATCCGGAGATTACAATGAGAGAGAGGGGGGAAACGGATCCCCATGCCAGAGCTAAGTCCTGAGATTAATGGCGAGAGAGTAGAGGGAGAAGAATGAGAGAGGCCAGAGCCCCCTGAGCCTAGTGGTGGGGGTGGCTTATATAGAGTGCGCCACCCCCTCACCTCCTATGTTAGAAGGTGGGGCATGAATGCCATAATGCCAGCTCACTACCAAGCCTTCACTATGAGAATGATGTTTTGACTGCTTTGCTGCCTGCTGGTCTTCGGATACCCGAGTGAGTCGTACAGTCGAGTGGTGAACTGTCGTCTGAGTGGATGGTACGTTGCTTGTCCAAGTGGATAGTATGCTCCTTATCCGAGTGAATAGTATGTCTGTATGAAATTTATCTGGACCCACATGCTGTGTAGAACCCATGCTTTATGATATTTTGACCCTTCGCGGGCCTACCTGTTATGTGTATCCCCAACAATATGCAATTGCCCATCTGCTTACTTGCTTAGTATATAAATCATATATGTGAATTATATCATGCCATCATGTTTACATAGACAACATGTATGTGAATTATGGCATGCCAACCTATTTAATAAAGACATCACATAGTTATATCATCTCATACTATTTACATAGTCATCAAATTTTGAATTATCTCATGCTACCCGTGAATTATATCATGCCATCATGTTTCCATAGACAACATATATGTGAATTATGGCATGCCAACCTATTTAATTAAGACATCGTATAGTTATATCATGTCATCATGTTTACATAGTCATCATATTTTGAATTATGTCATTCTATCATGTTTATAGCCATCATATATGTGAAATTATCTCATGCTATCCAATTTAGTTATCCATCATATGTGTGAAATTGTGTCATGCTATCCTGCTTGGTTAGACAACATAAATGTGAATTATTTCATGCCCTCTTTTATTCCCCACTACCCATTGCACCCATTTATCATGAAATGTCTATACATTCAATTACTTTTCTTGTTTATCAGCCATTTGAATTGGAGGGGGTGATGGCAGTATCTAAGGGAGTAAAAATACGGTCTTCAGAAAAGACTGTGTTACCCGTCGATGCAGATAGTGAAGGAAATATGCCCTAGTGGCAATAATAAAGTTGTTATTTTATATTTCCTTATTCATGATAAAGGTTTATTATTCATGCTAGAATTGTATTGATCGGAAACTTAAATACATGTGTCAATACATAAACAAATACCATGTCCCTAGTAAGCCTCTACTAGACTAGCTCGTTGATCAAAGATGGTTAAGGTTTCCTAACCATAGACATGTGTTGTCATTTGATAACGGGATCACATCATTAGGAGAATGATGTGATGGACAAGACCCTCCGTTAGCTTAGCATTTGATCGTTCAAGTTTATTGCTATTGCTTTCTTAATGTCAAATGCATATTCCTTCGACTATGAGATTATGCAACTCCCGGATACCGGTGGAATACCTTGTGTGCTGTCAAACGTCACAACGTAACTGGGTGATCATAAAGATGATCTACAGGTATCTCCGAAGGTGTTTGTTGATTTGGCATAGTTACAGATTAGGATTTGTCACTCCGTGTATTAGAGAGGTATCTCTGGGCCCTCTCGGCAATACACATCATAATAAGCTTGCAAGCAAATGATTAAGGAGTTAGTCACGAGATGATGTATTACGGAACGAGTAAAGAGACTTTCCAGTAACGAGATTGAACTAGGTATGAACATACTAATGATCGAGTCTTGGGCAAGTAACATACCGATGGACAAAGGGAATTACGTATGTTGTCATAAGGTTCGACAGATAAAGATTTGCCTAGAATATTTAGGAGCCAATATGGGCATCCAGGTTCCGCTATTGGTTATTGACTGGAGAGGTGTATCGGTCATGTCTACATAGTTCACGAACCCGTAGGGTTCGCACGCTTAACGTTCATTGACGATATAGTGTTATATGAGTTATATGATTTGGTGACCAAATGTTGTTCGAGTCCCGCATGAGATCACGGACATGATGAGGAGCTCCGGAATTGTCTAGAGGTAAAGATTGATATATAAGACGATGATATTCGGACACCGGAAGAGTCTCGGAGTACACCGGGTAGTCATCGTGTCGCCGGAAGGGGTTCCGGACACCCCCGGTAGGTGTATGGGCCAAGGAGGGGACAGACCAGCCCACAAGGGGGCTGGCGTGCCCCTCTCCCTGGCTGCCAGCCCTAGGGAAGGAAAGGGGGAGGGCTAGCCCCTCCTGCCTTCCCTTCCAGATGGGAGAAAGGAAAGGGGGGCGCCTCCCTCCCCTGCCTTTCCCCGCTCACCTAGAAAGGAAGGGGGTGCGGCTTGGGGAGGACCCGAAGTAGGATTCAGCGTACTTGGGGCGTCTCCTTGGCTGCTCCACCCTCCCCCCGCCTATATATATGTGGGAGGAGGGCGCCACACATAACCACGACAATCTCTTAGCCGTGTGCGTCGCCCCCTCCACAGTTTCACTACAAAAAAATACACTTTCGTGATGATACGTGTTTGTCATAGTAGGTCACGTTTTCTGTCATGCATGTACATCGATGAAGATTTTATGATAGAATCAAGATAGTCATACCTGTGCTGTCGTAGAAGTGTTCCATGACATTACCAAAATTATCATCACGGAAGTGTCCACTTCCATGACAATAAATCGGGCGTCATAGAGGTGCTTTCGTCAAGGGTGAATGACACGTGGCATCCACCGTAACGGCTCGCCGTTAAGCTATCGGGTCCGGTTTTGGATCCGATAACTCGTTAACAGCCCGGACCTATGGTGATTTTCCACGTGTAAAATTCTCATTGGCCGGAGGAAACACGTGTCTGCTCCTCGGTGGGCCAGATGTCGCCTGTCCATTGGAGGAGACATGCCTATGATACGTCGACACGTGGCAGGGCCCAACAAAGGCCCGTATAGGTTAAATGGGCCGGCCCAACTATGGGCCCACAAGATTTTGCGGACCATAATTGGCCGGCCCAACTCAAGGCCCATAAGATTTTGCGGACCATAATGGGCCGGTCCAGCTAAAGGCCCACAAGATTTTGTGGACCATAATGGGCCGGCCCAGCTAAACGCCCATAAGATTTTGCCGACCATAATGGGCCGGCCTAGCTAAAGGCCCACAAGATTTTGAGGACACTAGTGGGCCGGCCCATTCACAGGCTGCCATGTTTTGGGCCAAATGCCGGCCCATATTTGATCCGGTCCATTAACAGCCTGCCATGTTCCGGGCCTAATAAAGGCCCATATGAGATCCGGCCCGTTAAAAGCCTACCACGTTCTGGGCCAAATTACGGCCCAGATAAGATCCGGCCCTTTAAGAGGCTTTGGGCCAAATTATGGCCCATATCAGATTTGGCCCGTCAACTGGACGCTATACTTTTGGGCCCACTTGCTAAAGGCCCATTTAGTAATTCGGCCTGATATTAGTTTCGGCCTGTTAAAGGCCCGTTTAACATTTCGGCCCTATATTTATTTCGGCCTGTTAAAAGCCCGTCATATAGTTGGGCCTAACTACGGCCCGGTTTGCATCCGGCCTGCTCACAGCCGATAATCTGATTGGGCCAAACAAGGACCGAGACAATTTTGGCCTGTTAACGGCCCGTGATGTGATTGGCACAATCATGGGCCGGGGTCTATTTCGGCCTGCTGCCGGCCCGTGAGCTGTTCGGCACGTTTCAGGCCCAACCTACTTTTCAGCCTCCTAAAAGCCCATTGAGTTTTCTTGCGAAAATAGGGCCGACGGTTTACTCGGGCTATTAAAGGCCCGAATCTACTTGTGGGCCAGTTTACATTCAGGCCTGTTAAGGGACCAAGATGACTGGGCCCATGATGCGGATCATACATAGTGATTTGCATGACGGCCCGATTATGTACCGTAATTTTACGGTTTGGCCGGTTTACTGCGAAGACAGGATATATATACAGTAAAATAACTGCAGCATCGTGAATAAGAAAAAACCTAGACTATACAATAAAGAAATTACGGCATATTACGTCCACTTGGCATCAAAGTTCACCACTATGATAGTAAAGCACAAGTAGACAGCAGATTACATACACTGGGCATCAAAGATCGCCACCAGTGCAAATAAACACGCCGACAAAATAATATACAAAACCGTCAGCACTTCAATAGAGTTCAAGAAAGGTTAGCCCTGCTCGGGAGCTGCAGCGCAAGCAGCTGAGCAAGCTGATGAGACTGCGCTTGTTTGACACTTATATCCTCCTCACTCTGAAAGATAAACAAGCAGACAGATGACAGGTTTTGCACATATAAGTATGAGTGCTGACAATTCATCACATTTCTTACTGACGAATAAAGTGACACAGTTTAAAATAGCATTAACACAATATGGTATTGTTCAGGTCAAGACATGGCAGGAAATGACATTGTGAAGGAGTTGGCAGCTTCACGACACCACTGGATTACAGATCAAGAACTCATAAGTATCAATGGTTAGTGTGCTGTCAATTTATCCCATTTCAGATTGGCAAATAAAGAGACGGTTTAAATAATAGTAGAATGATATGACATTGTTCATAGTTAAGACATTGCAGAATATGACATTGTGCTGTAGTGGGTAGGTTCACCACACCACTAGATTACGGATCAAGAACAGAAGCATACATGCAGTGCAAAAGAAGATCACTTGCTCTGTATAGTTTAATTTACATGGTATGAAGAAGGAACTTGGTTGTACAACTGAAAACTTAAATTGAGAAGGACAAACTTTTGTTTATGAACTACATAATAAACTTTAAACATGCAATTTGATGCAAACACCAAAAATAAACAGCTGTTGCAGTCATGCCTAACCAAATATACACAACAAAGTTTGAAGGCTTGAGAAGGACAAACTTACATTATTGGTGAAGACAGGCTCTATAAAGCCCTTGTCCATGCTGATGGGGGGGGGGCAATTCAAGAAGTTTACCACAGAATCTTCTTCATAAGCATTGCCTTTATTCTACATTTTGTTAAGAGTAAATATAGATGTGATAATATAAGAAAAAATGGAGAATATTTAAGATAAGATGAAGAGTGATGCTACATAACCAAGTAGCTATAAATGTAAGTACAGCGATACAGGCAAAAGGTACAGCCAAGAGCAATGCAGAGCTAAACTTCTTCAGTACCATCGGTGTTATCCAACCTTATGGTAAGAGTAAATATAGATCTGATGTGTAGAAAATGGAGGGCAAAGGAAAATAAGCTGCAGAGTGATGGTACATGTACAACTAGCTGTCAATATAAGTACACTGATAAAGGACAGCAGGTACTTACAAGAACAATGCAGAGCTAAAAAATTCATTGGCATTGGATATATTCTACACTAATGTAACCATTCATACAGATCAGATAATTTGGAGCGAACAATTGATAAGCAAGCTATCATGCATACTGCTGTCACATAATGAACCAGGTATGTATGCAAGTACAGTGATACAGGACAACAGGTACTAACAAGAGCAAAGCAGCGGGCAGCATATTTGCGATATCCTGTCGTCCTTTTCAAACCGGAATTCTTCTTCGAGCAGATTTCCTGCAAAAAAGATCCGTAAGGCACATGCGGAAAAGTAGAAGTTCAAATTGTCATGTGATATCATAGACAGTACCTCATCCTGGGAACGAGACCAGTGCATAACAAGGTTTTTCCATTCAATGTCTTCTAAATTTAGCACAGGAGACTTCACCGGAAATTCGTTTATAGACTTGCCATCAAAGTGTGATTTCCTCAGGTAACATCGATACTGCTGCAATGCTTCCTTGAAAAGCGCAAGCAAGCTTTGCTCGTCATGACTATCCAGATTGACCCTCACCTACTTACAACAATGTAATGTAAATCATTGATGTGTTCAATCAGCAGAAAACAGGAAAATAATCACCATGAATAATAGCACTTACACGTAAGTGGGACAGGAAGATGTGAAAATGGTGTTTGTCTTCACTATAATCTTCCCATGATGGGAATATATGCACGTAGTCCCTAACAACATTGAAAGCATTGTCTTTTAAACTGGGAATAACTGGAATGGGGTTCCAATCTGCAGGAATTGGCCGTCTCTGCAGTTGGGATAGGTCTTCGGCCGGTGGACTTGCTGTACTTTTTGCTGGAGTGGGATTTTTCTGTGGTACGGCTGGTGCTATGGCAACTGAAATCGGCATACCTTTTGCTGGAGTGCAGGTCCTGTGTGGTGGGGCTAGTGGTGTGGCCAGTGAAGTATGGGTACAGTCTGCTGGAGTCGGTCCTACGTTTTGTGTCACTGGTTGTAGAGCCAATATAAGTGGGGTGCTGTCTGATTTCTCCGGCACCACCACGTTTTTCAAGGACTTTGCTGGTGCTCCTTCAGGTTCGGCAATCACCCTCTTCCTTTCTGATGTCTGATGCACAAGAACAACATTTGAGTGGAAAAACATGGTATGATGACAGATGGAATATGTATTGATAATGGATGGGCATGGCATCTTGACATATATGATGAGTAAACTAAGCAAATGGCGGTGCTACAAAGTAGAAGAAATGCAAGACAACTTATGCAAGATACGCGCAATCAATAAAACCTTGCCAAATTAGAACAGGCACCTTGATGGGTGAACAGGACAGGCCATCTGCCTTTGACTCCTCGAGGTCAGAATAGTCATTAGGATCATATTCTGAACAAGAATCTACAGGTGGGGAGCGTATGAGTTTCATTGCATCCAGAATGGCACTCAATGCCTTGGTGCCAATTTTGTAAGTCGTTGCAGTGTTCCACAATATTCTTCTGATGCGCGGATTCTGATATTCACTGTGATTACGTATAATATCTGAGAAGCATGAAAACATAAATAGTAGTGAGATTATCTTTGTAATGCAGAGGATATTCTAATATAGGGGCGCCCCTGTAAACCCTTGTGTGCTATCACTGGATTCTGATGAGAGAGCCCATGTGTGCTGTAATATGGTGCGTGCATTAATATAATCTGGCACAAGTACACAAAAAATAGGCTCCAGAAGTAAGGATAGTTGGCAGATGATAGGTTCATAATATACTGTATAGAGAGTTTATTGCCAAACCATGATAACAAGAGCACACAACAACTAGGCAGATCGTAGTGTACATAAAAGGGGTACACCATAACCAGGATATATAAATCGGGAAAGTGGAACTGGCTGGAAATTACGGTGTTGTATTGCCGCTACTAATTGAAAGCCTATCGATCACGTACAGGCCAGCTCTATCAGCTGTTGACTGCAGATGTCCCTGCTCCCCTTCCTGACAAGGAACATACTGTACGTACTAAATACAGAATAACAAAAGAGTAACATGTTAAAGAACAGAAGAGGAAGCATATTCTTGAGGTTCCGCTTCATTGCATACAGTGTTGGTTGCCCACTCATGATGAATCACAGCGCCCAAAGAAATGCAATTCCATGCTGTCTCTCTATATGTGGCCACATGCATTTGGAAAATCAAGTGGGAGCATTACCTGACCAATTAAATGTGTGTCTGTTAACTAATATCAGTATCATATCACAATTCGTATTTGAAGAAGTAAGCTTTGGACTTATGATTGGTGTGTTGTTTAGCTTCAAGAGTGGACTGCTGCTAGTGCGACACAAAGCAGCTACGCAGATCATAGTGTAGATATAACGGGAAAACCGTAAGCATCACAAGTAAAATCAGCAAAGTGGAACTTGCTGGAATATATGTGCTAGTATTGCCGGTACGGCTAGAAAGGCTTCGGATACCAGCTCTCTTCAACTGAAGGTGCGGTACTGTTAATATCCGTGTAACTCTCAAAGGCGACACAGCTCCCCGCATTTCCTTGCTAATCTTATAGGATTCAAGTGGGCAGGCCACTACAATTCCTATTCCTATGTTTACAAAATCCTACGAATCAAAGAGGCCCGAAGAGTTCAAAGTGTCCATCACAACCGACCGTATAGACCTCTACACTGCAAATGTCCCTGCTCATCTTCACTACAAGGAACATACTGTACTACTATCATACTCCCTCCGTTCCAAAATATAAGTCTTTGTAGAGATTTCCACTATGGATCACATACAGATGTATACAGATACATTTTAGAGTGTAGATTCACTCATTTTGCTCCATATGTAGTCCATGGTGGAATCTATACAAAGACTTGTATTTAGGAACGGAGAGAGTACTTATTAAAGAAGAACGGAAGAGGAACATGCTAAAGAAGAGCAAGCAGATTTTGGATAATAAAATGTTCGTTGCGCAGTGCCCACACATGATGAACCAGAGCGCATTAAGAATGCAACTCCCTGCTGTCTCTCTATATGTGGTGCACGTGCTTTTCGAAAGTAAAGTAGGAACATTAGCTGACCAATTAAACGTTATCTGTTTTAGTAATATCAGCATCATATCAGATTCGTATTTGAGCAACAAGTTTGGAATTATGAGTGGCACGTTGTTTAGCTTGATGGATTCAGGAGCAGTGCTAAGCAGGTACGATGATGGTACTGAATATAAAGGCATGTCTGCATGCAAGTCGCGTGACTTTTGTCATTTGGGTCAGTCGACCATTTCAGGCGGTTGGATGAAGATCCTACGTCTCCTAACCCTTCTTCTTCCTCGTCTCTGATTCTTCCCATACAGAACACCGCACGGGCCGCCGGCCGAACCACCGGCCCCCACCGCCTGTGTTCCTCCGCCACCACCACCCCCAGCCCCGCCCCCACCCGCGTCGAGTTTTCTTCGTTCGGCGAGGCCCCACCACCGCCCCCACAACCACCGTCCCCACCCGAGCCCCTTCCTTCGCACCGGCGAACTCCGGCGAGCTCTCAAAAATCGACTGACCCAATTTTGAAATTTAGTCTACTGTCATTTAACTAGTGTGGAATATAAAAGGGGAAAACCATAAGCATTGCGAGTATAGTGTTGAGCGTGCCATGGCGGATCTGAAGGTGCAAACCGGACAAAGGCAACTTCGCAACCAATGTTTGCTTTCAACTAACAAGTAAGTGATGGACAAGAAATCAGAGTAAAGCAGTGGCGATCTATTTTCTTGCTGCGATAAATAAGTTGAGCAGATACGAAAGAGTACCGCCTCTGGTGCGGCGCCGTGTATGCATCTGCTGAGAATTTGACGGTGCTGCGGTAGCGATGGCTGTCGGCGGCGTGGAAGCAGATCTAGGAGGGTAGACGGTGGCGGCGGGGCGCGGTGGACGAGACGGTCGTGGGAGCGGCGCCGGCAAGGTGGACGACGGCGGGGATGAAGCGAGAGGACGGGATGCAAGGATCCCGGTCCGAAGCCGTGGATGAGAGAGGTCGATCTCTTGTAATGGCCGACGGCGTCGGGGTATCAGCTCCGGCATGGTGGAGGAGGACGGCGGTGGATGGGGTGGCGGACGGAGGAGGCTGGGGTGGAGAGGGTGTTTTGGCGCCCACGGAGTACGAATGGGGAAATGGAGGGAGAGAGGAAGGGGGAACCATGTCTTCAGGGCGCGCTTGTCTCAAATGCGAGGAAATTTACAAACTTAGCCCCCGTTTAAAATTTCCTACATCACAGCAATATTAGTCGGTTGGGGATAGGACGGTAATCTCGCATACACCGAATATTTGCCGACGAGAGTTTGTTTTTGGCGCCCACCGTGTATGAATCGGGGAGGGAGTCGATTTCGGCCGAGGAGACACTGTGTTTTGGCGCCCACCGTGTATGAATCCGGGTGAGAGGCGGTTATGTCACGTTTGAGTGAAATTACAAACCTACCCCTATCGAAACCTATAGAAATCGAGCCGATAGGCTTTGCGTGGCAGGGATAGGCAGTAATTTCCATCTCGCAGATTTTGGTTTCGGGCGGTTACTGCGACTTTCCCCGCTTCGTTCAAATTTTTGCAGAGCAAGAGTGCACGTTTACCGTGCCAACTCAATTCGAATCCAGTTTGTATTCTATTTTTGTTCGGGCAGGATCCATTTTCGATTGGAATAAAATTCTATATACATCATTTTTTATATATACTTTCAAAAGCACAACAAAGAATTCTGCTCCTTTATATGTATAATATGATTTACAAATACAATGATCTCAAAATCATAAGGTTGAATTCAAAAAATTTAAACCAAATTATGTTCTACTAAAATGTATGGATCAGTAATATCTACATATTAAATAACATAGATGCGCGTGAATTCATATGAGTATGCATGTTTGATAGATCAATTTTGGTTCGAGTATGAATTACATGTATCATCATCTCGAATTCAAATATTTGAATCCCTTTTATGTTGACTCCTTTCACGCCCATCTCTCTCGCATGCATGCTCCTTCATGTAGCTATCACTCTCTTTTCTCCAGCTCACCCGCACGCTCACTTCATGTTTCTCCTATCTTCGCAAACATGGTCTCTCGACGTCTCCCTTGAGAAGTGTCACACTCTCCCTATCGTTATACATTACACGGTTTTCATTATCTCTCACGTCTCTACCGTTCTCTGGTATCACTAGGTACCTAAGCTTTCTTTTTCACCGCCACACACACAGTCTCACTCGTCTTTCACTTTGTCTTTCTCTCTATGGGGTTCTCTCACACACCCTATATGTCTCTAGATATGACTCATACCACTAAAATTACTCTCTCATGCAGACACAACATTTGTTGCGGTCTCCTTTCCGTCTCCATCCCAGTTATAAAACTGACATTATTCATTTGTTTACCGATCAGACAAACTCCCCCCCTCTCTCTCTCTCACACACACACAACTCCTGCTTCCACTCCCCTTCCCGACTACCGTCTCTCTCTCTCACACACAAAACTCTCGCTTTCGCACCCCCGACTCGTATTTCTCTCACAAACATTTATCGACTAGCCTCTAGATAGGTTTATACACCCGCACACTCGTGCTTCCACTATCGCATACATGTCTCTCTCGCGCTCCTTGTATCTATGTAGATTTTTCTTCCCTTCTTGAGACACGCCCTCTCGATCGTGCACACACACACTATCACCTCATTTTAAGCTGATACCTCTCGCACACACACTCTTTGTGTCTTTGTCACACATGCACTCCGTCCTCCTCCTCTCTCCCTCTCTCTCACACACACATGGGCTTTTTGCAACAACTAGCAAGATGCCCATGCGTTGCATGGAACATCAAGATGCATTTGTATGAGTAGTTTATCTTGTGGGAGAAAAGGATGAACGAGGGAAGGCCTTATTTGCAAATGTGGAGAGGGGTGTGGGTATCTTTTTGCAAAATTGCCATAGTTTCCTTCCTATCCGCCAGATATAAATCGGACGGCCTATATTGCAGGATGGCAGGCACACCATCATCACCAACTCTGTTTTTATCTCTACTCTTATAAAAAGCATAGTCGGTGATGATGGTGTGCCTGCCATCCTGCAATATAGGCCGTCCGATCTATATCTAACGGATAGGAAGGAAACTATGGCAATTTACCCGCACTCCTCTCCACATTTGCAGATAAGGCCTTCCCTCGTTCATCCTTTTCTCCCACAAGATCTTGATGTTCCGTGCAACGCACGGGCATCTTGCTAGTAAGAGTAGAAATTAGACATATACCACTTCTCGAATCTTGAAACCAACAACATTCCTCCCTTATCTCATCAAAACCGCCAAAGGAATATATTTTGAGTGAAACATAACATATTTTTAGTGATATACGTATTTCAAAACTAGACTCTTTTTTCTATCAAATCGGTGAATATGTATTAATCAACTTTGATCGTGTGGCAACGCATCGTTCCACAATGTAGTGCCTATAGATTTTTTAAGAAGTCAAACTTTGCAAACTTTGACCAAGTTTGTAGAGAAAAATATTTATATCTACAATAGCAAAAATATATAATGCGAAACTACATCATATGATGAATCTAGTGATATATGTTTCGCACTCTAGATGTAAATATTTTTCTCCACAAACTTGGTCAAAGTTTGTGAGGTTTGACTTTTCAAAAAATCTATAGGCACTACATTATGGAACGGAGGGAGTAGTTATTACCACTGTATAATTTTTTGGACACCAGACAAACGGTGGAGTACATATACGAAGAGAAGAGGCGCACGCACGCAGTCGGTCTCTCGCTGTCTCGCACACATGAGAGTTACGTAAAGGCACCGTTAACAAATAAACCCTAAAACCCTAGGTGCACGATTGCTGCATGCGCGGGTACCGGCTACGTGGTGGAGCGCACCTTTGTAGGAATAGTCAGCTCGCGTGATAATTTGATCCGTAGGAGTTGATGGTCGGGGCCACAGGTGAACGACCTGGAGGCGGTGGCTCGCCAGTTGCCACAGATCGAGTAGCCACGTTTAAAATATCATTTTTTAGCGGGGTAAGAGTTCCGATATTCAATGGCGCGTTATAAGTACTAAGTAGTTTTTAGAACGATTGGTATGGAGCGAAAATGGAATTCATAACTACTACCTCCTTGGCGTATGGTTGTATGGGTTTATGTTGCGAGATGTTGAACCTGGTAGTTCTAGGGCAAATACTATGGTTTAGATGTTGGTTTTCAGTAATGAAAATCAGAAGGGGGAAACCCTTCTTTGATAAAAAAACTACTACCTCCGTTCCAGTTTACTAGTCCCCATCGTAGTTTGGGTCAAAGTTTGTCCACGAATTTTACTTGTAAAATGTGAATGGAAAACGAAATTTTGTTATACCCAAACAAAAAAGGACTGGAGGGAGTGATTGCTCTGACACGGACGCGACCTCTCATAGCGCAGGCATTGAACCGGCGCGCCGGCCAAGAGGGCCCCACTCGCTGCAGGCCCGGCTGAACACGCCTCCTCGCCGCATGCAACCGGCTTCAGACTGCCCCGCCTGCCTCCATTGAATCCGCGCGTGTGCCGGCAACACGTCCTTCCGCGAGCCGGCCGGCATTTTAGAACACAAAAAATGACCAAAATATAATTAATTACGCATGGTCTTGACTTGTTGTGCTCGCAGTGGTAGCAGGAACTAGAGGTTTTTCTTTATTTATAACTCTCCTCACATTTTTTTGGCTTTGAAGTGAATCATGGTTGTGGACATTATCTATGAATGTGCAGATATCTGTGAACATGAGTTTGATGTGGAAGTTGAACTTGGAATGTCGGGCTTGCGCGTGAACTATACCATGTCCAATGCTTCGTCTGTTATTGTTTGGAAAGTAATTGCTGTTATTACATGACCCGAAAAAAATTATTTTGTGCCACATCAGTAGATGCACGGACATCACAACAGGCATGCTGACTGGATAAACATTTGAACCTAGCTATTATGAAGGAAATTTTGTATTGACAACAGTTTTAGATAGCAGGAGACGCCTAGCCTGCTCTGCCTCTGCTAGCTTATTTCTGGCTTCTTCCATCTCTTCTTTGGCTTGGGTGAAGAGAGCATCTGATTGCTCTTTTCGCTTCTTCAGGAACTCAGCTACATTCTCAAGGGCTGCTGCACGCTTTCTTTCAGCCTTTACTAGAGCCACGAGGACACGAACAGCTGACGACTCCACCTGGCTTGTGTGTAATCCAGCATCATCTGGGAATTTGCACCTTGTGTCTAATCCAGCATCATTAGGGAACTGGCACCTTGTGTGTAATCCAGCCTCATTTTGGAAACATGATCTCGAGGTTGACCATACTTCCCTCCTCGCAGGAACTGCATCCTGACATGAAGTTACTTCTTTTTTAGATCAATACTCAGAGCAACCCAGATCCATTTAGTAGAAGCCAGATAAACAGGACTCGCAGAAGTGAATTCAAAAGGAAAAATATAAAAACAGACTACAAGGTGAGAACACCCACTTCCTACATCAAGCTAAAAACGAAAGCATTAGGACGATTAAGACTCTTCTTATTACACATCGAAGAACACGAGGCTAAGAGAAACAGAAACTACAACATATACACATCGAAGAACACGAGGCTAAACGAAAGTAATTGAAAGGGTGTTACTTACCAAAGCTCGTTTTACAGGTTCGGTGCAGCTCCTCTTTAACTTGCCACGCTCCTTGAAGATGTCCCCAATATCCCGTGTTTGGTCTTCATTGCTCCTCTGCATGTTCGCACTCGTGGTTTTAAAATCTCAACATGGCAAGAAAAATATACTACTAGTAATACTCACGCATCTTGTGGGCAACATTAAAGCACTCGTCTGCCATGTTAGAGCATCTCCAACAGAAGCGCAACGCGCGGCGCTTTAAAAAAGCGTTTACAGTGCTGAGATCGAGAAGTAGAGATAGAGAGTAGAGACTAGAGAGTAGAGGATAGTTCTAAGCATAGATATAGCATAGATAGATAAAAAATAGATAGTTCAACTACTCCTCGTCGCCCGACTCCTCCTCGGTGATGTCCTCCTCCGACGTCTCAATGTAGGCATGAAGAAACCGATCATCGTCGGATTCCCAGGGCGACGCTGCTCCTAGCCTCATGTTGAATTGAGCATCCGCTTTTCGCGTACGCTTGTCCTCGCGATAGGCGGCTTGCTCTGCCCTCCTCTTCTCCCTCTCCGCCCTCCTTTGCACATAGAACTCGCTCTCGCTGATGATGTCCTACGGGAAGCGTTGGCGCCATAGCGCCATGGCTTCCTCGTCTATCTCGGCGATGCCGAGATGGTGCTCCTACCTCCGGTTATCGCGATGATCCTCGTCGGTGATAAGCCGCGGCAGATGCGTGAGCTCCTGCGCCCGCTCCCGCGTCAGCACGTTGGGGAAGTTCAATGTTCTATGAGGCCACCGGAGACGCCACGCAGCCGCGTTGTACGCGCGGGCGGCCTCGTTGGCGGTGTCGAAATTGCCGAGGCCGAGGCGCATCCCGCGGAACCGGATCCCGGCGGAGAAGCCGCCGGAGGGGCGCGCACGGACGCCGCGGTATCCCCAAGTTTCCCGGCGACGCGGCGGCATGGTGGCGCGGCGGCGGTGAGGCGAGAAAGAGCGGGAGAGAGCGGTGGCAAGGCACAGAGCGGGGAGACAGCGGTGGCAAGGCACAGTGCGGTGGGAGGGCGTTGGATTTTATAAAGCGCGCCGGACGCCGCACGCCAAAACTAGCGCGCGCCCGGCAGATTTTTCCCGCGCGCGCGCGACCCTTTCCTGATGTCCCTGCTATCTCTACTCTCTTCTCTACTGTTTATTTATTTTATATTTAATATTTATCGCTACTTCTCTACTCACTACTCACTACTCTTTTTTTTCCTTTTAAAAAACAGAGTTGGTGATGATGGTGGGCCTGCCATCCTGCAATATAGGCCGTCCGATTTATATCCGACGGATAGGAAGGAAACTATGGCAATTTTGCAGAAAGATACCCACACCCCTCTCCAGATTTTCAAATAAGGCCTTCCCTCGTTCATCCATTTTTCCCACAAGATAAACTACTCATACAAATGCATCTTGATGCGTGCAACGCATGGGCATCTTGCTAGTTCTAATATACTTTTCATCATTTGCCACACTACTGGTTGCAGATGAAGAAGCTACCCAAGCACAGCGCGATATAGGAGCGACGCACAATTACAAGCTGATATTCTGTTGGACAATGGAGGCTATACCCAATTACTTTTACGGGAACAATAGCAACCAGGAAATTTGAAGGGTAGGTATGAACAAAATTGGAACTGCACATGTACTGCTAAGTGATTCAATACACACATTACCAATCGAGGAGGAGAACGATGGTCGCGGCGGCCTCGGTGCATCATGGTCGGCAACGGTAGTCAGTTCATTTTCCACGACGGTGGTGCTTCTGCGCTTGGCGTCGGCTTCCGGGAAGCAGATCCGAGACCGTGGAAGACGGTGCCGGGGAAGAGGCTCCGTGTACGACGACGACGGTGGACCGGCTCCAGTGCGGCGTACGAGGTCGTCGATGAGGCAGATGCGCTGCGGTGGACGAGTGCGCCGATGTAGAAGGGGAGGAGCACGAAGGCTGCGGTGCTGTGGAGAAGTCTATTTTGCGGTGGGTATAGAAAATGGGGAGTATTCAGGTGTACTACTCTGGGTGCCGGGGTGGGGTTGGCTGGGTAGGGTGAACCTGAAGTTACGAAAACAGCCCCCTACCAAGCGTCATCCGTAGGCCTGTTCCGAAGGCTATGATGGTAACTTCGCACTGCTCGAATCAGGGTCGCGGGAGATTTTCCCGCCGACCTCAAAATTTTGTGACACTGAACTCCCCGTGTGGCGTGCTGGGTGATTGGGCTAAGCAACTAGCGAGTAGTACTAGTAACTACTAGTACTCCCTCCGTTTTTATTAACTTTGCATATTAGGTTTGACCGAAGTCAAACTTCCTAAAGTTTGACCAAGTTTATAGAAAAATATAAACATTTACCATAACAAATATGTATGATGTGAAAGTACATTCAATAATGAATCTAATGGTATTTATTTGTTACTGTATTGTATATGTTAATATTTTTTGTTATAAACTTTCTGAGAGTTTACAAAACTTGACTTTGACCAATGCTAATACGCGGACTTAAATAAAAACGGAGGGAGTACACATTTGTTTTCTTAGTTTGTACTGAATTAATCATTTGTTGTAATTGTGAAATAAATATATTAGGCTACTGACTTCGAATGTAATGGTCTATACAATTCAATAGTTGCAATCATTGTTGAATTCCAAGATGTATACGGGGTCTATAGTACTTCACAATATGCTCAAACTCACATAATCCCAGTCAAATGAGAATCTAAATGCATTTCATAGTTATTACTTTGTAGGATGCAACAAAACCAACCATAACTCTACA
This sequence comes from Triticum aestivum, assembly GCF_018294505.1. NCBI lineage: Eukaryota > Viridiplantae > Streptophyta > Magnoliopsida > Poales > Poaceae > Triticum > Triticum aestivum. The sequence goes on along the minus strand of NC_057802.1, from coordinate 341,581,592 downwards.
TCATCCATTATAAAAGCAACATTTTGAACACATCCCAATGTGGGAATGAAACGTGTAGAGAGAGCTTGCGAAGATGGAGCAGATAGGGCGGGAAAGATTGTATGTATGTGGACGAGAGAGTAGGAGACAAACCTAACGAGACAGAGAGAGAGATAGAGAGAGAAAGAGAGAGGAAGAAGTTAGGTCTGTGAGAAAGATGGAGACATGTAATATACGTGAGATGCGTGTGCATCGGGATTCTGTACACGTGGAAGGAGAAGAGACAACAGGTTTGATGAGAGAGCTGGAAAAACATGGACGAGAGGGGAAGGATCTCGTGGGTTGAGGGATTGATCATTTTGTGCGGGGGAGAGAGGGATTGGTAATTTTGTGCGGGAGAGAGAGGGGGGAGGAGTCAGTCAGCCATCGTCACATCATCCTGCTTCCAAATGGCCCCGCATTCTCTAGTGCAGTGTGGTCGCCGTCTTCGATCTCCTCGATGCCCTCTTTGAAGATTGAGGTGTTGTGCATGCTGGGGTGCAGAGAAGCACAAGCGAGAGTGGTCGCCATATAACCTTGGATGGGGATGAATTGTGTGCTCGGGGAGGGGTGTGTGTGTGTGGTGTGTGTGTGTGTGTCAGATATTGAGAGAAATCAAACCTATGGAGAGAAATGTGTGTGTATGTGACGGAAAGCTACATGCTAAATAGGGTTTTCACGAAGAGATTGTGCGTGCGAGATAGAGAGCGATGTGCGGGCCTTGAGGTGGGCAGGGGCCGGGTGAGGGTGTCAAAATGTGTGCGTTGATGCATGTGTTACATGCGATCGTGCGAGGGACGGACGAATCGAGAGAGATGGTTGTTGTGTTACGGATGCTCCTCTCTCTCTCGCACACACACACACACAAGTAAAATAGAAGACTGTTCTCTCATGTATACACAACGTATCGGCATCTGTCTATGTCTCACTCATGCATGATTATTTGCACATTCACACCTCTCTATGTCTCTATCACACGCACACCGTCTCCACATTGCCCTTCCGCCACAACACACATATGGACACATACACACGTTCTCTCTCAGTCACACACACAAAATCAGTATTAAAAAAACTAGGGCGCACCTAAAACGTCCAAATCCAAATAAACACGAACTGGAGCTAAATTCAAATATATGGAAATATTGTAGCGTCAAGAACTTTTCCAGGAAAAAAAGTTGAGTAATATTCGGGGATTGTTTTCACACACACAAAAAGGTTCGGTGGATGTCCTTCGAGCGCGACACGGTGACGCACCGTTCGATCGACCGCGCGGCCGCGGTTCACGCGCTTGCACAGGATTCCGTATCGTGGCTGTGGTAACTAATATAAGCGCTTCCTCAGTCTAATGTTTATGTGTACTAGTACGGTTTTCTTTTAGGTTTGACCAACCCTACATAAAATTGAACTAAGCTCCCATACGCGCACTCATCAATATGCGCCGCCGCCGTTGCGCATGCCGACGCCCGCCTGCTCCGGCCAACAATTTCTCGCCCATCACCGCCATGTCGCCGCCATCCCTGTGCCATGAAGCCGAAGGCTCGCCCGCTCACGTCGTCTGCAATCCCTCCTCGCAATGCCGCCGCGCTGCCAAGCATGCGAGCAGCTGTTGGAGCCGCGTCTATGCATGCAGCGTACGAGGAGGAGGACGAGCGCATGCTCCAGCACACCGGCGAGGAGGAACTAGCGTGTCATTGTCGTCTCCGCCCACGCGGAGGAGGCGCGCATGGTGGCTATCGCGGCGGAAGCCGGTCGTGCCCGCGCCGAGCCCGCAAACCGGGTGTGGACGCGGAATCTACCTTTGAGACCTTGAATGCCATGTGGATCCTGCAATCTGAAGGAGCAATTTGGGTCAGTCGACTCTTGTGAGCCGTTGGATGCAACATGGATGGCTAGAAGGGCTTCTTCAACCTCCGAAACGGATGCACTGTTCATCTTCTCAGCCCGCCACATGCCTAACCGTCTGCCGCCGCCGCCCCGCCCTCCCCTGAACCGCCTGCCACCGCCATGCTCCCCCCACCCCCGCCATCCGTTTAACCCCAGGCACGATCCATTTTTTTCGGCGAACTTCATTCCACACCCAACACTCATAAGATAGATCATGGGCACCCTGCCACCCTAATATAGATAGTGGGGTAGCTTCTCTGCCGTCTTCTTCCTTCGCTCCATCAAACTTCTTTCACAAATCGACTGACCCAAATTATACTACTAGTACGAACGTATTAAGTATAGTAGGAACACGAAGATACGAGCAGTAGTACCAACTGCAAGAAGAACAGTTGTAAGACATAGTACTAGTACTACTGTACGTACTAAAGTGTTCAAATAGCGAGAAAGAACATAAAGTTCAAATAACGAGAAAGAACATAAACATAGTTTTGCTGGGGGCTCAGCACAACACACCCCTGAAATAAAACTAAGCAACTAGTCTGCTTGACACTGCAGTAGAACCACCATGAGCGACGGCACTGCCACCTTACTCAGAGTCCGAGTCCAAGTCCACGTCCTCGACTTCGTCCTTGTCCCTCTTCCTCTTCGCCGACGCTTTTTTGCTTGAACCCGACACTGGGCTTTGCTTCTTCATCCAACCCTTGTAGATATTTAAACAAAGGTAGGCATCCATTGCTGCGTGCAGGATGTCATCTTCATCTAATGTCTTCGACTCCCATGCATGATGAAACTCGTGGTGAGGTTTCTTCAGTTTAGCGTACGAAGGATCAATCATGGTTGCTGCCAGGGTCAGCATTGAAGGCTGAGAGGAGGACACCAGGCTTGCCTTCTGGAGATCGAAGGGCTGGCCTACAACGAGGCCTATCCGACCCAGGACATCCCTGTCGTTCCTAAAGTCTACAATAACGAATTTCACTCTTTCGTCCTTGAGGAAGTTCTTAAAATCCTGGCACTCAACGTTGGCATGGCATATGTGGTAGACCAAGCACATGTTATGTACGCAAACCTGGATCACGGCGGGCTTCTTCTTCTCCGCCTCCTTTAGAATCTTCTCTCTTTCCAGGACTACAGTGTACTCAACATCTAGTCTAGCGACCCGCTCATCTTTTGAACTGTTGAACATGCGTAGGAAGCGAGCAAGGCATGCTTTCACCATCGCGGATCCACGTGCGTAGATGACGATGAACTCATCGCCGGTGATGGCTCTAACCTGGTACTCAGCGGCGACCATGGAGATTTGGGAGGCCATGGATTTTGGAGGAGGGTTAGGAGAAGTTGAACTGGTGTAATGTGAAAGGACGGGACGACTGGGAGCGAACTGTTGTAAGGTAGTAGTAGAAGACGGGGACGAGTAGGGCGTGCAAACGGCGTGGGGCTGTTGGCTCGCCCGATGGATAAACGGCTGCAAGCCCCCAAAGAGTTCTCGAGTACTATGCGAGACCCACTAGATGTCATGTCTACTAGACCCATATCGTAGGCCTGACGGTATAGCTTCTGCCTGTTCGCACGCCATGCCGGCGCGTGGATGTAACTTCACTTAATTCCGTCAACCGTCGCGCCTCCCACGACCTTCGCCTCCCTCGCGCGGTCGCGCCCTTTGAGACTTCGACCGGCTATAAATGAGCAATTTTTTTTGCCTAGTCCGCATGCATCATACTCCCTCTGGTCCTTTTTACTTCCGACAACCGTTTGCAAAGTGTTTGACCAAATTTATACTAAAAATATCAATTTCTACAATACTGATTATAATGAGTATAAGAACTACATTTCATAATGAGTATAAAAATATTGATTTGACATTGTGAATGTTGATACATTTTTCTATAAGTTTGGTCAAAGTAGAGGTACATTGACTTCAAACAAAACTTAAATGCACAATGCAGACTAGTTCCTCCGTCTAGGTGCGTGCCATGTCCTATCTAGTCATCACAACAAGGTTAGCTATTAGAGTACTACTACTTCCCTTCTACTTTAAAGGGCTCGATTCAAAAATTTCACCTACTCTTACCAAGATAGAGGCGGTGGAATAGTTTATGTAGTATGCAAAAGTACTCAACTAATGATGTCGTTCTTCACAAAAAATGTGTTTACCAATGCATTATCGCATTGCATGCATGCATGAACACTAGTTGCTCTAACCCCCCTCTCTTCTTCAATTCTTTGCCACATCAGCATGTTTGCTATTCCCGTGTGCATGATACCAGCTAAGATACCACCATTATGGCCAGCCTTAATCAACGCATGCAATAATTTAGTGCACCTTGAAATATGAACATGTGTGGGGCGTGTACGTTTTTACTTACTTGAGACTATACCTAGCCCGGCATGCAAGATGACTTGTTATGCACCATTCCCATACCTGCAGGAAGCCCGTTCATCTCCAAATCTTTTCCTCTCCATGTGTGAAAACAATATGCCTGCTTGACTCTCCTTCTCCCTCTGGCGGTCCCACCACTCCACCCCGTGTGCAAAAAATCTGCATGCATGACTCTCCTCCCCTGCGCTCGTGCAATCCGTTGTGACGAGTAATATTTCCACCCCTTCCCTCCCCCATAATTTACTCCAAAAAATATGCCCACGTAGCTGTTACGTTAATCATGCAACATATCTTACGGGACGCTGCTTCAGTTACTTAACTGCAGGTGCATTAGGTCACTGACATATGGGCCCAACAGGGGTCTGGCCCACATGTCAGTGACGCAACTGGACCTGCAGTTAAGTCAGTGCAGCTCAGTCCATATCTTACGTAGGTGTGCCATTGCTCGCTATAAATACCGCGCCTCCCACGGCATTCGGAAGAACGCTCACGTTCATCACTATCTCCTCCCCCTCCCTCTCATGTCGACCACCATGGCATCGCCCCTCCCAAGCCCTAGGCGCCCCTCGCTGCACCGCGCGGACGGTCACGCATCGCCGTTCCGTTCCTTGCTGCCACTAGTCGAGGAGGACGCGTCGGTGTTCCGCTCCTCGCCGCCACTAGTCGAGGAGGACGCGTCGGTGTTCCGCTCCTCGCCACGACGCGTTGAGGTGGATGCGTCGGCGTTCCCAATCTCTCCAGCACGCGTGTCGGAGGACGCGTCGGCTCCCCACTATGAGGAGAATGTCGTGCCGCCCGCCGACCCCCCAGCCTTGAGGAGCTTTGGAAAGAAATGGATGTCGCCTTGTGGGAGGCTTTGCCATCGGCAGAGTGCGCCAAAATAGAGGCGGAGAAGAAGTACGAGGAAGAGAAGCGCGCCGCGGGACAAGCTGCCTGGCAGGCCTATGTCATGTCCGAGAGAGTCAGGTAATTGGCTCTTTGGTAGAAGGCTCGTGCGAGGGCCGTGAGGGTGGCGGAGGACGCCCGTGCCAAAGCCCTGAGTGCAGTTGGGCCCAAGCGCCTCATCTACGCTTGGCGGTACGTGGACTGGGTGCACGCTTCCAGCGAGGAGTAACTGTTGGCGCCGGATCACCACACCGGTGAGATCGTGCTCGCCCTCCGGAAGCCGCCAATCAGCACCTCGCGAGTTGCGAGGCTGAGGAAGAGGCGTTGTGTCGGCGCGCTGGGAAACGGCCGCGCACCAGGGCACTCGTGGCGCGCCGCAAGCGCTCCTGCGAGCGCCGTGGCGTTTAGTAGGAGTATAATTTAGTTTCATAAGGCGATCTCATTAGTTTTGGGACGCAAATGATAAATCCCGAACATTCAGGAATTATTAGCGTCCTTAATTAAATATGTAAAAGGGAAAGTTTGGAAACCTTGTGTATCCGTACGTATTTTGTAAGTACGTGCATATAGCACAAACTTTACTACTCCTATATACTATCGCACCACACGTCTCTCTCTATATATGCTTGCAGACTATGATACTCCCTGCGTCCAAGTGAATAAGTCATCTTTGGTTGTGCACCGTGACCAAGAAGGAGGGAAGACTTATACACCTAAGTGGAGGGAGTACTACTATTACTTATGTACGTGCAAATGCACGTTTTAACATTAAGATGCGGTTTTTGTAAAAGTAGAAAAACAACACTAGTCAAGCTTGTGAAACGATTCAATGCAAAACAAATGCAAAAATGCTCGTTTGATTGTTTACTTTTAGCTTCCTTCTCTGTGGTTATTTCTCTGCTGTACTTTGTATGGAGTATCTCACTGGTCGGAAAGGCATGCAAATTCCCAAACCGCTTCCAACACCCTATATTGAATTTTTTGCCTAACAAGTTGTGTCGTGCAATTGGAATTCCAACTTGAGTACTACTACTAGTAGGAGTACCAGGGGCCAGTTCTTTTAGGCTTCTAGATTAGTAATCCCATAACTACTACCTCCGTCCTGGTTTATTGGTCCCCATTGTAATCTGTGTCAAATTTTGATCATAAATTTAACTAATGAAATGTTAATGCATGTCACATGCACTAACATTTTATCAGTTAAAGCTTTGGTCAAAATTTAGCACAAATTACAATGGTGACGTATAAACCAGGACGGAGGTACTAGTAGTAGTTTAGAGGCCCAAATAAATGAGTGAGGCGCCTTAGGGGGTGTTTGTTTCCAGGGACTTTTTGGTGTAGGGACTAGAAAAAGTCCCTCTTAGAGACTTTTTAACCAAACAGGAGGGACTACTAGGGACTAAAAGTTGATTTTTGGGACTAAATGAAGAAGACTCTCAAGGAGAGTCTTTTTTGGGACTTTTTGAGACTTTTCCAACAATGCCCCTCCCTGCACCCATTGCCCCACCGGCCCATGGTGTTGTTTGGTTGTTATTTTTCTGTATACTAGGGGTAACATGGTGATTTAATAACCTCCAGGGAGGGACTAGGGACTTTTTAGTCCCTGGAAACAAACAGGGAGGGACATTTTAGGGATTAGGACTTTTTAGTTGGGACAAGAAAAAGTCCTAGGACTTACGAACCAAACAGGGCCTTAATGTTACTCTCCACTGTGACTAGTCTTATGGGAAAAGCCGGGGAAGAGACGACTTATTTTTTAAGCCGCCAAAGGAACTGGCCCTAGGAGTCTAGGAGTAGTAGCTAGGGACCGAGTGTGCGAGATGAACCGGAGAAAGTAAATGCAGAGAGATGAAATGCAAAGAAGACAGAGGGATGTGATGGTTGCTTGTCCGTTTATTTTACCAGGCCACTTATTACTGGGAGTGGTTGGGTTTTGTGATATGACTGCTTTACTGCCGCGCCACAAGTGGGGTGAGACTCGCGTGCAGCGCCGCCCTCTACACTAGTACTACATCGGTCATGGTTTATTAGTCCCCCATTGAATTTGACTGAAGATTTAACTGACAAAATGTTAGTGCATGTCAACAAAAACTATATCATTGGATTCGTATTTGAACATAGTTTTCAATGATATAATTTTAGGTGACATGCATCAGCATTTATCGTACTATATATAATGTTAGTTCAATTTTTGGTCGTACTAATCTATAGTAAGGTGCCCGTGCGTTGCACGGAATAGTGAAATGCATTGATCGGGGAGTTGTTTATTTTGACAAAGGATGTGGGGGTCATCTCATGTGTAACGGGTATCGATAGGTTTATTCGGATATTATTTCATCTCTAGAGCTCACAAACATCCGGGTGAAATAGATAAAAAAGTATCTTTTACAAACAAAAGCGTTCAACTGTTCAACCTGCATCCAAAACTTGTGAAGAAATAACACTTATTATGCTTTGCAAGAAATGATATTTAAGAATTAGTTTTTGAGTGTCGATTGGTATACATGTTGGCTACAGATGACATGGCACTTTCTTATAGTGAACAGTTGGCTATACTATTAAGTATTAACCATGCCCTTATACACCTAGACGGAGGGATTAAATCAGGATGACTTGGCAGGGGCAGAGGAGATGTAAGAAATGGTTCATCATAAGTCTTTCACCAGTACTGTAGTAAAAAAATTAATACATGGAAGATTCTAGACTAAACCATAAATGGATACACTTTTATTCATGCGTGATACTCTAATAGAGCAAGATCATGCATGGAAGACTCCACATGCTTAGACAGCGGATTATTGAGTGAAGACTAATGATCAACATTTAACATGGTAATGCATATGTCGAGGTGAACCTCCTTGGAGTCCCCGTGCACCACGTTGGGGGCCAAATCATACCATGCGTCTTCCATGTCCACATCGGCGGGAAGGTCCCAGCTCGGCACACTCCTAGTCAGCTTGATGTAGCCAGTGTTGCTGCCCACGTAACTCTGAGGGGTAGTAACAGTGAGCACGCACCCGTACATCGGCCTCGTGTCAGCGTCAGCGGCGTCGCCCCTGACGCACACTACAGAGACGGGGCGGCGGCCTGCGCGGGCCTCGCCGGTGCCCACGATCAAGAGGAAGACGCTGCCGTCCTCCTCCGAGACTAGCAGGCGGCGGTGATCCTCCAGCGACTCCGGCACGGTGAACGGGTAGCACGTCTCGTACTTGATGTTCTCCGCCAAGGGCCAGTAGTGATCGCCGCACGCCTGCGTGACGTGATGCACGATGTCCGCTGGCTAGCCCCAAAACGGCATCGGGCACTCATAGCAGTAGACAAAGGGCTCCTTGGAGGCATTGACCAGGCCGTCCATGAAACGGGAGTGGTTGTAGGGGACGTTCCGCCAGTTGAATATATGAGCAAGTTACTACAAGATTTAGTCCGAATAAGCACAAAATAAATCATGACGGCTATAATAGAAATTAAACTAATCATGTGGACTAGCATAGTAGATGAACAGATCGAATCTAGGACACAGATTAGAAACATGAATTCTACGACGATTTCGAACAGGAAGGACAGAAACACATACGGTGCAACGGGAGCAGCACCGTTGGCGTTGAGGTTGTCGCCCATGTCGTTGAGGAAGAGGTTGCCGAGGTCGGGGAAGAAGTCGGCGTCGATGAAGTCGTCGCTGCCAGCAGTCGCGAGAGTGCGCTCCCAAAATTTCAACAGCGCCCGCCGAATGGAGCGCATGAGGGAGTGGCTGTAGGGGACGTTGCGGCCGCCGAATGGAGTGCAGGAGTAGCCCATGAAGCAGTAGATGGTTCTCCTCCCTAGTCTCTACTCTTTTCTCTATCTCTACTACTCTTCTTTGTTTTTTATAATATACTAGTTGTAGATGTCAAATCGAATAGTACTACGCTGTCCGCTGCACGCCTGGCTGAACACGCCTCCTCCCCTCCATGAAACCCCTTCGTTAAACCCGCATGCAAACCGAGAAACCTACACCGGCCCGCGGGAGGAAATTTGCCGGTTGCCGTTGGAGAATAATAGACTCACGTCCAATCCATTTGAGTTAATTGCGAGTATGATTCTCCCTCTATAAAAAGTTAATCCATCCTTAATCTTGTATTCTAAGTACTCTTTGGGTTCCACTGTCAGTACAGTGTACATGACTTGCAGGCTAGCTATGGATTTGTACAGAAAGTTAAAGCAAAACAAATCCATCCTTAATCTTGTATTCCAAGTACTTTGTGGGTTCCACTGTGTCGGCGTTCTGGGAACGGGGGTCCCCAGACTTGCCTGCCTGCAGCCCACAGCGTGGCCAAGCAGCAGGCCGTACGGCCCATCTTCGTCAACAAGGCACCCAAGACCCTCGCGAGGGTCCAAGCCTCGCGAGGCGGACAATGCAAGACCTCCTCTGGAGTGGCCTAGCCAGGCAGGCTCACGAGGAGTGGAGATATCAAGGCAAGGCAAACCTCACGAGGCTCTCGTGATGTGAGCCATGACGTACGGTACCAGGCGGGTGCCAGGCGGGCGCCAGTGCGCGCAGCGTCTCTATTTCCTCTTTGGTGCTAAGGAGGCCAGTGCAGGCGAAGAGTACCGAGGCATCAGGCAAAGGTTGCCATATTGGTGCAACGAGACCAAGACCAGGAGGACGGCAAGGCGGAGGTCATCGTGGAGCCCAAGACGGCGTCACCCCAGAGCTTTTCACAGGCGAAGACCGCTTTTGTCAGGATAGCTTGTACTAGCTGTCCCCCTTCAAATTTGCCCGCCGTTGTTGACTCCCTTCCCACTCAATATTTGGGAAGAGGACCAGGGCCTATATAAGTAGGGCTAGCCACCACAGTAGAGGCATCGAATCCTCACACCACAAGTTCATACGCACAAGAACACCTCAACCTCAGGAGGCTGTTCTTCCCTTGTACTGTTCATCATCAGCCCAAGAGGCAATCCACCACCACCACACTGGAGTAGGGTATTACACCACAACGGTGGCCTGAACCAGTATAAACCTCGTGTCTTTCTGTGTCGCGAGTTCGTCGAGTTCGTCCGCGAGATCTTAGCGAGCTAGAGCGTAGATCGGTAGAAGGGAAAGACTTCGCGCGCACCCCAGTGTTTGAACCTTAAGGGTTTGCCGGAACCCCACATCCAATATTTGGCGCGCCAGGTAGGGGTGCGTCGTAGTTTCCCTTCCATCAGTTCGTTGCTCCATCGCTCCGTCGTTTCCATGGTAGACGCTCGCCGTGCTCGAGCTGAGCGTCGGGCTGCCCTCTCCGCCCGCGTCGCTCAGACGGCTCCCATAGGCGGGCCACCTCGTCGTTCTCCGTCTCCCGCCGCCAACGCTGCCACCGGCCCGGCGGGGAACGAGTAGCAGGCGTCCTCGCTGCATCCTTCGGTGCGGCAAGACGACCGCACCCTGTCGGTTCTTCGTCTCACGCGCACCGCGCTCCCATGGAGGCACGGGCCGCGCTCATCGCGGCGAACGACACCCACGCTACCGCCCCGTCGACGACCTCTATGAGGAGTGGCTCGACCGCGTCGCCAAGCTCGTCCGCGCCGCAGGGGGCTCTCCGGCGCCGTCGCACTCTCTGCCTCCCCCTCAACCAGCCGCGGGCGACGGGGCTAATGGCGTGCCTCCACCACCTCAACCCCAAGACGGTGCCTTGGCACCAAGGCGCGCGCCTCCGCGGCGTGATCCACCGCGCCCGGCGCCCGCGCGTGAAGAAAGAAGCTGCCAAGAAATCCCGCGGCCGCGAGAAGCTGCACCGGCGCTCCCCGCGCCACCTCATCAAGACCGCGTGCCGCCTACAGCGGCGCAGCGCGGACCTCGCCAAGACCAAGCTCCACCTCAGAAGTGGGCCCCGGTGACCATGGCCGGCTGCCGCGCCTTCACCCCCGAACTGCGTAGTGTCGCCTGGCAAGGCAAGTTCAAGCCAGATCTGCCTCCACGCTATGACGGCACCGCCGACCCTGCGGAGTTCCTGCAACTCTATGAGCTGAGCATCAAAGCGGCCAACGGCGACGAAAAAGTCATGGCGAACTGGTTTCCCATGGCTCTCAAGGATGGGGCCCGCTCCTGGCTCCTGAACCTGCAGCACGGCTCGATCTCCTCCTGGGACGAGATGCGCGACCGCTTCGTCGCCAACTTCCAGGGCACTCGCGACTGCCCACCGGCCGTGGGCGATCTGCGCCGCATCAAGCAGCAACCAGGAGAGACCCTCCAGAAGTACATCCAACACTTCAACAACACCCGCCTCAAGATCCCCAAGGTCACGGACGAAGCCATCATCTCCGCGTTCTCGGACGGCGTCCGTGACGTCAAGACGAAGGAAGAGCTCGCTATGCACGAGGAGCTCTGCACATCTCAGGAGCTGTTCAACCTGGCAACCAAGTGCGCAAGAGCTGAGGAGGGGTGCCTCTCTCTCCTTGAGCTGGCAGCTGCAGGAGCGGAGGAGAAGAAGGCCAAGGCCAAGGACGTGAAGCGCAAAGAGGCAGTAGTGCTTGCAGCGGAGCCCGACACCAAGCGAGGCAGAGATCAGCTCGAGTCATCCAAGAACGGCCGACCGTTCTGCGCCTTCCACAACCTGAACACCCAGAACACCAGCAACTGTCAACAGCTCAGAGCCATACAGGAAGGACGCTACGGTCGATGCCCCGAGCACAATGACCGGGGCTACGGCCGCGGAGGCGGACGCTGGGACGACCGTGGCCCGCGCCAGGAGTGGCGCGACCGGCCTCGTGAGGACCGCTGGCAGGATCAACCTCGCGAGGGCGCCTGGAGGGACCCGCCTCATGAGGATCGCCCCCAGGGCAACGCCGGTCTTCCCCCGCTGCCGCCACCAAGAAGGAACGACGACCACCACCAGGACGAGGGGGCTGGGGGCTTCCAGGAGCCACGTGCGATCGCGCGCATCTTGGGCGGTGCCCAAGCCCCAGCCTCCAAGCGCATCTTCAAACAGTTCGCTCGCGAGGTGAACGCGGCGCTCCCCAAGCTCGAGGCCACGCGCCCGCTCAGGTGGTCCCAATGTGCCATCACCTTCAACTCGGCAGATCAGCTCAAGTGCGCAGCCACCGCTGGCGCCCTCCCTATGCTGTGCTTCCCCGTCATCAGCAATGTGCAAGTCACCAAGACTCTCATCGACGGCGGCGCAGGGCTCAACGTCCTGTCCGTCGACACGTTCGACAGCCTCCAAGTGCCATATGAGCAGCTCCAGCCAACCAAGCCTTTCTCAGGAGTGACCGACGGTTCCACCACACCAACAGGGCAGGTCCGCCTGCCTGTCACCTTCAGGGAGCGCAAGAACTATCGCACCGAGCTCATCGACTTCGACGTCGCGCACATCCGCCTGTCGTACAATGCCATCCTCGGGTATCCAGCCCTGGCCAAGTTCATGGCGGTCACTCATCACGGCTACAATGTTCTCAAGATGCCAGGAAGCGGAGGGATCATCACGGTCCCGTGTGAAGAGAGGGATGCGGTGTGCTCCCTTGAGCGCGCCTTTCAAGCCGCAGCAATCGACGACCCCGACAGCAGAAGTGGAGGCCCTCCGGAGACCATCCCCAAAAAGAAGCTGCCGCGCCGCACATGACCTCAAGAGGATGGCATCGCGGCAGGAGCTTCATCAGGACCAGCGCCCGCTCCTGGGGCGCCTCCCTCCACCGCACAGGAAAGCGCGCCCGGCGCCCTCCTCAGGCAGGGCTCGTGCTCTCTTCCGGAGAGCCTCAGACCTTGCCAACCTCACGAGGGAGGCGCTTGGGCACCACTTGGAAGCGTGCCTCACGGCACACTTTCCTCGGGAGAGCACAGGGCAAGGAGTGCCCACCACCTAGGAGTTCATCACCAAGACCACCCAGGAACTGCAAGAAGCAAGAGCCATGTGCGTCCACAGCCGTTCACAAGGCGCAGCTCCCAATCCAGGCGAGGATGCCGGGCTGCGTGTCTGCGTCGACGTCCCAGGGCTCAACAGGGCCGCATCTCAGGAGCGCTTCTGGCCATCGCGTGTGGGCTGCTGTGAGGACCCACCACACAGCTACGTTCGCATGCCCTTCAGCTTGCCGAGCGTGGCGACGGCCTATCAGCGCAACATGCGGCAAGTCCTGGCGGCTCAGGAGGCCAGGTTCCACGCCGTCCTGGAGGAGATGGAGACGGTCTTCAGGGAACCTCCTGAACCTCCAGAGCCTCCCGAGGCTCAGGGTCCCGGTGGCTCATGAGGAGCCATTCCTTCAACACGCGGCTTCAGCTGCACCAACTCTACTTCGTCTACAGAACCAGGTGACACCTTCCAAGTTCGTTTAAGCTGGGAGCGCCCCTCGGGCTGCATTATTCCCAGGCCACATGGGTCCATCCCTGTGGCATGTATCCCTTTTGCTTAAGTCATTAGCTTACCTTGCTGGGGGCGCCCCTCGGGCTGCATCATCCCTGAGCCGCTCGGGCTAGACCCGGTGGCGTGTATCTCCCTGCATTTATCCAAGTTGATCTGCTCTTCATGCTTAACCTGCCAATGGCTATCGCCTGCTGGATTACCGCCCGCCATGGGTCTGTTCATCCTATGCAATTCGCTTGCACGTTAAAAGGGGGGCTCCTGAGCATCGCGACTCAGGAGCTCTTACTGGCTCTCTAGCCCTCACCCCCTGGCCTTGACCACGGCATCGTGACCTGGCATACCAGCGGCGGCTGAGCTCGCTCGAGGTCCGGGACCTAAGGACGTAGAGTGCTTGCATCTAACTGCCTTGCAGGAACACACGTTCACCAAAACTCAAGACCAGGCGCAACCCACCTTGAGGTAGGGCCTCGTGAGTCCCGCGCTGGCTCACGAGTGCCCAGATACACCTCGCAGCCCTACCGTGCAAGCCACGTGTCAGGGCGGGGTTGTACACGCCCCGAGGGCTCCTCTCGGAGGGGGGCCCATCCCATGCCCAAGTGGAAGCACCATGCTCCGCGCTGGCTGTTGACACTGCCGAGGAGCGGCTATGCCCGTGCACAAGCGGAAGCACTATGCTCCGCGCTGGTGATAAACAACTCAGGGCGACCCCACGGCCGCCCAGAGCTCAGCGCCCAGCCTTACCGCAACGCCTCCCCTCGGGAAAGCCGTGCATGGGGGCTGGGCACGGGGGCTGCGCATGGGTCACGCCCAAGCGCACGCCACCTAACCAGGTCCCCCGGGCCTGGGTGTTGCGTGCCCCTCCCGAGGCCTCGGCGAGGGCAGGTATGGAAATTGTTTGCACGTCAAGGGGGACTCCTGAGCATCGCGACTCAGGAGCCTAACTGGTCACGTAGCCCCTCACTCCTTGGTCCGTCCTGGTCTCCAGTCGGCCCAATGGCGGTTGAGGTATGCGCCCCCCCCCCCCCCACGAACTCTCCCTATATGCTGTTTGCGCGTTAAGGGACACTCCTGAGCATCGCGACTCACGAGCCTAACTAGTCACGTAGCCCCTCTCTCCTTGGTCCGTCCTGGTCTCCGGTCGACCCAATGGCGGTTGAGGTATGCGCGGGGCCGGGCTCCGCCGACGCAGAACGCAAACAAATAGGAGGGAAATCGTGAAATCTCGAAGCAAATATTACAAGCATATTGTCCTCACAATACCAAATAAAAAGTCTAAACGCCTCCACGAGGCCTGATACATGTCGCAGGAACGGAACGGGAAGGATGGACGCGGGTCACATCTAGACGTCGCCCTCGTGAGCAATTTTGTCTTCACCTTCACCACCAGCCGCAAGGTCGACGACGCCGGACAGAGGAGCGGAGACAAAGCCGCGGAACCTCCTCAGCAAGGCCCCCACCTGATCCTGCACGGCCGCGGCAGCCGCCTCGTATTGATCTTCAGGTACAAGCTCCAGCAGCTCGTCAAGGCAAGCGTTGGGGTTGCGAAGGTGCAGGTGGCTAAAGATGCGAGTCAGCGCGGCTGGAGACAGGACGTGAGCTTCTGCCTCCGCCATGGGACCGAGACCATCAACGACCTCCTCAAGCGCCTTCACCACGAGAGGAAGCAGCTGGGCGGGGCCGTCCTCGTCGGTGTCCAGAGGCTTCTCCAGGCCGTGCTCGTAAAGCGTCTTCAGCGCCTTGCGAGATCTCTTCTTGAGATCCGCGAAGGCCACACGGTCTTCGGCCAGGACACTCGCCTTGGCTTCAAGATCGGCCTCCCTCGTCCCCATCTTCCGCTCCAACTCTTCCAACCGATTGCGCTCGGCGGCCTGCTTCTTCCCCAGCTCCGCCAGATCGGCATCACGATTCTTGACGGCTTCCTCCCGGGCCTTCATCTCCTCCTCCTTCGCTTGGCGGCAGCGTACCTCTTCGGCGCGCTTGTCGTGCAGGCTCTGCAACTCGCCCTCCAGCGCTTGGCAGCGGTCACGGGCGGCCTTGGCGTCTTTCAGTGCCGCCTCACGATCGGCCGCAGCGCTGGCAGCTCTCTGCTTCTCCTCCTCAGAAGCCGCGGCGGCCTGACTCAGCACCGCGCGAACGGCCAAGTCGGAGTGGAGCCAGCCCGAGACCAGCTCCAGGCGCCCGGCCACAAGACGTGGGTCCGCCCTCAAGAGATCTGCCTGCAGCTGAGTCATCTCCGAAAGGGCACGCTCCAAGACGGCAGCAGGAGTAGAAGGACCAGGGAGTGGAGATGCAGCAGTGGGAGGAGGCGACATCATCACCGGGGCCTGGGGGATCGCGGGTTCCGGGGCGGCTGGGACCTCACCGGCCGCACCAGGCGCCGGCACCTCTGGAGCCAGCGGGGCCATGGGGGCTGACTCCACACGGCGATGCTCCTTTTGGCCTCGCGAGGACGACCAGGCCGGGGAGATGCGAGCGCTGTTACCTCCTTTCTCCGCGGGAGGCACGGCCACTGCGTCTTCCTTCCTCTTCTTCACCGAAGACGTGGGCCTGACCAATCAAGGGCGAGTATCAGGAAATGACGAGTACAGACAAGGACAAGGCGAAGCTTAAGACACTCACCGATCCATTGCGACGTATTCTACTGACCGCTTGAGGAGCTTGAAGCCTGACAACTTCGGGACCTGAGGGGCAGGCATTCGGACACCGACGGCACTAGGCGGTGCCGAGGCAGAGCCGGGTCCAGCCCCAGGAGGTATCGGGGTGGAGGCGGCACCGCGAGCCACCAGCGACGACCTACCCTTCGTCGGGATGAGGGGCTGCTCCCTCTCCCCTTGGAAGGCATCGGCCTCGGCATCATGAGGAAGGGCGCGGAGAATCTCGACCTTGCTCGGAGGGGAAGTCTCCCCCACCTCTTCCAGGGTCTTCTCCGAGTCCACCTCCTCTTCCCCTTCTCCGCGGGATTCGCCAGAAGACACCTCCACCAGTTCCTGTGCTGCGGGAGCTTCCGGAAGCGCCGGCGGCACCAACCCGCGCGCATCGAAAGTCGGCCTAGAGGCAACGAATTGCTCCCGGTCCCTGCGTTGGAACAGGGGAACGAAGGCTCTAGGCGGGTACTCCTGGTTGTCCCCGACTATGAGGCGCAGGACGGCATCCAATTCATCGCCCGGCAGGTCCCCTGGCCTCAGGCGGGTCTTGTTCTCCTCTTCGTCAATCTCCCAGAGGGGGGGCGCGCGCGCCTGAAGCGGGGCGACCCGCAGCATCAAGAACTCCCTCAGGAGCATCGCTCCCGTTATCTTGGCCGCCCTCGCATTGCCCGTCTTCAGGTCGGTCATCATCTGCCCCAACACTGACGATGACCGCTCGTCGACAAGCTCCGCCTTGGGCCACCCCTTGCCCTGCCGGGGCACCTCCGTAGGCAGGGCCAGGCGCGGATCGGCACGCTGGGCATCCATCATGACCCATTTGGATCGGATGTTGTCGGCCCTCTTCCCGGTGCTCGAGATCGAGTTGGCCTTGCCGCATGCGATGAAGTTAGCGCATCCGGAGATGTGACCCTCGCCGACACGAAGGAAGAAGAAATGGCGAAGCAACACCACGGACGGCATCACGCCCAGGTACGCCTCATAGTAGTAGGAGAAGATGGACAGGAGGAGGACAGAGTTGGGATGGAGATGCAACGCCTGCAGACCGTAATGGTCGAGGACTTCATAAAAGAAATCAGAGAAAGGGGGGATCAACCCAACGGCGACGCTGCTCGAGAAGAATGGGAAGAAGGTGCTCCCCTCAGACTCCGGCTCATTGGAGGCGAGCCGAAGCTCCGTCTTCCCCCACTCATTGCTCTCGCCCGCCGTCAGCAGGTGCACGGAAGCGAGGCTTTTTTCCGTGACGGTGGGCGCCTCAAGGGCCGGCTCGTACCAAGCCGGAGACGAGGAAGTCTTGACTTTGCGCGGCGCCATGGATGGCGGGTACAAGATGAGATTGGAGTGGATCTGGAGGTAGCGGTGGCAAGGAGCAAGAAAGGGGATCTGGAGCGAGGCAAGGAAGATGCAATGAAGGAAAGAACTGCCTGCGCCAGCCTTTGTCAGGGCAAGCAAATGCCGAGGTAGCGTGGGGATGTGGAGACGCCCACGTCCAATCAACCGCCACGCGTCGACCGAGGACGCAGGCTTTTGGGGCCCGCGGTGCTCCGAACTTGACCCTTGGCTTCGCCGCTAAGCCAAGCCCGAGCGAACCTTGGGCCCGGGGGCTACTGTCGGCGTTCTGGTAACGGGGGTCCCCAGACTTGCCTGCCTGCAGCCCACAGCGTGGCCAAGCAGCAGGCCGTACGGCCCATCTTCGTCAACAAGGCACCCAAGACCCTCGCGAGGGTCCAAGCCTCGCGAGGCGTATAACACAAGACCTCCTCTGGAGTGGCCTAGCCAGGCAGGCTCACGAGGAGCGGAGATATCAAGGCAAGGCAAACCTCACGAGGCTCTCGTGACGTGAGCCATGACGAACGGTACCAGGCGGGTGCCAGGCGGGCGCCAGTGCGTGCAGCGTCTCTATTTCCTCTTTGGTGCTAAGGAGGACAGCGCAGGCGAAGAGTACCGAGGCATCAGGCAAAGGTTGCCATATTGGTGCAACGAGACCAAGACCAGGAGGACGGCAAGGCGGAGGTCATCGTGGAGCCCAAGACGGCGTCACCCCAAATCTTTTCGCAGGCGAAGACCGCTTTTGTCAGGATAGCTTGTACTAGCTGTCCCCCTTCAAATTTGCCCGTCGTTGTTGGCTCCCTTCCCGCTCAATATTTGGGAAGAGGACCAGGGCCTATATAAGTAGAGCTAGCCACCACAGTAGAGGCATCGAATCCTCACACCACAAGTTCATACGCACAAGAACACCTCAACCTCAGGAGGTTGTTCTTCCCTTGTACTGTTCATCATCAGCCCAAGAGGCAATCCACCACCACCACACTGGAGTAGGGTATTACACCACAACGGTGGCCCGAACCAGTATAAACCTCGTGTCTTTCTATGTCGCGAGTTCGTTGAGTTCATCCGCGAGATCTTAGCGAGCTAGAGCGTAGATCGGTAGAAGGGAAAGACTTCGCGCGCACCCCAGTGTTCGAACCTTAAGGGTTTGCCGGAACCCCACATCCGACACACTGCTAGTACAGTAGCGAAACAAGTATATATTAAAAAAAAATATAAAAAGCTAAAGTTCAGGAAAGAATTCGAACTCAGGTCATCGCACTGCGAGCATCCGGCCCGGACCATGACAATAGGTGTTCGTTGCGGACAATGCAAGAGATAAACCTTTATAACAATGAGCCCGTCCGTTGCAACGGATCCAAAGTAGAATAATACATATTCACAAATTTGAAAGAAAACAGTTTAGTTTTGATATACATATCACTAAAAATATCTTATGTTTCACTCCAAATATATTCTTTGGGCTGTTTTGATGAAGTAAGGGAGGAATGTGGTTGGTTTCAAGATACTAAGGGGTTTTGTGTAAACGGGAGCAGAGAAGTGGGAATTGTTGCAAAAGGCCACAACTTACATCACAACCGTTAGATGCAGATCTAATGGTCAGAAATGGTGGATGACAGACACACCATCATCACCAACTGAGTCTTTTATAGGAGTAGGAGTAGAGAAAAAACTGAGTTGGTGATGATGGTGTGCCTGCCATTTTATAATATAGACTGTCCAATCTATATCTGACGGATAGAAAGCAAACAATGACAATTTTACAAAAGATACCCGCACCTCTCTCCACATTTACAGATAAGGCCTTGCCTCGTTCATCCTTATCTCCCACAACCTCATTGCTGAGCAATTAAAAAAGGAAGTCTCTGGAATAATCTGGCATGGTGGCTCCTGCCGGCGCCATCCATCCCCATGCCTCCGCCCAGTCCGACCACCAGTCACCACCACGCCCCACTCCTCCTCACCTTCTCTATCATCTCTCTTGAGATATCATTTTTTTGATGAAATGGTCGACATACCATTTTACGATAAAATTCTCAAGATATCATTAGTTTTTACACATGGGATTACTCCTGCATGGGTCAATCACAACAGGTGTTTCGTAAAAAAATGCATCTTGATGTTCCGTGCAATGCACGGGCATCTTGCTAGTTTTGTTGCATATAATTCCAAACACCACGTAGACACGGTCTTTGACCATTTTACAACTATGTTAGTATCATTGTTAGTGGTCAGCTGGTGCAAGCTATAGCCCCGGGTGTTTTAACCTTTTTTTAGTAATGATATCTGCCGATTGTTCGCCACGAGCTCAATCCTGGCAAATCCCACGTAACCGTCAGATGGCCTGTTTTTAAGCCATAGTATTTGACAAAACCGCCACCCTTACACACTTACTGTAACTGCGTCGCGGGCGTTTGCAACTGCCATGTCTCCCAGCGAACGTCTGCTGGGGATTGGAGTTAGCACCGATGGCGGTTCATAGTAGTTCCACGCTCGGGCATTGAACTTTGTAACTATAGATTAGAATATACTACTCCTCCAGTCCTACTCCGCTACTACTCTACTCCAGTACTGTGATCATTCAAGCAAGTTGTCTGCCATTGATATGACCCTACGCTGCTGGTATGTGTCTACTAAGTCAAGCGGCGTGCTGTAGTCATCATCACCTGTCCACTTCCCGCAGCACATATTCGCTTCTCCATCTTTGTCCGCACATAATCTTGTCCAATATTCCATCCCCGCTAAGGCGCCTCCCCCCTAGCCCGAAACCCAAGCACTAACAATGGCAGAACCAAGCAGCGTCCGCCGAAAGAGTGGCTGGAATTCGCTCCCCACAGAGGTAATCAAGCTCATTGTTTCACGTGTGGACAATCTCAGTACCATGCCGCTCGCCGCGTGCTCGTCGGGGCTGTACCATTTACTCAAAGCCCTCAGGCCTGAGCTTTTTAAGCTAGCTCCTTGCTTGCTGATGCCGCCTGATCTTCAGAAATGGCGTGTCACGCGGCATAACGATCGTAGGGTGGCGAGCATCAACCCCCTTGACTGCGATCCGATCCCTGTCACGCTCAACTACATTAACGGTATGTACTAGGTCGGCATGAACACGTCTTGGATGGTGCTCGTCGACGGTCGCGGTAGCTGGATGCTCGTGGAGGTCTACACCCGGCATCCCCCTTCCTTCGATTAACACTGCACTGCTTTTGCACCGCGACCCAGAATACTCGGAATCTTACAGTAGCCAACATGATACCAAGTTTGATTTGCTCAAGGTTGTAATCTGCCAAGTGCCCACAAGATCTGCGAATTATAAAGACTTCAGGCTAATTGCATTCTTCAACCGCGGTCTCGCCTATCTGACAGGTCACTGCGGTAAGTGGATAAATCTGCACGTCCATCGCAGGATCATACATCCTCCATGGTTCTCTAATGCCATTGAACACAAGGGCTTCATTTACGTTGTCGACTCCTTCTATGGCTGGACGTATTGCTGGCCTACTCCAGTCATCGCTACAAACAGTTGTTACAACAGTATGTTACTTTCCTAAGATATCATGATGGCTTGCTTATATTACTGTCAACATTTACTGAAAAATATTCATGCTCATAACATGTTGTTCTTAAGATTGACTACATTAAGAGCCCTTTTTTATTTGACTCCAACTTGATATGACGTTGTAGGCCGCCTGGTGTCCCTACCCTTCCTAATCCCAGAACCTTTCAAAGAAAAGCGGCATGGCAGTTGCAGGTGGTTCCTGGCTCGATCAGGCGACGGCGGACGATTGATGATCGTTCGCACGTACCGGACGTGTTGTTTCGCGGAATACAATCACAGTCACTGCAAGGTCTTTGAGCAGGATCCCAGCTTCTCTGGGCCTTCAGGAATTTTTGACTGGAGGCTGGTAAGTAGCCTTGGTACACGCTCTCTGTTTCTTGAACTGAATTATCCGATTAACCAGGAGATAACCAACGACAAGGATCATGATGGCAACGCGGTTTCGTTCATTAGGCAAAACTGTGTGTACACAGCGTACCATGTGTCTCTGCATGCACCATACCCTGATATGTGCCGCCACGCTCTGCAGCCCAAAGTAGGAGAGAGGGTCGCAAGTATCAGACTTCAACCTGCTGGCTGGAGTTTCCCCCGTCAGGCACCCATCTGGTTCAAGCCGTCAGCCAATCTCTACAACTTAATAAATAGTAACGTCTAACTGAGCCAGTTAGTTAGATGCGTACACTTGGTGTAGTAGGATCTTTATTTAGTTTGATGCATACACTTGTTCTTCTTTGGTAGCCCTTTTGTAATGATGGTTGATGTTTGGTTTGGAAGAGAGAGCTGCATCTTTACTCTTCAAGCCTGCTTACTGTTGTTGCACCCCCAGCCCTGGTTCCTGCTGCTGCTGTTTTCAATGTACAATCAGTAGTATATTTCGTCTGTTGGTTGAATAAATGTGTTGTTAGAACGACAAACACAATGTTTTGGAAGTCGTTGCACGGTCCGATCCTTTAGTGCCCCGTACCGTACGTAGTGCATACTATTTTTGGTACGAAACACACTTTCCACTTGTTGATAACATGCAGCCCACTGATGAAGGCCCAATAGAGGAGTCCATAATTAACTGGAAGGGAGGCTCTCACATGAATCCGGCCCAGGTACATGCTCATGTTCCCCTAAACATAAATAAGTAAATAAATAAAGCTAAATGCTCATGCACCAGTTCTTTAAATTCACGATTTAACAGGAGGATATTATTTCCTATGATAGTGTCGTTACATTCAGTCGATATTATTCTTAGGCAAAGATAGCGACCAGTCTTCTTTCTCCCACCATTTTCTTCATGCAACCAGCGGACCCATGCAAATCGTAGTCAACGTTGTAAATAGTTCTGGTCCATTTTTATTTTTCAATAAGAATGTCCAACCCAGCCCAGCACATTGGTGACATCACTTTATCCTCCGCCTTGGTGCTCTCGCCGCAGCGCCGCCGTCCGGCCCTGTCAACATAGTGAATCGGGAGAGGACTGTAGTTGTGAGTATGACAGTACAGACCCACCAGGTCCACTCCCGAACACAAGCAAGCGCCTCTTTTAGGCTAGTCATAGTGGGAGTAACTTAGCTAGTAACATAGCCCACTTCGAGAAAATTCTGCTTATGTGGCAAGTAATTAATGAGAGGTGGTAACATAATATGTTACTGTAACATAGCGCTTTCCAAGACAAGATGAGTCTACAAGCTAATAAATGAAGTCATCTATGATAGTACTATTATGTTACTTTGCATTATGAAGGTAGTAACTTAGACTAGTGTCATATGCATGACACTAGTCTAAGTTACTCCCCACTATGACCAGCCTTACTACTCAGATGCACCCCTCGTTTTTTACTCTAATCCACCCTGCTGATATATGGGACCCACATCATTTTCAACGTATAGTCAATTAACGACAGAATTGCACAACTTTTTTTTGAGTAGTAATTCAGAGGAGCAGGCTATAAACTGGGTTATGCGGTCTCTGCGACCCGTCTAACAACATGACCAGCCCAACAGTTTTTTCTTTGGGAAAATACGTAGCCCATTATTTCTTTTTGAAGAATACCCAAGCTAGGCCTATTTGTTTTCTCAGACTTACTGGGCTGCAAATCTTTCAAGACGAGGAGGGATGCATTCCGGCCTGGCCAAAGAGTATGGTCAATGTCTGTTAAAAGTATTATCAAAGGGGTTGAAAATTCCAAAAAAATTATAGCAAATGGGAAATTAGATTATTTTTTTTGTTTTTGTTCTTCACTGATATTTTATATTTCATTGGATTTAACATGACATGGTACTAATTTATTTTTAAATTTGTTTTACTATGGCTACTAATTTTTGGATTAAGAATATTTTGTTCCCCAGCAAAAAAATTGCGAATTTCCAAAATTTCGCACATATTTAGTTCAATTTTTTAACCCTGGTACTGACGAGAAAATGGGTAGCAATTCTAAAAATGGAAAATGGACTGCAATAAATTCCATATGAATTAGAAAATGTGTAAAAATTATAAAAATAATAGCAAATGGGCTGTACACGCCACAGATTTCGAGGCTGACTTGTTTACGCGAGGCTTTGTTAGTCAACACACGATTCTAGCAGCAGTGACTGTTGGATGTCCATCCAACGGCCGACGTGCTTCTTCAATCTTTGATCTTCCTGCTCCAGCCGCCTAAACTAGCACCGGCGCGACTGCCTGCTCCCAGCTCTTTTGGCCCGCTGTGATGCCGCGCAGGCTTCACCGGCCCACCCTACTCACTCTGCTGGCCTGGCCGCACGCAATCAACTGCCTCCTTATTACGCGAAAAAAATGATTCGTCCCACTAACATCTGGGGCGCACCGGTTGGGAGGCTGACCTGTGGGCCTACTAAGTTGACGCGTATGCAGGGCTTGTTAACTTAGTCAACAAACGATTCTAGCAGCAGTGACCGTTGGATTTGAATCGAACGAACCTTCTGCTTCTTCAATTGCTGCTCTTCTTGCACCAGCCACCCAAATCAGCACCGGCGAGACTGCCTTCTCCTGCCTCCCATGGTCGGCTGTGCTGCCGCGGAAGCCTCACCGCCCCCTACTACTCCCACCGCTGGCCAGGCCCTGCGGCGACGGCAACCTCACACCGCAGCCCAACCAGTGAACCCGCGTACTCCTCTCCGCGTGGGCATCCACTGCCACGTCTTCCCCGGCTCCGCGTCGTCCCCTTCCTAGGCCTCGCCGTCGTCCACCGCCCTGGTGCTCTCGGCGCAGCGTGGTCAACGTGGTCAAGGAATGACTACCATCGGAAGAGTACTGTACGTGGAGAGGCTAACAACTGGGTCCACGGCCGCAGCAAGGAAGTGCCTCCTTATTACGCAGAAAATAATGATTCCTCCACCTGACATCGGGGACCCACCGGACGGGCCACCGTATTTCGTGAAAAAAACGTTTCCCCCCTGATTGCTGGGACCCACCAGCTACATCTTTGCACGCAAGGAAGTGCGTCCATATTACGGGCAAAAAAATGATTCACCCCCTGACTGCTGGGACCCACCAGCTACATCTTTGCACCCAAGGAAGTGCCTGACAGTCGGGACCCACCCAGTCAAAGTGTACGTAGCGTTGCCATTCTGGTCGCGAACGTGTACGTACATACTGTTCGATGTAGAGGCGCGCACGTGTCGTAGTAGAGGCGTGCACGTGTCGTAGTAGAGGCGCGCACGTAGCATGTACACGTACGTACAGTGGCCAGGGTGCAAGAAAGTAAATACGGCCACGTACGTACATACCGGCGGGGTCTCGAACGCCTACTCGCGCATACGTACGGCCAGGGCTCGTGTACATGGCTATGGCTGGGTCGGATCGGAGAAACTGCGTCGTCATCGTGTTCATGGGGAGCCAACCGGCTGGGTCAGGACGGAATGTGTCGTCGTGTTCATCAGGAGCCAACCGTCTTGGAAGGAACAGCTGATGGAAACGAGGCCTGCCGTACCGCAGAACGGAGGAACCGGCCTTGTGTTCGACCGGCCACGATGGAAACGGGATCCTGTTCATCGGGAGGGGTCCGGTGTACTGCAAACGGAGGAAACAAACCTCCTACGGTCGAAACGAGGTCCTGTTGATCGGGAGGGGTGTGGCGTACCGCAAAATGGAGGAAACAGACTTGTGTTGGAGCGCTACGGTCGAAACGGGGGTCTTGTTCATCGGGAGGGGTGTGGCCTACCGCAAAATGGGACTCCACGGGATACTGTTCATCTCCACCGTTGACCTCCTCTAGCCTCCACGGGCTACTGTTCATCCACCGTCGACCTCGTCCAGCCTCCACCTACGACTGTTCATCCATGGGCTCCTGTTCATCCAGCCTCCACCGCGCGCTCCTCCACCGGCTACTGTTCAACCAGCCCTCTCCACGGGGGTCCTGTTCAACCACCCCTCCACGGGCTATTGTTCATCCAGCCCTCCACCGGCTACTGTTCAACCAGCCCTCCACGGGGTCCTGTTCATCCAGCCCTCCACGGGGTCCTGTTCATGCACGGGCTCGATTGATCGAGGTATTGTTCATCCAGCGGCAACGGCCTCTACTACCACGGGTTCCTGTTCATCCAACCCCCACCGGGAACTGTTCATCCAAACCCCCCAACAACGCTCGTTGTTCATCCAGAGGCAGCATCGATCGGCTTCAGTTAGCAGTAGTAGCGAAGGAATCACTCGGCTTCAGTTAACAACAAGGGATCGATCGATCGCTCTGGTGCAGTGTAACGCGTAGCCTGCAGTGCAATCTATCAGGTTCAGTTAGAGCCCAATGCCTCGCTCGGGTTCAGTTAGAGCCCAATGCCTCGCACCCACGCGCGTACGTGTACGAGAGAAACGCGCATCGCTCGGCCCCCGACCACCCACCGTAACTGGGGACTCCCCGATATTTTCCGCGCCCTCGCTTCTACCATGGTTTTTTCCATCATGGACGACCCAAAGAATGTCATGCAGCTGCGTCTCTGGCCCGCCCAGGACGAAAAGCCCATTTCCTGTCATGATTTTTTGTCACAGAAGTAGGACCCCACCACATCTATGATGATACCGGGTTTTGTCACAATTATCGTCATAGAAGTGTCATAAGTATGACAGAAAAAAATTCGTTCGACCCAAAATGTCATGGACGTGTCTTTTTTTTAGTGTTTTGTCCCTCGGTCATATTTATCGTAGTGCTTAGGCGAAGCCCTGCGGATATAGCATCACCACCACCGTCACCACGCCGTCGTGCTACCGGAACTCATCCACTACTTCGCCGTCTTGCTGGATCAAGAAGGCGCGGATGTCACCGAGCTGAACGTGTGCTGAACGCAGAGGTCTCGTACGTTCGGTACTTGATCTGTTGGATCGCGAAGAAGTTTGACTATATCAATCACGCTACTAAACGCTCCCGCTTATACGGTCTACGAGGGTACGTAGACATACTCTCCACTCTTGTTAGCATGTCCATGGATAGATCTTGCGTGTGCATAGAATTTTTTTTGTTTTCCATGCAACGTTTCCCAACAGATAGAACCACGATTGTACTTGCCCAGGAACCAACCCCACCACACATAGCCCAGACTCTCGCAGATTATACCCCACCTCATTGGACAGAGAACCAGCTACACCCCATCTAACCCCAACCCCAACAGATAGTAACCCAGTTCCAGTTGACACAACACGATCTCCACCACAAAGCACCCAAACACGAGCAGTTAGTAAGGCAACTACAGTGTCCAAAGCATGAGGACCACCACTGCGAACCCCAACTCACCGTTTAAAGCAGAAGAAGAAATGTTCTGATGTCAGATTCCATAGCTATTGTCGAAGTAAATGGCCACGGGTAGCCTAACCGACTGCCCCTGGCTCTTCTGAAAAAATTATCAGGCCTTCGGGCCTCCAAGCACTCCAAGCATTGGGCCGCCTTCCCTGGCCGACTACCTCTGAAGCCGACTCCCGGAAGGCGACCCAGCCTCAGCAACCCCTCTCCATGACGACTACGGGGTGGCCGACTCCAAGAAGCCGGCCAAGAAGGACGCCGACTCCAAGAAGCCGGCCGAGACCACAACCACCAAAGCTACTCCCACATAATGGCGACAAGACGGGGTGTGGCCACAGTGCGGCCCACTACCCCCGAAGCCCGAGGCGAGCGTGGCTACAGGAGGCCGTACGGGACGGCCGTCTCCCGTGCGGCTCGACACTGTAGCCATGCCAGCCTCGACGTCATCCACGACCGACTCCTGTACGGCCCGCAGGCGCCGGGCCCCTTCCGCCAGAGAGAGACGCGGAGGCGGCCCGGCCTCCCCCAGTCGGCCAAGGGCATAGCCGGCCCCAGAAGCCGGCTACCCCCCTTCCTCGAAGCAGGAGCCCCATTAAGGAGACAAGACGAGGTAAGGCTACAGTGAGAGTCCCCGAGGCGGCCCACTGTAGCCACGCTTACCTCGACAAAGCCCTCGTCATCAGAGGCGAGGCTACAGTAAGCAGCCGCCGACAAGACCCTAGGCAGTGGGGCCGGCCTGTCGACCAAGAAGCCGGCAGCCGGCGGGACCCAACAGCCGGCGGAGAAGCCGGCGAGTGTAGACACTGACGGGTGGGCCCAGGGCCCAGCCGGATTACCATTGTACCCCCGGGGGGTAGGCCTATATAAACCCCCCGGAACACCCATGCAAAGGGTTGGCTTCTAAGCATAGCACACACACCATAGATAGAGAGAAACAAGAGCTAGCCTTGTTCTTCTTCTCCCTTGATCCCGAACAGCTCTAGGAGCGATTGTAGCTACCTTTCCTCGATATAGTGATCATGCGAAGACCCCGCAAAGCAGGACTAGGGGTGTTATCTCCTCGGAGAGCCCCGAACCTGGGTAAGATCCGCCGGCGTGCATGTCTTCGCCTCATCCCGTTTCCAGGCACCGGCGACGTTTTATTGGCTCCCACAATGATAAGCCATCCCTTGGCATATGTCGCACCAACCACCCGACATTTGGCGCCCACCGTTGGGCCAGGTGCACCGTCGTCCGGAGACCTGTTCTGGACGGGAACCCTCTTCCTCCCCCGCGAGCGCAGCCAGCCTGCTGCGCCCGATGGCGTTTGCCTCGACGCGCTGCAAGGCGTCGACGACGCCTGCGCAGCAAGCCGCCTCGCCGATCTGCTCGGCGAGACTCGCATCTCCGACGAGCCTGCGTCCGACGCAGGCACCAACTACCCCGAGAACCGCCTCGTCAGCCTCCTCGACCAGCTCCACGCCTCCAGTGAGCCTGCTGCAGACATGGAGTCGGTCGGCTCCATCGACCCGATGCTCATCGACTCCGACACGGCGTCGCTTGACGCCTACCCCTCCGACGTGGTGGTCTTCGACGACCCCCTCCCTCGAGCTGACAGCGGCAGCAGCGCTGTCACCGAAGTGCTGGTCATCAGCCACGTCGCCAACTCGGGCGAGAACGCCCACGACGCCCTGCAAGCGGCAATGCACGACCTCTCCGTCCCCATCCCGGCCGACGCCGACTCCGAGACCCTGGAGGCACGCCGCCTTGCCCTCATCGCGGAGGGCCAGAAGATAGCCTCCATGAGACGCCTCACCAAGGCCCACCAGCGCGAAGTCGACCGCGCCGCCTTCGGCACGCCACCTCCTAGAGGCCCAAGCCGAGCCGGCTTCGTCCAGAAGCGCGGCGCGGCCGTTGCCAGCATGCTGGGCGCAGATCGCCCCGTCTACGCCACCCCGCTCGAGAATCTGCGAGCCGCTCAGGTGGCTGCAGAGGAGCTCAATGGGCTGGGAGCCGATGAGCTCCCCTACATGACAAGACGGATCCAGCAGCTGATCGACGCGGCTGCAGAACGGCACGAAGCCGGCGCCCGTGCTGATAGTCATCCCCCGCGCCGAGAGCACGCCGCGACGCCCCCCCTCGCCAACTGCGAGCGGCGCGCGCCAGAAGAAAGACAAGGAGCCGGCCGCCAGCCGCAGCCGGACTCGCATTACCATCGAGCGCGACGCGGAAGGCCGCCCTCGAGCGGTTGAACACCAAGGGAATCTGCCTCCTCCCCCGCCTCAAAGAGAAAGACGCCTCACTCCGCCGCCTATCACACACCCGACTCTTGGCGACCGACTCGGCCGCCGAGAAGGAGTCGGCGAGAACGACGCCCGCCACAGGATCGACCGCCTTGCTCGATCCTTGGCGTTAGAAGAAGAAGACGATGTCGGCCCGCCATGCTTTGGCCCCCGCATCCGCGACGAGCCCTTCCCCAAAGGGTTCTCGCTCCCCAGAGACACGCCCAAGTACAACGGCTCGGTGAAGCCGGAAGATTGGCTCATCGACTACTCCACGGCCGTCAGCATAGCCAACGGCAATCGGCGCGTCGCCGTGAAGTACGTCCCCCTCATGCTGCAAGGCACGGCGCGTACATGGCTCAGCAGCCTCAAGCCCTACAGCATCAACATTTGGCTGGACTTCACCGAAGTCTTCGTCCGCAACTTCACCAGCACCTACAAGCGGCCTCTCAAGCCTCGCCAACTCTCCCTCTGCGTCCAAGGGCCCAACGAGTCGACCCGCGACTACCTCACGCGATGGGCCGAGCTCCGCAACTCCTGCGAGGGGGTGCACGAGGTCCAGGCCATCGAGTACTTCACCGCCGGGTGCCGAGAGGGCACCCTCCTCAAGCACCGACTCCTCTGCGACGAGCCGGCTACCCTCGGCGAGTTACTAGTCATCACCGACAAGTACGCCACTGCCGACTCCTCGATGAAGACCGAGCTGAGAGTAGACGCCTCTAGGAAGGTGATTGCTCCGGCTCCCAAGACGCCGGCTGGCGACCCTAATCGGCGCCCCTACCAGAACGACCACAAACGCAAAGGCCCCATGCCGACTTCCTCCAGTCGGCAGGTGGCCACAGTTGAAGACGAGCAGCCCGAAGAGCGGCCCGCTCCCAAGAAGAAGGGTGGATGGCCGGCTTGGCAGCCGTCTTTCTCCTACGAACAAGCTCTCGACGCCCCCTGCAAATTCCACACCGGCGCGAAGCCGTCCAACCACACAATCCGGAAATGCCACTGGCTCACCCGCATCACCAAGGGCGAGGGAATGCTGCCGCCTCCGCCTCCCGGCCCGCAGCCTCCAGCCCCCCAGCAGCCGGCGGCTCGGCCGGCAGTCGGCGCCATCCAAGACGAATTCCCCGAAGAGCACGCCGCCTACGTCGTCTTCACTATTCAAGCCGACGACAAGCGCAGCCGACGCCGACAGCACCAAGAAGTGAATGCAGTTGCCACCAGCGCCCCCGAGTTCATGCACTGGTCAGAAAAGCCAATCAGCTGGAGCCAGGCCGACCACCCAGAGGTGATGCCTTCGCCCGGCTCCTATGCAATGGTCTTGGACGTCACCCTCGCGACGGAGAGGCGAGCTGCCAGATTTTCCCGCGTCCTGATAGACGGCGGAAGCAGTATCAACATACTGTACCGCGATACCATGGAGAAGCTGAACATCAAAGCAAAGCAGCTCATGCCGAGCCGCACCGTCTTCCATGGTATCGTCCCCGGCCTGTCTTGCTCCCCAATCGGCAAGATCAAAATAGATGTTCTCTTCGGAGACAAAGATCATTTCCGCCGAGAAGCAATATGGTTCGAGGTAGTGGATTTGGAGAGCCCCTATCATGCACTGCTTGGCCGGCCTGCTCTGGCCAAGTTCATGGCTGTGCCCCACTACGCCTACCTGCAGATGAAGATGCCGAGCTCGAAGGGGATCATCACGGTAGCCGGCGACTACAAGAAGTCCATCGAGTGCGCCATGGCCAGTAGCCGGCTGGCCGAGTCCCTCGTGGTGGCAGAAGAGAAGAAGATGCTGGAACGGGTTGTGGCCATGGCTGGCAAGCAGCCGGCCTTGTCCCCCAACCCCAAGGATTGTGATGCGCAGGGCTCCTTCCAGCCTGCCAAAGAGACGAAGAAGATACCTCTGGACCCGGAGAACCCGGAGAGGTTCGCTGTCATTGGGGCGAACTTGGACAGTAAATAGGAAGGCGAGCTCGTCGACTTCCTCCGTGAGAATCGAGACATCTTTGCATGGTCCCAAAGGACATGCCGGGTGTCCCGAAGGATTTCGCCGAGCACAAATTACATGTCCGAGCTGATGCGAAGCCGGTCAAGCAACCCCTCCGCCGACTGTCAGAAGAGAAGCGAAGAATTGTGGGAGAAGAGATAGCCCGGCTCCTTGCCGCTGGCTTTATCATGGAAGTGTTCTTTCCAGAGTGGCTTGCCAACCCAGTTCTGGTTCTGAAGAAAAATAACAAGTGGCGTATGTGTATAGACTACACCAGTCTGACCAAGGCCTGCCCAAAGGATCCGTTCGCTCTGCCACGGATTGACCAAGTAATAGACTCCACAGCCGGATGCGAGCTGTTAAGTTTTTTGGATGCGTACTCAGGATACCATCAGATCAAGTTGGACCCAGCTGACCGCCTGAAGACTGCCTTCATCACACCCTTTGGAGCTTTCTGCTACCTGACAATGACATTCGGCTTGAGAAATGCCGGTGCCACTTTTCAGCGTTGCATGCAGAAATGTCTCTTGAAACAACTCGGCAGAAATGCCCATGTCTACGTAGACGACATTGTGGTGAAGACAGAGAAGCGCGGTACCTTGCTGGAAGACCTGAAAGAAACATTCGCCAACTTGCGCCGATTCCAGATCAAACTCAACCCCGAGAAGTGCGTGTTCGGAGTGCCAGCCGGCCAGCTGCTAGGCTTCCTGGTCTCCGAACGCGGCATCGAGTGCAACCCCGTCAAGATCAAGGCCATCGAGAGGATGGAGATTCCCACCAAGCTGCGAGATGTGCAGAAGTTCACTGGCTGCTTAGCCTCCCTGAATCGTTTTATCAGCCGACTAGGAGAAAAGGCTCTCCCCTTGTACCGACTCATGAAGAAGTCCACTCACTTCGAGTGGAATGATCAAGCCGACCAAGCCTTCCATGAGTTGAAGAAAATGCTGACCACTCCGCCTGTCCTGGCTGCGCCGACTGAGAAGGAGCCCATGCTCCTCTACATCGCCGCGACTAGCCGAGTCGTCAGTACTGTTGTTGTGGTCCAGCGCCCGGAGGAAGGCCGAGCCCAGCTAGTCCAGAGGCCGGTGTACTCTCTCAGCGAAGTGCTGTCTAGCTCGAAGCAAAACTACCCGCTCTACCAGAAGATGTGCTATGGGGTGTACTTCGCTGCCAAGAAACTGAAGCCCTACTTCCAAGAGCATCCCATCACGGTCGTATGCACCGCCCCGCTTGCCGAGATCATAGGTAGTCGGGATGCATCCGGCCGGGTGGCCAAATGGGCCATTGCATTGGCGCCCTACACGATCTTCTATCAACCCCGCACCGCCATCAAGTCGCAAGCATTGGCCGACTTCCTCGTCGACTGGGCCGAGACCCAGTATTTACCGCCGGCTCCCGACTCTACCCATTGGCGGATGCACTTTGACGGGTCCAAGATGCGCTCCGGTTTGGGAGCCGGCACCGTCCTCACCTCTCCCAAAGGCGACAAGCTCAAGTACACGCTGCAGATCCACTTCGCCGCCTCCAACAACGTGGCCGAGTATGAGGCGCTCGTACATGGGCTCCGGCTAGCCAAAGAGCTTGGCATACGCCGGATCCTGTGCTACGGCGACTCAGACTTGGTGGTCCAGCAATCATCTGGCGACTGGGACGCCAAGGACGCGAACATGGCGAGCTACCGATTCCTCGTCCAGCAGATAAGCGGATACTTCGAAGGGTGCGAGTTCCTTCACGTGCCAAGGGCCGACAACGACCAAGCAGATGCCCTAGCACGGATCGGCTCCACCCGACAAGCCATACCGACTGGCGTCTCCCTCCAGCGCCTCCTCAAGCCGTCCATCAAGCCGTCTCCAGAGTCGGATTCCATCTTTGTACCGCCTGCGCCAGATACAGCCGGATCCGACTGGAGAAACCCCGCAGGCGGCACGGGGACTTCGACAATTGGCCCGGGGACTGCCGTAATCGCACCCGGCCCGGGGACTTCAGAACCCGGCCCGGGGACTGCAGCAGTCGGCCCGGGGACTGCAACGACACAAGAAGCGATGGCCGACTCACCCAACCCACCCACCCGAGTCATGGTGGCTACATTAACAGAAGAAGAAGTCACAGCTCCCTCATGGGCCCAGCCCATCCTCAAGTTCCTAGTCAGCAGAGAGCTGCCGGCTGATGAGATCTCAACAAGACTAGTGCAACAACGAGCCGCAGCATATACAATAATCAACAGAGAGCTTGTGAAGCGCAGCGTCACTGGAGTCTTCCAGCGTTGTGTCGAGCCAGAAAAAGGAGTGGCAATCCTCAAAGACATCCACCAAGGCGAATGCGGCCACCACGCAGCCTCAAGATCCCTTGTGGCCAAGGCTTTCCGCCATGGTTTCTTCTGGCCGACTGCCTTGGAGGATGCTAAAGAAATAGTCCAGAGCTGCAGAGGATGCCAAGTTTTTAGTTCCAAGCAGCACCTACCGGCTTCTGCCCTCAAGACCATTCCCCTCACCTGGCCTTTTGCCGTCTGGGGACTGGACATGGTGGGCCCCTTCAAGACAGCCCGCGGCGGCCTGACACATCTACTTGTTGCTGTGGACAAGTTCACAAAGTGGATTGAAGCAAAGCCAATCAAGAAGCTCAATGGGCCGACTGCCGTAACATTCATCACCGACATCACTACTCGGTACGGCGTGCCGCACAGCATCATCACCGACAACGGCACGAACTTCGCCAAAGGAGAACTGGCACGTTTCTGCGCGACGCAGGGCATCCGACTGGACTTAGCATCCGTTGCCCACCCGCAGTCAAACGGCCAGGTTGAGCGAGCAAATGGACTCATCCTCTCCGGCATCAAGCCCCGACTGGTTGTACCACTGGAGCGATTGGCCGGCTGCTGGCTCGAAGAGCTGCCGGCTGTCCTCTGGAGCCTGCGCACTACACCCAACAAGTCAACCGGCTTCACTCCATTCTTCCTCGTGTACGGTGCCGAGGCTGTCATCCCAACAGACATCGAGTTCGACTCGCCTCGGATCACCATGTACACAGAGGAGGAGGCCAAAGAAGCAAGAGAAGACGGCGTGGACCTACTGGAAGAAGGCCGACTGTTAGCACTCAGCCGGTCCGCCATCTACCAGCAAGGGCTGCGCCGCTACTACAACCGCAAGGTCAAGCCAAGATCCTTCCAAGAGGGCGACCTTGTGCTCCGGCTGATCCAGCGAACAGCCGGCCAGCACAAGCTCTCGGCCCCTTGGGAAGGCCCCTTCGTCGTAAGCAAGGCACTCAGCAACGACTCCTACTACTTGATCGACGCGCAAAAACCAAGAGCACGCAAGAGAGACGACTCCGGCAAGGAGTCGGAGCGACCATGGAACGCAAACCTCCTAAGACGATTTTACAGCTGAAAAGCAGTATGTATCACGCTCCCCTTTTGTATTAAGCACGAACCAACAGGCCCCCCGAACAGTACTCGGGGACTGCCTTTTTATTATCTATGAATGACAAATGTCATATCCATTAATGTATTATTACATTTTGGATTTTTGTCTGGCACCGGGTTCGACTAGTCGGCCCGGGGACTGGCCGCCTTGAGCTATATTGAAAGTTTTCCCTAAAGTCAGAAAAGTAGTGCGCCGGCTCCCGAGTCCCCTCTTGCTGAAAGTCGCAGCTCAAAGAACTGACTGTCCGACTAGCAAGAGGCAAGACAAAAAGGACGCCCACACGAAAAATGGCTAAGGAACAACGAACCTATATAGCAAAGAGACGGCCTCCAGACACGCCTGCCGGCTGCCAGAGCAGCCGGCTGGCCGGCTTCCAAAAAACTTAGCTTTAGTCCAGCAGAGCTAGAGTACTCCCCCCCCGCAATCGGCCAGGCACTCCTCCGGCTACAGATTGCAGAGCAACTGTTTGACTGGGGAGGCGGCAACCAAGGGAGGGCGGCAAAGGAAAAAGCAGAAGGACAAAAAGCAAAAGTACATGGACAGGCCAAATGCATGCATAAGTTATATATACATAAAGCCCCCAACAGGCTGGCAACAGACATAAGTTCGAATACACCCAGTGGGTGGAATTGTGCTGATTTGACCAAACATTGTTCTTAAAGTAACAAGACAGGAAAAGCAAAAGATAGCAGACTAGGGCGCGACATGAAGGCCGAGCTGGTCGGTGAAGGCGGCCTCGCCGGCTGAAGGAGTGGCCGCCTAGCGGGTCTCGGCTTGACCACCACCTACGGCAGGCGACGCACTCGCGCGTGACGTGGTGCTGGAGGTGCGGTCAGGCTGAGGCTGGCCGGCTGCTCCACCAGCCGGCTCGGCGTCTTCACCCTCCTCCTCCTCCTCTTCACCCTCGTCGCTGGAGTCGATCTCCTCCGCCGAGTCTTCGCCATACGCCGGGTCCAGCCCGAACCACTCCTCCGGCTGGGCGACACCGTTGTCGTCTACCTCAGGGGCGAAGACGCTGGTGTCGGTATAGTCGGCGATTGCCGAAGCCCGCCGGATGATGGCCGGCCGTGCCGGCTCCAGCTCCGTGTCGGCTTGTTGCCGCCAGGTAGCCAGCTGGTCCAGGCTCAGGCCGGGATACCAGGCCTTGATGAACTCCAGCGCCCGCCTGGCACCGGAGCGAGCCGCCGACGCCTTCCAAGCCTCGAAGTGGCCGACTGCCACCTCCAGCCAGTCGGCGGTCCGACTGGGGGTGCGAGGGACCACCTGGCCGGGCCAAAGGGCGGCCAAGACCTGCGCCCCGGCACGTTGAAGCCGGCGGAGCAGCCGGTGAGCCGGCTGGATGCGAGCCTGGATCGCCCGGAGCTGTTCCTCCAGCGAGCGGCCGGCGGTTGGCGAGATCTCAAAGCCAGCCTGCCTTCGCGCCTGGCGGCGGGCCTCGATGGTCTGGTTGGCAGCAGTAGAATAGCCAGGGAAATACTCTGCACAAGAAGGAAGAAGAAAGGAAGAAAAGAACACCAAAATCAGAAAACAAGCCAAAGTGGCAGATGGCAAGAAAGGACGAAGAGGTAGGCGGCTTACCGTCAACCAGATCTTCGATCTGGCCGTAGCCAGAGATCAGAGTCTGCCTGGCCTCAGCCCAGCCAGCCGCCTCCGTCTCGAACTCGGCCTGGAGAGTGGCTTCGCGGTCCTGCGCAGCCTTCAGTGCCGCCTTGTGGCTTTCCTCCTGGTCGGCCAACTTCTTGGCCAGGCGGTCGCGTTCCTGCACCAAGGCGGCGAGCTCGGCATCCTTGGCACGAAGGGCGGTCTGAGACTCCCCTAGCTGTGCCCTCAGACTGGCGTTGGCCGCTGCAGAGATGGCAGGAAAAGAAGAACAGTAAGAAGTCGTCAAGGAAGATCCGACCCGACTGCTCAGCAGTCGACCCGAATCTCGGGGACTACACCCAGTGGGTGCGCTGACGCGCCCCCACATGAGATAAAAAACAAACCACGTACCTCGGCTCTCAGTAAGGTCGGCCGTCCTCTGAGTCAGCTCCCGAGCCTGGGAGTTGAAGGCGGCCACTCGAAGATTGTGGTAGTCCTGCAAGATGGACAGAAGGTCGAAGTAAGAACAAAAACAGCAAAGGCAAATCCACCAAGAAGTTCCAAGCCGCCTGCTCAGCAGCCGACTCGGAACTCGGGGACTACACCCAGTGGGTGCGCGGAAATCAAGATCAAAAGAGAAATCAAAGTCAAGAAGAAGCAAGATGGGAATACTAACCCGGATGGCCGCCCGCGTCGCGAGGAAATCGTCGGTGAACTGCCTCAGCGCCGCGGCTTGGCTTTGGAGCCGGGTCCGGACGTCTTGTGCAGCCACGTTCACCACGGCCGTCCCTCCGCCTGGCGTCCACCCCGAGGTAGCGCTGGCCGCCTCCGCATCTCGGGCCGACGAGCTGGAACCCACGGCCGGCTGTGGCTCCAACGCAGCCTTCTGCGGCTCTGACGCGGCCTTCCCCGCACGCCGGCTCGACGAAATCCGGACCGCCGTCTCAGCCCTCACGGCCGGCTCGCCCTCCGCCGACTGTGCAGGCGGCAGATCAGGCCGGCCGCCTTGGGCCGCCCCAGTCGGCGGGGTCGGCTCCGGCGCCTTCTCCAAGATAATGACGTTGTCGCCGCTTCCCCCCAGCCCTGGCTGGTCGCCGCTGACTCCCCCTGGCGAGGGCTCCATGTCCCCAGGCGCCATGACGCGCAGCAGGGTGACCATCAAAACCTCCCCCGCCGCCGCCGCTGCTTCAGCCTCTGCTTGGGCCCTGGCTGCAGCATCGGCGAGCGCATTCGCCGCCTCCTCCTCCCGAGCCGCTTGGGCAGCGGCCGCCGTCCGCGC
Organism: Triticum aestivum; assembly: GCF_018294505.1. Taxonomy (NCBI): domain Eukaryota; kingdom Viridiplantae; phylum Streptophyta; class Magnoliopsida; order Poales; family Poaceae; genus Triticum; species Triticum aestivum. The sequence goes on along the minus strand of NC_057802.1, from coordinate 341,544,337 downwards.
CTCCGCCTCCCGCGCCTCTCGCTCCGCCCGCGCCTCCCGCGTGTTCCTTTCTGTCGCCTCCTGAAGATCGGCGCGGGGGTCCACGCGGCGGGTGGTGCTCCCAGAGCCCCTCGGCGACTCGACGACGGAGCCGGCAGCCGCCCGCTCAAGCGACAACGGAGCTCTGATCATTTGGAGAAAAGAGACAAGGTTTCAAGAACCATCAAAGAGAAGAAGGAAAAAAGAGTATACGAAAGAAAGACTCGGACTTACGCCGACACGGTCTGCGGTTGCTTCACCGCCTTGCGGAAGCGAGCCGCCTTCGCGGCCGCCTCCTCCCGCCTGGTGGCTGCCGCCCCGCCTCTGGGCTTCTTCGTTCGGCTGCCGAACAGACCTTGGGCGGCGCGACGCTTCTGCCCTCCGCCCCAAGCAGGCGGTGCGGCGGAGGAACCCGCGCCGCGTCCAGATGCCGGCTGGCGGCGCGGGACGGCTTCGGCCTCATCGTCGTCCGGCCAGTCATCGAAGGTGGCACTGAGCCCGGAGTCGATGTTGTCGTCCATGCCGACCGCCCCCAAGTCGGGGTCCTCCAGATCGTGTTCCGTCCGATCGGGGACGAATCGACGCTCCGTGTCTAACCTGCCAGCCGGCCGAAGAAGAGGACTCTATCAAAGAACAAGCCGACTAAGTTAGAGTCGGCCAAGAGGAACTCGGCAACGAAGTTGAGAGAAAAAGAAGACATAGGGAGAGCATACCGTGGGCGGTGGACTAGCTCGACTGTATGGCTCCTTGCCAAATTGCCACTCTTCGGAGAGCTTGCAATTCGCAAGGTAGTTCACCATATAGGCGACCTCCTCGCGCGGCATGTCCTTGGTACACATCCGGCTCGGATCGAGCTGGCTGCTCATCTGACAGATCAGATGAGGACGGCTCTGGAGCGGGAGAACCCGGCGCGTGACGAAGGCAGCCAGAAGGTCGGGCCCCGTCAGGCCCTCCGACTGGACCATCACCCGCAGTCGGGCGATGGCGGCGTTTCCAGCCGGCGTCAGCGTCACAGCCCGGAAGGACCACTGGGGCAGCCTGCCCGCCGGTGGGCCGGCTACGTAAGCCGTCAGGTTGATGTAGTCGCCCCGTGGGGCGATGTTCCGCACGTAGAAGTACGACTTCTGCCACTTCTTCACCGATTGGATTAGCGGGATGACGGGGAAGGGGTTGTCGGCGACCGACCTCCACGACGCTATGAAGGCGCCAGTCTGAGCCGGCACGCCCTGCCTGCGCGTGCCCAGCTTAGACTGGAAGAACTCCCCCCAGAGCTCGAGGGTGTGGAGGACGCCAAGATAGCCCTCGCACAGGGTGACGAAGGCCGACAGCAGCACCACCGCGTTCGGGGTGAGGTGGTGCGGCTGGAGCTGATAGAAATCAAGCCAGGAACGGAAGAAGGCGCTCACTGGAAGGCTGATGCCGTGCAAGAAGTGCGAGCGGAAGACCACCCGCTCGCCCTCCTGCGGCTCCGGCCTGATTTCCTTCGCCAGCGCGAGGCGGACCTCCACCTTGTCCGCGCCGGGCAGCCGCCGCGTGTTGCGGAGGAACTCGACATGGTCTTCGTGCACATTAGAGCCATCCCAATCCCCGCCATGCTGCTCTACGGCGGGGGGCATGGCGAAAACTAGCGCAGCGGTGGAGGAATGCGCAGTGGAGAGCGCGGCGGCGAGGCGCTGTCGCAAGAACGGGAGAGCGAGGAAGATGGTGGAAGTAGGAGGAGCGTGCGAAGGCCTGCCGCCCACCATCTCCCCCTACTTATAGCCTCGCGAGCCGAGGCCGAAGAGGCCGGACATGGGGGGGAGACGTGGGATTAACTGCACCCATTCCCCCCACGCCCCGCGATTATTGCGCATAAATGCGAGCCGAAACTGCCGCACGGGAAGTGCGGGCGGTTTCGGGATGTAGACGATCCGCGCCTGGGCCGGGGCGCGAACGTGGCGGGCCCCCTCCCTGCGGCGATGTCCCGTCGCGCGCGTGGGCTGGCAGGCTTTCCGGCCCGCGGTCCGATGCACGCACTAGTAGGCTCCCGCCCTTCGACTCTGGAAGATTTCGACTCAGGCGGCGCGCCTAACCGAGGCCGGCTCCCAGCTGCCGGCTCGCTAAGAAGGGAAGCTGATCGAGCTTCTCGACCCCTACTCCACCTCGAAGCCCAATCAGCTTCGGGGACTACTGTCGGAGTAAATGGCCACGGGTAGCCTAACCGACTGCCCCTGGCTCTTCTGAAAAAATTATCAGGCCTTCGGGCCTCCAAGCACTCCAAGCATTGGGCCGCCTTCCCTGGCCGACTACCTCTGAAGCCGACTCCGGAAGGCGACCCAGCCTCAGCAACACCTCTCCATGACGACTACGGGGTGGCCAACTCCAAGAAGCTGGCCAAGAAGGACGCCGACTCCAAGAAGCCGGCCGAGACCACAACCACCAAAGCTACTCCCACATAATGACGACAAGACGGGGTGTGGCCACAGTGCGGCCCACTACCCCCGAAGCCCGAGGCGGGCGTGGCTACAGGAGGCCGTACGGGACAGCCGTCTCCCGTGCGGCTCGGCACTGTAGCCATGCCAGCCTCGACGTCATCCACGACCGACTCCTGTACGGCCCGCAGGCGCCGGGCCCCTTCCGCCAGAGAGAGACGCGGAGGCGGCCCGGCCTCCCCCAGTCGGCCAAGGGCATAGCCGGCCCCCAGAAGCCGGCTACCCCCCTTCCTCGAAGCAGGAGCCCCATTAAGGAGACAAGACGAGGTAAGGCTACAGTGAGAGTCCCCGAGGCGGCCCACTGTAGCCACGCTTATCTCGACAAAGCCCTCGTCATCAGAGGTGAGGCTACAGTAAGCAGCCGCCGACAAGACCCTAGGCAGTGGGGCCGGCCTGTCGACCAAGAAGCCGGCAGCCGGCAGGACCCACCAGCCGGCGGGACCCAACAGCCGGCGGAGAAGCCGGCGAGCGTAGACACTGACGGCTGGGCCCAGGGCCCAGCCGGATTACCATTGTACCCCCGGGGGGTAGGCCTATATAAACCCCCCGGAACACCCATGCAAAGGGTTGGCTTCTAAGCATAGCACACACACCATAGATAGAGAGAAACAAGAGCTAGCCTTGTTCTTCTTCTCCCTTGCTCCCGAACAGCTCTAGGAGCGATTGTAGCTACCTTTCCTCGATCTAGTGATCATGCGGAGACCCCGCAGAGCAAGACTAGGGGTGTTATCTCCTCGGAGAGCCCCAAACCTGGTAAGATCCGCCGGCGTGCATGTCTTCGCCTCATCCCGTTTCCAGGCACCGGCGACGTTTTATTGGCTCCCACAATGATAAGCCATCCCTTGGCATATGTCGCACCAACCACCCGACAGCTATGGCGCATTCTTTGCTCTTGCATCACTGTATTTACTCATACCAACTAATTGCAAATTTGAAGGATCCAGTTGAAACTCCAATGGCGCAGTAGGTATGCTTTAAACCTGTTTCTTTAACTGGTTTTCTATTGTAACTTGCTCTATGTTGATTGCAGTTTCAATTGTATAACCAGTTATCTTCTCATATCATGAACATTACAAGTGTTGTTAGTGTCGTGCAGTTTCCCACACTTATATTCTGTTTATATATGATGCTTTGTCTTAAACAGATATGATTTGAACTGTGTCTCTATCTTGATTTGGCAACGTAAACTAGAATGATATAGACAATACAGTGACCATAGTACATAGATATATGTTTGTTTCATGTTGTTATCATGTCCACCTTACTACTGAACTGCTTTACCAAAATGAGTTTCATATACAACATGCTAAACCTGTGATGTGTCTGCTTGTTTCTCTTTTAGAATGCCGACGGAATATGGGAGAAGAGTACCCCATTATGCAATGGTAAAGGAAGTAATGCGGATGAGGTTCAAGATAGTGAGGCATCCCTATTGGTCTCCAAAAAAGCTAATAAAAATTATCTTGAAGACAGTGAGACAACCCAAAGTCATGTCTTGATGCAGTGTTCGAGTTACTAGCCACTACCGCTGGCACAAGCTCTTTGAACTCGCTGCCTGAATCAGTTCGGCTTCTTGAGTCTCAACTACAAGGTGAAAGACATCGATCAGCTGTGCTGCGATAAGAAGTCGAAGGACAAGGAAGTCCCTGGAGAATTCAGATGCGTACTTTCTGGTGCAACAGCAAGAGTTGGAAGATTTTAGCACCAAACAAGAGAAAGCTAATAACAATGGTCCACTGTGACATAGGATTTTAGCATACTTTCTGATGCATCCTGAGTCTCAACTACAAGCTGAAAGATATCAGTCAGCTGTGCTGCCACAAGAAGCAAGGGTTGAGGAAGTCTCTGTAGAATTTAGATGCATACTTTCTAGTGCAACAACAAGCGTTGGAGGATTTTAGCGCCAAACAAGAGAAAGCTAATAAGCTTGCTAAGCTTCTTGCCAGCATGGTGGGTACCCAGGATATCATTTCTTGAGCTCTTCTGAAGTGGTTTCAGTTCTGGACTTGTTTTACTGCGGCATTTATTTGCACTGGTGGCCAACTTTGAAACCCAGTATATGTAATATGCTGCTTTGTTCCCTGTATTTGCACTGGTGGCGAACTTTGATGCCCAGTGGGTGTAATCTGTGTATTCTCATAATGTGGTAGCATTGGTTGCTTGCTTATTTATTTTCTTTTAGTCTTGTTTATTTGTTTTCTTGTAGTACTACAGTTCTTTTTCCTCGATTTGCTAGTGGCCGCAATAACAATGGTCGACATTCGGGCCATTGTTACCATGCATGGCCCTCCTATAGGCCGTAGGATCCATGGGCCCACTACTAGGGAAAACCTTATACACAGAAGCTTATCAGTAGTGATGGTTAAAAGGAGGCGCTAATGCTACTTACCCGTAGCGCGGGGTTGCAAAGGGCACTACTCCTATTCTGGTAGTAGTAGTGCGGCTCTAGGAAACCGCGCTACTACTATTATTCCCACACTGTTGCCGATAGGCTAGGCATAGTAGTAACGAGCTTGAAGAAACGCGCTACCGCTAAGTGTGTAGTAGTAGCGCATTTTCAGGGGAGAGTGCTACTGCTAAGTTTGCCCCGTTCAGTAGACGAAAGAAAATAAAATGAAAAACAAATATAATGTAAATGAAAATGAAAAGAAATGGAAAAAGGAGAAAGGAAAAAAAAGAAAATGTAAAGGAAAATAAAAGAAAAAAATAAAGGAGAAAGGCATAGCTATAGCGATTGTTTCCAACAAGCGCTATAGCTAATGTAGCAGTAGCGCGTTCTGAAGACCCGCGCTATAGCTAAGTTTGACTTAGCCATGCGCGACATCCCTCCTTCCCTCAATTCCCCATTCTCTTCTCGTCCGCTCCTACATCCCTCTAATAACCCACAAGTATAGGGGACCGTTTGTAGCCTTCTTCGATAAATAAGAGTGTCGAACCCAACGAGGAGCTAAAGGCAGAACAAATATTCCCTCAAGTTCTATCGACCACCGATACAACTCTACGCACACTTGACGTTTGCTTTACCGGAAACAAGTATGAAACTATTTTGCGAGAATAAAACTACGAGTACTTTGCGAGAATAAAACTACGGATAAATTGCGAGGAAATAGAAGTAGATAGCTTTTGTCAACAAGAAAGTCATTTGTCCCTAGGCAATCGATAACAAGTACCGGTAATCGTTCTTGCAGTTTTATATGAGGGTGAGGCATGAGCTAACATACTTTCTCTACTTGGATCATATGCACTTATGATTGGAACTCTAGCAAGCATCCGCAACTACTAAAGATCATTAAGGTCGTGAAACCCAACCATAGCATTAAGTATCAAGTCCTCTTTACTCCCATACGTCATAACCCAGTTACTCGGGATTAAGTTTCTGTCACTCTCGCAACCCACCATAAGCGAATCATGAACATATTACAACACCCTAAAGCGAGGGCCCCTCACGTTTGTGCGAGAACGGAGGGCACCGTAGGACAACACCATAAATAAAATATACAATCATACCAACCAAGATCACGATTAACCCATAGGACAAAATGAATCTACTCAAACATCATAGGATAACCATAGATCATTAGGAAATAATATACGGAGCTGAGCACCATGTTTAAGTAGAGATTACAACAGGGGGAAGAGGTGTTACACCGCTGCATAGAGGGGGAGAAGTTGGCGATGACGATAGCAAGATTGTTGATGTAGATCATCGTCCCGATCATTGCCCCAGTGGCACTCCGGCGCCACCGGAAGCGAGGGGGAGAGAGCCCCCCTCCTTCTTCTTCTTCCTTGGCCTCCCCTATAGATGGGAGGAGGGTTCCCCCTCTTGTCCATGGTCTCCATGGGAGCGGAGGGGCGGGAGCCCCTCCGAGATTGGATCTCCCTCTCTGTTCTCTTGTGTTTCGCGCTCCCCAGATCGGGCCGAAAACCGTTTCTTATATTCCTGGAGATCCGTAACTCCGATTGCGCTGAGATTTTAACATGATTTTTTTCGGATATAAGCTTCCTTGCTCCCGAAGTAGAGCTCCAACCGACGTACGAGGTGGGCACAACCCACCACCACGCGCCTGGCTCAGGGGTCGGATCCTGGTGGGTTGTGCCCACCACGGGACTCTATTTGCGGTGATCCCAACTCCCAAAAATCACATATATTACAAAATAATTCTCCGTAAATTTTTATCACGTTTGGACTTGGTTTGATATGGATTTTGTGCGATACAAAAAACTGGAACTAGCACTGGGCACTGGATCAATAGGTTAGTCCAATAAATCATATAAAAAGTTGCCAAAAGTATGTAAAAGTTGTATAATATTGGCATGAAACAATAAAAAATTATAGATACGATAGAGAAGTATCAGCATCCCCAAGCTTAATTCCTGCTCGTCCTCAAGCAGGTAAATGGTAAAAAAGATAATTGCTGATGTGGAATGCTACCTAGCATAAACTTGATCATATATCTAATCATGGTATCAATATTAAGACATAAGTGATTCAAAGCAATAGTCTATAATTTGACATAAAGACATCAGTACTGAGGCATCCCAACAAACAATCATGTCTTTCAAAATATCAGTGCTAAAGAAAACTATCCCTACAAAATCATATAGTCTTGTCATGCTCTGTCTTCTTAACACAAAGTATTTATCATGCACAACCCCGATGACAAGCCGAGCAATTGGTTCATACTTTTTAATGCGCTTCAGCTTTTTCAACCCTCGCGCAATAGATGAGCACAAGCCATGGATATAGCACTACAGGTGGAATAGAGTATGATGATAGGGGTAAACATAAAGAAGACAAAAAAGTAAGAAAGTCTCACATCAACGCGGCTAACCAACGGGCTATGGAGATGCCCATCAATTGATATCAACATGAGGAGTAGGGATTGCCATGCAACGAATGCACTAAGAGCTATAAGTGTATGAAAGCTCAATATGAAACTAAGTGGGTGTGCATCTAATCCTATAATGAAAAATTCCCACTAGTATATGAAAGTGACAAAATAGGAGACTCTCCATATGAAAAACATGGTACTACTTAGAAGCACAAGTGTGGTAAAGGATACTAACAATGCCCCTTCTCTCTTTGTTTATTATTTTTATTTTTAATTTTTATTTTCTTTTTCTTTATTTTTCTTTTTCTTTTTTTCTCTCACTGTCCGAAGTCTCATCCCGACTTGTGGGGGAATCATAGTCTCCATCATCCTTTCCTCACTGGGGCACTGCTCTAAAAATGAATAATGATGATCATCACACTTCTATTTACTTATAACTCAAAATAAATAAAAATTACAACTCGATACCTATGACAAAGTATGACTCTATATGAATGCCTCTGGAATGTACCGGGATGTGCAATAATCTAGCGTAACATGTATGAAAAATGATGAACGGGGGCTGAGCCACAACTACTATGTCAGCTATATGATCATGCAAAGCAATATGACAATGAATGCTCAAGTCATCAAACGGAAGCGGTGGAAGTTGCATAGCAATATATCTCGGAATGGCCATGGAAAAGCCATAATAGGTAGGTATGGTGGCTGTTTTGAGGAAGATATAATAAGGCTTAAGTGTGATAGAGCGTATCATATCATGGGGTATGGATGCACCTGCGAAGTTTGCACCACCTCTCGATGTCAGAAAGGGCAATGCACGGTACAGTAGAGGCTAGAAAATTGCGGAAAGGTAAGAGTGCGTATAATCCATGGACTCACATTAGTCATAAAGAACTCATATACTTATTGCAAAAGTTTATTAGCCCTGAAAGCAAAGTACTACTACGTATGACCCTAGGGGGATAGATTGGTAGGAAAAGACCATCGCTTCTCCCCGACCGCCACTCATAAGGAGGACAATCAATAATAAATCATGCTCCAACTTCATAGCATAATGAGAGACTATACGTGCATGCTTCGGGAATCACAAACCTTAACACCAATATTCTTACTAAACACAACCATTTACTAGTACCTCCCACATATTATCATCTCTATATCGCAAAACTATTGCAGGGAATCAAGCATATCATATTCAGTGATCCATAAGTTTTATGTAGGATTTTATGACTAACCATGCAATTGACCAATTCCTATTGACTCTCTAAATAGATATAAGTGAAGCATGAGAGTTTAATTCTTTCTATAAAATAGCATGCTCTAACAAATATAAGTGAAGCTAAAGAGCATTCTTCAAATAACGGTTTTCCATGTGAAGAGAAACAGGCAATCCAAACTTCAAATGATATAAGTAAAGCACATGAAGCATTCTATAAAGGCCATACTCAAAAGATATAAGTGAAGTGAAATGAGCATTCTATAAATCAACCATGGACTATCTCATACTAGCATGGTGCATAAAAGAAAAGCGAAAACTAAAGGCAAAAGACGCTCCAAGATTTGCACATATCACATGAACGAAACGAATCCGAAAACATACCGATACTTGTTGAAGAAAGATGGGATGCCTTCCGGGGCATCCCCAAGCTTAAACGCTCGAGTCTCCTTGAATATTTACTTGGGGTGCCTTGGGAATCCCCAAGCTTGAGCTCTTGCCTCTCCTCCTTCTCCTCACATCGAGACCTCCTCGATCTTCGAACACTTCATCCACACAAAACTCAACAGAAAACTCGGTAAGATCCATTAGTATAATAAGGAAAATCACTACTCTAAGTACTGTTGAAAACCAATTCATATTTTGTTTTTTGCATTGTAGCTACTGTAATATAACTTTTCCATGGCTTATACACCGATAGAATCGATAGTTTCATCAAAACAAGCAACATAATGCATCAAAAACAGAATATGTCTTAAACATGACAGTCTGCAGTAATCTGAACACTACCATACTTTTGTAACTCCAAAAATTATGAAAAATTAGGACAACGTAAACAACATGTATAGAAGTACTGTGCAAAAAGTTTCATAAATGTTTGACTTCCCAGTAAAAAATGAAAATTCACGCGCTACAGCCAAAGTTTATGTTTCTACACCGCACATACCAACAAGCAATCTAATCATCCTAAATGCAAATCTTGGCACATTATTTTTATAATACAATGGATTTGTACAAGGGGATAATTATTTTTGCGAGAATCTTCATGAAAAATTCTACATTGTTTCCATGAGCATGAACACAAGTGTTCAAGGTCGACCCTCACTTCTCCAATGCATAACTTCCAATCACTTCTCTTTTGTGAAAAGTTTTAAGTTCCCCTCTATATTTTTTTGTTTTTAAACTATATAAAAGCACTCAACAGAAATAAATGACCCTCTAAAACTTCCAGGTTGTCTCCCTGGCAGCGCTTTCTTTAAAGCCATTAAGCTAGGCATAAAGTGCTCAAGTAATGAATCCACCCGGATACCAAGGTATATCAAAGCCAATTTAAATCAACAATGATTTAGCAGTTAGTAGTGAGCACAAAGCAACATATATCAAGCAATAACGAAGTCTAACTCTCTTCCTATGCATCGGCATGTCATACAAGAACAATTCATGCACATCAAGTAAAGGCCAATACACAGTATAATTAGTTTCTTGCAATTCTATCGTGTTGGAAACATAAAGAGGCGGAGATGTAGTTCCTCTCTCATAATAATTGCAAGTAGGAGCAGCAAGCACATACATATTATATTCATCAAAATTATCATGTGAAATAGTAAAATGCCACCCATCAATGTAATCCTTAATAAGTGCAAACTTCTCCGATATACTATAATTTGGAGAATTCAAAAGATAAAAGGACTATCATGTGTGGGTTCAATAGAAATAATTTCATTCTTGACATAAGGAACTATAGCAAGTTCATCTCCATAAGCATAATTTAAATTGGCATCATGGCCACAAGCATAGAAAGCATCATCAAAAAGGGATATTTCAAAAGAATCAACGGGATCATAGCAATTATCCTAGCATTCATCCTTCAGTAAGAATGAAGGGGCATTAAACAATGTATGGGATAAAGAGTTACTCTCACTAGAAGGTGGTCACGGGTGATCAATCCGCTCTTCCTCCTTTTGTTCTTCACTCTCCTCCTCATCTTTTTCATCGAATGAGCTCACAGTTTCATCATTTTATTTTTTCATAGACTCTTGCAAAATATTAGTATTTTCTTGGACAGCGGAGTTATTCTCAATAAATACATCAATATCGTAATTGTATTTATAATTATCATAGCAATATTTAAGGATAGCAAGATTTTCAGGTCAATAAACTGAATCATCAAAATCTTTAAACTTTTCAAACAAAGATTCAATTTCATAAGCACCCTCAAAAGCAACAAATTCTTCTATTCGTCGCACATCATAATAATCATATATACCTCTAGCATAAGAAGCCAAGGTTTCATTATCATTAAATTCGCACGAATAGGAAAGGTGTGGAACTTCAATCTTATAGCAACAAGTATAATCATATCTCAATCATAGATTCCAAGCATACCATTGCAACATTTCAATTTGATCCCATAAAAGTTTTCCCTTTTGAGTCAAGCGATAATCCCTAAAGTATTCACGTTGATCCAACGTTACTCCCATTATCAAGTTGAACGGGGTTTTCTCAGGATTATCAAAGTAGTGCATAATATTTTTCACATAACGAGCATCGAGGGTTATAGGAGGTTCCCCATCTCCATGAGTAGGAAGTACCACTAATTTTTTGGGTATTTCGTGTTCCATATCCATAACTAAAGATAGGGAACAACTTAGAACAGAAAATAAAAACTACTTCGTAATAAACCAAACAAGCACACACGAGAATATTCACCCCACGCTATTGCTCCCCGGCACCGGCGCCAGAAAAAGGTCTGAACCCACAAGTATAGGGGACCATTTGTAGCCTTGTTCAATAAATAAGAGTATCGAACCCAATGAGGAGCTAAAGGCCGAACCAACATTCCCTCAAGTTCTATCGACCACCGATACAACTCTACGCATACTTGACGTTTGCTTTACCGGAAACAAGTATGAAACTATTTTGCGAGAATAAAAGTACGAGTACTTTGTGAGAATAAAAATATGGATAAATTGCGAGGAAATAGAAGTAGATAGCTTTTGTCAGCAAGAAAGTCATTTGTCCCTAGGCAATCAATAACAAGTACCGGTAATCATTCTTGCAATTTTATATGAGGGAGAGGCATGAGCTAACATACTTTCTCTACTTGGATCATATGCACTTATGATTGGGACTCTAGCAAGCATCCGCAACTACTAAAGATCATTAAGGTCGTGAAACCCATGCATAGCATTAAGTATCAAGTCTTCTTTACTCCCATACAGCATACCCGAGTTACTCGGGTTTAAGTTTCTGTCACTCTCGCAACCCACCATAAGCGAACCATGAACATATCACAACCCCCTACAGCGAGGGCCCCTCACGTTTGCGCGAGAATGGAGGGCACCGTAGGACAGCACCATAAATAAAATATACAATCATACCAACCAAGATCACGATTAACCCATAGGACAAAACGAATCTACTCAAACATCATAGGATAACCATAGATCATTGGGAAATAATATATGGAGTTGAGCACCATGTTTAAGTAGAGATTACACCGGGGGAAGAGGTGTTACACCTCTGCATAGAGGGGAAGAAAGTTGGTGATGACGGTAGCAAGATTGTTGATGTAGATCGCCGTCCCAATCGTTGCCCCGGCGGCACTCCGGCGCCACCGGAAGCGAGGGGGAGAGAGCCCCCCTCCTTCTTCTTCTTCCTTGGCCTCCCGCCTAGATGGGAGGAGGGTTTCCCCTCTGGTCCATGGTCTCCATGGTGGAGGAGGGGCAGGAGCCCCTCCAAGATTGGATCTCCCTCTCTGTTCTCTTCTGTTTCGCGCCCCACAGATCTGGTCAAAAACCGTTTCTTATATTCCCGGAGATCCGTAACTCCGATTGTGCTGAGATTTTAACATGATTTTTTCCAGATATAAGCTTCCTTGCGCACGAAGTAGAGCTCCATCTGACGTAGGAGGTGGGCACAAGCCACCACCACACACATGGCTCAGGGGTTGGATCCTGGTGGGTTGTGCCCACCACGGGACTCCGTTTGCGGTGATTCCAGCTCCCAAAAATCAAATATATTCCAAAATAATTCTCCGTAAATTTTTATCGCATTTCGACTTCATTTGATATGGATTTTCTGCGATATAAAAAACATACAAAAAACAAGAACTGGCACTGGGTACTGAATCAATAGGTTAGTCCAGTAAATCATATAAAAAGTTGCCAAAAGTATGTAAAAGTTGTATAATATTGGCATGAAACAATCAAAAATTATAGATACGACGGAGACGTATCACCCTCGTCGCCGCTGCCTCCCTCGCCATCTCCTGCCGCCGTTGATGCCCCCGGAGCCACTAGAGTCGTGCGTCCTTGACGCCACCGGAGCAGTCCTCGACGCCACCAGAGTCGCGCGCCCTCATGCCACCGGAGCCACCCTCGACGCCCCTACCTCCCTCGCCGCCACTGCCTCCCTCGCGGTCACCGAAGCCGCCCTCGCCGCATCCCCGAGTATCCTCTGCAAGCCCCCACCCATCCTCTCTCTCTCTCTCATGGACTAGGGATTTGATAGAGAACTAGCTAGCTAGGTTAACTAGTTTAAGTAGGTTAATTAGCCAGGTTAGCTAGGTTAACTAGCTAGGTTAATTAGGTTCATTAGGTTAACTAGCTTGGCTAGGTTAGAGCAAAAATTTAGTTAGGGCCGTAGGGTTTAGAGCAAAAATTTAGTTAGGGCAGTAGGGTTTAATTAAGTTTTTTCCTGGATGTTTTTTAAAAGAACAAAATGAAGAAAATGTTGCAGCAGTGTTGCTACTAGTATCTAGTGGTACTAGTAGATGTTAAATAGGTTAGGGCAGTAGTGGTACTAGTAGATGCTAATTAGATGTTTTTTTAGTTTGGGCAGTAGGGTTTTACTAGGTTAATTAGGTTAGTAGTCCTGCTAGTAGTAGTGGTACAGTAGGTTAATTAGGTGAAGTTAAATGAATGAAATTAGTAGTTAACTGATTTTTTTTCATTTCATCATTATAGAGCACTAAAGTTAACTAAATATTGTTCTATTAGTAGTTAACTGAATTTTCTTCTACACTTAGTTTTTGAATTAGCTTGTGAAATTTGGACATGTATATTTGGACATGTGGTTGCTCGTGTATATTTGGACATGTGTTGCAGTGTCGAAGATGATATTTGAACATTGTTTGCAGGGAATGATTCCGAGTGGCCTATGTTTTGCCAGAAATGTTGATTCATTTCCATTCCGGCAAATTTCAGGCGCTCGATTTGTCCACTCTTTAGCAAAGGTCATGCCGAAATTTTCCATGAATTTCGGCATGACTTGTGCTAGAAACTAGGACACATCGAGTGCCCGAGATTTGCCGCAACGGGAATGAATCAACATTCCAGCAAAACATAGGTCTTTTTATGTCATTATTCATTTTATTAGGTCTAGAATTAATTGACTAGACTTAATGTTAGAAACATGGCTAGCAACGATGAAGGCTAAGGCATAGCCTAGTGGTGAGAAGGGGCTGATGCCTTCCCACCCACCCAGGTTCAAGGCATGGTACTTTCAATTTGGGGTTGTTGCACCAATCATACTGTAGGGGGTTCCCTTACAGTCTTTCTGTCAAAAAAACGATGAAGGAGAGGGTTCTAATAATTTCAACGTCTAAGAGGTGGCAGACAACTATTTGAGCTATCTGGATGAGCAACGGTTGTTGCAGTACCCCGTGTCACATCCGAGACTGAGACCGGCACCGCCACCAACATCGAGACCGGCGCCGAGACCGACACCGGCACCGTGACCGGCGCCGAGACCAGTGCTGGTGAGTTATCAAGACCACAAAATTTCATAAGCATGACAGAAAAAATTTCGTTCAGCCCAAAATGTCATGGATGTGTCTTTTTTGTAGTTTATACTTGTGGGTTATCAAGACCTTTTTCTGGCGCTGTTGCCGGGGAGCATAGCTATAATTGTTGAGTCACTTGGGATTTATATCTATTGATCACTATGAATAATCTTAAGGATGATAGAACCAAGATCGTTCCCTCTAAGATGAGGGCAAGTAAGGAACTATTATCTAGCTCTGCACTTGATTCACCTTATGTTTTGAGTAAGCTTGCAACACCACCACATGCTATTAATCCTGATATGTCGCAAGTAATTAATGATGCTACTTCTGCTATGAATGATGTTGATGATGATGCTAGTACTTTTCTTGATAAGATTGTGCCACTGGGTGAATCTCTTGATGAACAACTTGCTAGATCTAAAGAAATTGAGAATGCTGAAACCAATGAAAGTACTTAAACTGATGAAATTATTGAAACTGGAAATTTTGATTCACCTATTGGAACTAGTGCCACTAGATATGAATTTCCTGAGATACCTGAGGGTCATGTTATGGATGGAGAAGTAGCTAGAGACTTTCTTGCTTGTAAGGATAGAGATGATCTTAAAAAATTACTACGCAGGCTGAAAGAAAAATCTTTGAATGCTAGAATTAAATATGACCCTAAGTTTGCTACTTCACCAATCTTTATTACTGATAAGGATTATGAATTCTTTGTTGAGCCAGAGTTAATTACTTTAGTTGAGTCTAATCCTTTTCATGGCTATGAAACTGAAATTGTTGTGGCACATCTTACTAAATTAATTGATATAGCCAGCCTATTTGCTCACGATGAAAAAATTCGCTATTACTATATTCTTAAGTTGTTTCCTTTCTCGTTAAAGGGTGAAGCTAAGATATGGTACAACACTCTTGCTCCTAGTTGTGTGCGTAGTCCCCAGGACATGATTTAATACTTCTCTAAAAATATTTTCCTGCTCATAAGAAACAAGGTGCCTTACAGGAAATATTTAACTTTTGTGCATATTGAAGAAGAGAGTCTCCCACAAGCTTGGGGGAGGCTTCTCCAATTACTCAATGCTTTGGCTGACCATCCTCTTAAGAAAAATGAAATACTTGATATCTTCTATAATGGACTAACCGATGCCTTTAGGGACTACCTAGATATTTGTGCTAGTTGTGTTTTAAGGGAACAGACCATTGGACAAGCTGAGGAATTATTGAATAATATATTAAAGAATGATAATGATTGGACACTTCCTGAACTTCCGCCTAAACCTACCCCAAAGAAGAGGGGTATTTTATTTCTCAGTCCTGAAGATATGCAAGAAGCAAAGAAATGCATGAAGGAAAAAGGTATTAAAGCTGAGGATGTTCAAAATTTACCACCTATTCAAGAAATACATGGTCTTGGTACACCACCACAGGTGGTACAGGTAAATTCTTTTATAAAGTTTGATGAAGGTGACGTCCCTTATAATAAACATCCTAGTCAATGCTTGTATGAATTCGACAATTACATTATGAAACAAGATCACTTCAATGCCTATGTTATGAAACAATTAAAGCAAAATGCTGGTATGATTGCTCGCTTGAGTGACATGTTATTTAGAATCACTAATGATGTTAAAGAAGTAGGAAAACACGCTTCTATTGTTCAAACTCAGTTAGAACAAGTTGCTAAATCCCAAAGTGAGTTACTCAATGAAATGAATAATAATATGAATGATCATGCTGTTAGAGTAATGACTAGAGGAGGTAAAATGACTCAGGAGCCACTTTATCTTGAGGGACACCCTAAAATAATTGAACAACACTCTCAAAGAACTAATGTTGATGCACCTAGTCCCTCTAAAAATAAAAATAAAAATAAAAATAAAAATGATAGTACTTTGCATACTTCTAGTGAACCTGAGGTAGAAAAACCTTCTGGGGATTGCAATGATGTCTCTATCTCTAATGCTGAAACTCAATCTGGTAATGAACATTCACCTAGTGATAATGAAGATGAAAATGATGATGTTCATATAGATGCTCAACCACAAAATGATAAAGAACCAGATAATGATGTTGAAATAAAACCTGTTGTTGATCTTGATAACCCACCTGCTAAAAATAAACGTTATGGTAAAAGAGACTTTGTTGCTAGAAAACATGATAAAGAAAGAGAACCATGGGTTTAGAAACCCATGCCCTTTCCACCTAAACCATCTAAGAGAAAGGATGAGGAAGAATTTGAATGTTTGCTGAAATGCTTAGGCTAGTCTTTTTGCGTACTCGCTTGACTGATATTTTAAAAATGGCCCCTTATGCTAAATACATGAAAGATATTGTCACTAATAGAAGAAAAATACCAGAAGCTGAAATCTGCACCATGCTTGCTAATTATTCCTTTAAGGATGGAGTACCTAAGAGACTAGGAGATCCAGGAATACCAACTATACCATGCTCCATTAAAATAAGTTATGTCAAAGCTACCTTACGTGATTTGGGAGCTGGTGTTAGTATCATGACTTTCTCTTTATACAAAAGACTTGATTTGAACAAGCTCGCACCTACTGAAATATCTTTGCAAATGGCTAATAAATCAACGGCTGTACTTGTCGGTATTTCGGAGGATGTGCCCGTTGTTGTTGCAAATGTTACTGTCTTGACAGACTTTGTTATACTTGAGATGCCCGAGGATGACAACATGTCGATTATCCTTGGTAGACCCTTTTTGACTACTGCAGGGCTGTTATTGATTGCAACGAAAGCAAGGTCACTTTTCATATCAATGGTAATGAGTGCACTTTCCGAAGAAACAATTTCAAGTGAATGGTATTAATGTTATTGAAAAGGATCCGACGATTACTATTGGAAGCTTCCAACTTCCACTTCCTACTTCCAAAAAGAAATATGAAATACTTATTGTTGGGGACATGCATATCCTCGTTGAGGTAACCTAGTGTTTTACGAAAGTTCTTCAGGTCATGCTAATCGAAAGTGGTTGTTAATAAGACTTAATCAACCTTATTAATGGATTATTTTCGAGAGGCATGTGGTCGACGAATTTAGTAAGTACAACCTTCTGTACCCACTTTATATTTTCTGTTATTTTTAGTTAAATATAATAAAATGCCATGAATATCCAGTTTTATGACTTATCCGTGCAATAAAAAGTGCCCAAAAATGGAAGTGCTCAGAATGACTTGAAATTTTAACATGATTTTTTCTGAATATTCGAGAATTTTTGGTACTAAAAACACCACAGGGGGGTTCCCCCGGTGCCCACTAGTCACTAGGGCACGCCACACCCACCTGGCATGCCCTGGTGGGTAGTGGGCCCCACAAACACTCCCTCACTTACTTCTTTAGCTCACATCGTCACCTACCTCTACAAAAATACCTCTGTAGCTCTCTCTCATGTTCTTGCTCTCAAACCCACAAATTTTGACCTCCTTGCTCGGAGCTTCATTTTCGAAACTGTTTGGGGAATTGCTACTTGGTATGTGACTCCTCCATTGCTCCAATTAGTTTTTGTTCTAGCGGTTTATATTTTGAGTAATTAGCTACTCTTGGTGGTGCTGTAAATGAGCTTGCATGTTGAATTCTTCGAGTTCCAAGTAGTTGAATGCTTGATATAGCCTCTAGACATCCATATGAGTAGTTGCTATCAATCTTGTGAAGTATTATTGATATCATTTTTGTGGTCAAATTTTTTAGAAATTGTTCACAGATAAAATGCACCTCTTTAGGAGGAGTTCTCGAGGCGAAGGTCTTCGAATGCATCGTCCAGTGAGAGCTCAAAACGACAAGCCTATGATGAACCAAGGGCAAGTTCGGCGCGGGATACCGACACCCGATCGTGCCTAT
This sequence comes from Triticum aestivum, assembly GCF_018294505.1. NCBI lineage: Eukaryota > Viridiplantae > Streptophyta > Magnoliopsida > Poales > Poaceae > Triticum > Triticum aestivum. The sequence goes on along the minus strand of NC_057802.1, from coordinate 341,526,154 downwards.
GGTCGTGTGACGAGTTCATGATAGGTGCGGGCATTAAAGAAGAATTTGATCAGTATGTTCACAACACTGAGCTCGCACCCTTCATCACAGATAAGTGTACTCAGCATTACAACCTTACTGAATCGTTCACAAAAAAGTTTAGGTATCATCCTCGTGAATTTAGAGTCTCATTTTGCCTTTATGATATAACCTTTAGTATTCCTTTAGAAGAATTCTGTGATGCATGCAAAATTCCATATTGAGGCTTGCTAGATGAACCACCAAAATCTGACTATGAGATGTTCCCGAGCAGCCTCTTTTGTGGTGAGGATAGGGTAGTGGCACAAGCTAGAATAAAAAGTATACAATTTCCCTCTATATGTTACTTTGCACTCTTTAATGGAAAATGCGTCGCGGGTAAACAAGACTGCAGTACACTCTATACCCCAGATTTAAGCCTTATACATACTGCTTTAAGGGGCATTGAACGATATAATCTTGGAGCAACTGTTGCACAGAAGCTGCAATGTAATGCTGATAGTTGTCATTTATATGGAGGAATTTATGCCTCCCATTTAGCTGCAAGGCTAAGAGTTTCACCTTTGCCTAATGATCCTGTTTTACCCACCAGATATTTAGACTTTGATGTGATGCAGGGTCATAAGTTCATCAAATATGGAGCTACGAATTACAATTATAACTTGATGTTCGATTAAAAACCTATTGTACCTGTTATTTTTCCTGCACCTGCTCTCTTTGATTACCAGGGGAAAGGAAGGTATTACATTTATGAGAGAGAGGCGCGTGCGTACAACGCAGCAGTGGAAGTTGCCCATCGAGCTGAGGAGGCCGCGCCCAGAGCCTCTACGAGCTATCATTTTGACTATTAACCGAGCCAGGGATGGTGATTACCAAGCTAGGCAAAAGCCAAAGCTTGGGGAGTACATATTTCCCACCGACATGACATTCATGCTCACACATTTCATTCCCATTGTAGGTGTTCACACTTTTCCATTGTATAATCCATGTTAGTTTTATTTTCTCGCTTTCTTCTTGTGTGTTTGAAAAACTTTGAGAAAATTCAAAAATGTTTCTCGCTTCTTTTTGGTTTTTCTTTCTAGTTTAAATTAGTTGTAGTATTAGAAGAAAACCCAAAAAGATTTCCCAGTTCTTATTTTGCTTGTTGGGAGCTTTCCCGTGTAAATAGTTTTTCTCTTTTTTGTTTTCCCTACTTTAATTTGTTTCTTTCAAAAAAAGGCTAAAAACTCCTAAAATATTGCATTTCTCCGAAATTCTTTTTTTGGGTCATACTACAAAGAAGTCCACGATGAAAATGTTGAGTGGCTCTCATATGCATTATTGTTGATCTAACAAAGAGCCCAAATTATTTTGTCTTCTCCATTAAATAAAATGTTTGCAGATTCAAGCTTAGTCCATGGCACTCTTGCACTATTATTATTTTCACATCATTCGGTCGTGCAAGTGAAAGGCAATACTGACGATATCTGATGAAGTGACTGAGGCAAGGAAAGGCGGGTATGAACTCAACTTGTTTTTGCTTTTGTAAATATGTTTAACTCAGTATCCATGATTCAGCATATTATGATTAAACATGTTTATGATGACAATTAGAGATTATACTTGCTCATGCCATGCTTAAGTAGCTAGGAATGGATAATGATTTATTTTAGATGCCAACATGCATTCAAATAGTTGTGATGTAGTATAATGATATGATATCCTTCTTTGAATGTTTCAAGTGGCTTGACTTGGCACATGTTCACACATGTAGTTGATTCAAAACCAACATAGCCTCCACGATATTTATGTTCATGGTGTTTATATCCTACTCATGCTAGTATTCAATGTTAATTATTCATACCGCATATTCATGACTGTTTTCGCTCTCTAGCTAGTCGCTTCTCAACCAAATTACTGGTCTTCACCTGTACTAAGCGGGAATACTGCTTGTGCATCCAAAACCTTAAACCAAAGTTATTCCATATGAATCCACTATATCTACCTATATGCGGTATTACCCTGCCATTCTAAGTATATTTGCATGTGCCACCTCTTAAAATTCAAATGAACATCTGTTTTGTGTGCCCGTACCGCTCATGGAGCGATAGGGGGTGGTCAGTATCTTCCATGCTCAGCGGATTATTCTCATGATGAGTGTTTATTCACTCCTCCTTGCACGAGAGGGGCCGATAATTGATGCGGCTTGAACTACATCGGTATTTCCCCAAATAGGAAGGGATGATGTAGCACAGCTACGGTAGGTATTTCCCTCAGTGATGAGACCAAGGTTATCGAACCAGTAGGAGAACCACGCAACACCATGTAAACAACTCCTGCACACAAAGAACAAATACTTGCAACCTGACGTAAGAAAGGGGTTGCCAATCCCTCACGGGTAAAAAGATAGGTAAAATTGTAGTAGATTGGATAAACAGATCTCGTGGGAACGCGAGATAAAATAAATATAAAAAATTGCAGCAAGGTATTTTTGTGTTTTTGGATTAATAGATCTGGAAATAAAAGCAAATAAAAATAGATCGCGAAGGAAAATATAATAAAGAACAGACCCAGGGGCCTTAGATTTCACTAGTGGCTTCTCTCGAGAAAAATAGCATACGGTGGGTAAACAAACTACTGTTGGGCAATTGATAGAACTTCAAATAATCATGACAATATCCAGACAATGATCATTACATAGGCATCACGTCCAAGATTAGTAGACCGACTTCTGCCTGCATCTACTACTATTACTCCACACATCAACCGCTATCCAGCATGCATCTAGTGTATTAAGTTCATGGAGAAACGGAGTAATGCAATAAGAACGAGGACATGATGTAGACAAGAACTATTTATGTAGAAATAGACCCCATCTTGTTATCCTTAATAGCAACAATACATACGTGTCGGTTCCCCTTCTGTCACTGGGATCAAGCACCGTAAGATCGAACCCATCACAAAGCACCTCTTCCCATGGCAAAAAAAATCAATCTACTTAGCCTAACTAAACCAAAGATTCGAAGAAGAAATATGAGGCTATAAGTAATCATGCATATAAGAGCTCAAAAGACTCAAATAACTTTCATGGATAAAAACATAGATCTGATCATAAACTCAAAGTTCATCGAACCCAACAAACACACCGCAAACAGAGTTACATCAAATAGATCTCCAAGACCATTGTATTGAGAATCAGAAGAGAGAGATGAATCCATCAAGCTACTAACTACGGACCCATAGGTCTACAATGAACTGGTCACGCATCATCGGAGAGGCACCAATGAGGATGATGAACCCCTCCGTGATGGTGTCTAGATTGGATCTGGTGGTTCTGGAACTTGCAGCGGCTGGAATTGATTTTCATCGACTCCCCTAGGGTTTCTAGAATATTAGGGTATTTATAGAGCAAAGAGGTTGTGCGGGAGGCCACCGAGGTGGGCATAACCCACCTGGGCGCGCCTGGTGGGTTGTGCCCCCCTCTGGGCACCCCTATGGCACTTCTATGGCCCATCTGGAGTCTTCTGGTCCAAAAAATCCAAAAAACGTTTCGCTGCATTTGGGCTCCGTTTGATATTGATTTTCTGTGAAGTAAAAAACAGCAACTGGCACTGGGCACTATGTCAATAGGTTAGTCCCAAAAAGTGATATAAAGTTGCTATAAAATGATTGTAAAACATCCAAGAATGATAATATAACTACATGGAACAATCAAAAATTATAGATACGCTGGAGACGTATTAGTAATCCCGATGCCCAGTCCCATGATCAAAATCGCAAATAATTAAACAAAACTCCCCTGGACTGTTGTTGGTATGGAGGGCACCCGTGGATTCGGCTAGCCATGGCTTGTGTTTGTTGGTGGAGGGGGGGGGGTAAACTTTACTTTTACCGCTTGGGAACCGCAGCTAATTTGTTTAGCATGGAAGATATTGAAAACTCAGATAGGAAAGGTATACCTCCCGAAATTATATTTATCTCTGATTTAACCTTTGAGCTCTGGCACCTCTGCAAATCCCTGCTTCCCTCTACGAAGGGCCTATCTTTTTACGTTTATTGTTGAGTCATCACCTTCTCAAATAAGCACCAGTCCTGAGAGCACTATTGTCATCCTCATGCATTGTGTATAGTTAATGTTGTGTGCATCATGACTGGATCTCTTCTATCATGAATTACAATGTTCAGTCGCTGCTTGAACTTTGGAGGTGCTCTGCATTTATGTTTTGCGGTCTCAGATAGGGCTAGCGAGATACCACTATTGTCAGATTATACCATGATGTTTTGACAAAGTGTTGGCATTTGAAATACCTTATTATTGCTCGCTAGTTGATTATGCCATTGATATGAGTGAATATAATTTATAATAGTTATCGTTTGCATGGTAAGTCATGATCTTTGCTGAAAGCCTGGGTATTATTTAACCACGAGAACAAAAGAGTTCGTAAAAGTTTTTCTTTATCACTTTCAGTTTATCAACTGAATTGCTTGAGGACAAGCAATGGGTTAAGATTGGGGGAGTTGATACGTCTCTGTCGTATCTAATTTTCCTAACATTTTTTCTCTTGTTTTGGACTCTAATTCACATGATTAGAATGAAACTAACCCGGACTGACGCTATTTTCAGCAGAACTACCATGGTATAGTTGTTGTGCAGAAATAAAAGTTCTCAAAATTTGACGAAACTTTTTGGAGAATTATTTTGGAATAAAAGAAAATTACTGGAGCAAAGACCCACTGGAGGGGGGGCTGCTGCCCACTAGGCACCAGGGCGCCCCACCCCCCTCTGGCGCGCCCTGGTAGGTAGTGGGGCTCATGAGGCTCCGCTGCACCTAACTCCATATCTATAAATTCGTATTTTCGGAGAAAAAAATAGGAGAGTAAGTTTCATTGCGTTTTACGATACGGAGCCGCCGCTACCTAATACGTCTCCAACGTATCTATAATTTTTTATTGTTCCATGCTATTATATTATCCATCTAGGATGTTTTATATGAATTTATATGCTATTTTATATGATTTTTGGGACTAACCTATTAACCTAGAGCCCAGTGCTAGTTTCTATTTTTTCCTTGTTTCTGAGTTTTACAGAAAAGGAATACCAAACGGAGTCCAATGGACGTGCCAATTTTTGACGATTTTTTATGGACCAAAAGAAGACCCCTGAGTAAAAGAGTTGGGCCAGAAGAGTCCCGGGCCGTCCACGAGGGTGGGGGGCGCGCCCACCCCCCCCCCCCCCCCCGGGCGCGCCGGCCTACCTCGTGGATGACTCGGGCACCTCCCTGACTTGTTCCCGACACCAAAAATTCCTATAAATACTGAAACCTCCAGAACATAACCTAGACCGGGAGTTCCGCCGCCGCAAGCCTCTGTAGCCACCAAAAACCAATCGGGACCCTGTTCCGGCACCCTGCCGGAGGGGGGAACCCTCACCGGTGGCCATCTTCATCATCCCGGCGCTCTCCATGACGAGGAGGGAGTAGTTCACCCTCGGGGCTGAGGTTATGTACCAGTAGCTATGTGTTTGATCTCTCTCTCTCTCTCGTGTTCTTGATTTGGCACGATCTTGATGTATCGCGAGCTTTGCTATTATAGTTGGATCTTATGATGTTTCTCCCCCTCTACTCTCTTGTAATGGATTGGGTTTTCCCTTTGAAGTTATCTTATCGGATTGAGTATTTAAGGATTTGAAAACACTTGATGTATTTGCATGTGCTTATCTGTGGTGACAATGGGATATTCACGTAATCTACTTGATTTATGTTTTGGTGATCAACTTGCGGGTTCAATGACCTTGTGAACTTATGCATAGGGGTTGGCACGCGTTCTCGTATTGACGCACTCTTTGAAGTTCTTTGTGTTGGTTGAATAGATGAATCTGAGATTGTGTGATGCATATCGTATAATCATACCCGCAGATACTTGAGGTGACATTGGAGTATCTAGGTGACATTAGGGTTTTGGTTAATTTGTGTCTTAAGGTGTTATTCTAGTACGAACTCTATGATAGATTGAATGGACAGAATATCTTCGTGTTATTTTACTACGGACTCTTGAATTGATCGGTCAGAAAGGATAACTTTGAGGTGGTTTCGTACCCTACCATAATCTCTTCGTTTGTTCTCCGCTATTAGTGACTTTGGAGTGACTCTTTGTTGCATGTTGAGGGATAGCTATATGATCCAATTATGTTATTATTGTTGAGAGAACTTGCACTAGTAAAAGTATGAACCCTAGGCCTTGTTTCAACGCATTGCAATACCGTTGTCGCTCACTTTTATCATTAGTTACCTTGCTGTTTTTATATTTTCAGATTACAAAAACCTATATCTACCATCCATATTGCACTTGTATCACCATCTCTTCGCTGAACTAGTGCACCTATACAATTTACCATTGTATTGGGTGTGTTGGGGACACAAGAGACTCTTTGTTATTTGGTTGCTGGGTTGCTTGAGAGAGACCATCTTCATCCTACACCTACCACGGATTGATAAACCTTAGGTCATCCACTTGAGGGAAATTTTCTACTGTCCTACAAACCTCTGCACTTGGAGGCCCAACAACGTCTACAAGAAGAAGGTTGTTCAGTAGACATCAAGCAGTTTCTGGCGCCGTTGCCGGGGAGGTGAGTGCTTGAAGGTATATCTTTAGATCTTGCAATTGAATCTTTTAGTTTCTTGTTTTATGACTAGTTTAGTTTATAAAAGAAAACTACAAAAAATGGAATTGAGGGTGCCTCATATGCTTCATCTTTTTAATATCTTTCATGAAAATAAGGATTCCGATAACTGTGCTCAATTGCTAGAGGAAGAATGCATTAGAATGTTTGGCACTAAATCTTTGAATGATGAGCATGATTGCAATGTTGTTAGTATGAACTCTTTGAATATCCATAGTACTAATGATGATTGCACTAGTCATGATGAAAATGTCTCTTATAAGCATGTCACTTTTTGTGGAGTGCATAGAGTTTGCAAGTACACACCAAGTAGGGAAGATAGATTTTGCAAGAGGCATAAGTATTTAGAAACCAAATGGTTGCAAGAAAGGCTAGATGTTTGTGCTGAAAATTTAAATTTTCTTAGTCATCCTTGTGAACTTTGCAATGAACGTGGTCATTTAAATATCCAATGCAAATTGTTTCATGATCGTATCGTGTCCAAAAATTGTGATGACTTGATTTCCCTTGCGCATCATAATGAACTTAGTTTGCTTTTGGGTTATGAAGAAATGAAACGTATAACTAAGGATATGCCGGAATTTGTCCTTGATAAAGTTCTTGATTTTGATCTAGAGGAAATTTATATGTATTGTGCGGTGAATTGCATTGAAAATCCTTATATTGCCAATTACATAAAGACAAGAAAACAAATAGAAGATGAAGAGAATACTAATGAAAGGGAAGAGACTTCCCAATGTCCTCCTATTATTTCTTATGATGAATCAGGTAACGAGGAGGAGCTTTCTATTCAACCAATCTCATTAATAAGGAGCTCCAAAAAGAGGGTTAAACCCACACATGATGTGAAGAAGAAAAAGAAAAGACGGAGAAGCAAAGGTAGAAAGGTATCCCTCCCAAATGATGTTGCTCCTATTACTCATTGTGATGATGATAATTGCTATACTATTGGTGCTATCCATACTATTAATGATGAGAGTGATTATGCTTATGATATGAAAAGGCCCAAGCTTGGGGATGCTATGTTTGATGAGAATGACATGTTTGAGAATATATTTGCTGCAATTAATGTTTGTCCCAAGCTTGGGGATGCTATGTTTAATGAAGATGATATTTTTAGCCTCCCAAGTTTTGATGAGCAAATTTATTATGATGATAGCATGCCTCCTATTTATGATGATTATTGTGATGACACTTATGCTATAAAAAGTAGTGATGATTATATTTATAAAACTTGTCATGATTATGATTACCCTTTTTCTGAACATTACTCTTTTAATGTGGAAACAATTTATAGTATTCAAGTCTCTTATGATACTCCCATTATCCCGAAAGAGAAAAGTTTTGCTTATGTGGAGAGTAATAAAAATTTTATGCTTGTAGATCATGAAAAGAATGCTTTATGTGATGGTTATATTGTTGAATTCATTCATGATGCTACTGAAAATTATTATGAGGGAGGAACATATGCTTGTAGGAATTGCAATAATATCAAGTTTCCTCTCTATGTGCTTAAAGTTTTGAAGTTATGCTTGTTTTGCCTTCCTATGCTAGTTGATTATTGTTCCCATAAGTTGTTTGCTCACAAAATCCCTATGCATAGGAAGTGGGCTAGTCTTAAATGTGCTAGTCATATTCTTCATGATGCTCTCTTATGTTTCAATTCTTATCTTTTATGTGGGCATCATTGAAATCATCATGCCTAGCTAGGGGCGTTAAACGTTAGCGCTTGTTGGGAGGCAACCCAACTTTACTTTTGTTCTTTGCTTTTTGCTCCTGTTTAGTAATAAATAATTCATCTAGCCTCTGTTTAGATGTGGTTTTATGTTTTAATTAGTGTTTGTGCCAAGTAGAACCTTTGGGAAGACTTGGGTGAAGTCTTTGCGATCTTGCTGTAAAAAACAGAAACTTTAGTGCTCACGAGATTAGCTGCCATTTTTTACTGGAGAGTTATTTTAGGTTGATTCTTTTTGAAGATGATTAATAGACAAATTCCTCAGGTCCACCAATTTATTTGAGAATTTTTGGAGTTACATAAGTATTCGAATGATACAGATTACTACAGACTGTTCTGTTTTTGACAGATTCTGTTTTCTATGTGTTGTTTGCTTATTTTGATGAATCTATGAGTAGTATCGGAGGGTATGAACCATAGAGAAGTTGGAATACAGTAGATATTACACCAATATGAATTTATAATGAGTTCACAACAGTACCTAAAGTGGTGATTTATTTTCTTATACTAACGGAGCTTACGAGTTTTCTGTTGAGTTTTGTGTTGTGAAGTTTTCAAGTTTTGGGTAAAGATTCGATGGACTATGGAATAAGGAGTGGAAAGAGCCTAAGCTTGGGGATGACCAAGGCACCCCAAGGTAATATTCAAGGACAACCAAGAGCCTAAGCTTGGGGATGCCCCGGATGGCATCCCCTCTTTCGTCTTCGTTCATCGGTAACTTTACTTGGAGCTATATTTTTATTCACCACATGATATGTGTTTTGCTTGGAGCGTCATTTTATTTTCTTTTGTTTTTCTTGCTGTTTGAATAAAATACCAAGATCTGAAATTCTTAAATGTTAGAGAGTCTTCACATATTTACATAATTATTCAACTACTCATTGATCTTCACTTATATCTTTCGGAGTAGTTTGTCATTTGCTCTAGTGCTTCACTTATATCTTTTTAGTGCACGGCGGTGGTTTTATTTTGAAGAAATTATTGATCTCTCATGCTTCACTTATATTATTTTGAGAGTCTTTTAGAACAGCATGGTAATTTTCTTTGGTTATTAATTTAGTCCTAATATCATGGGCATCCAAGATGGGTATAATAAAAACTTTCATATAAAGTGCATTGAATACTATGAGAAGTTTGATGCTTGATGATTGTTTTGAGATATGAAGATGGTGATATTAGAGTCGTGCTAGTTGAGTAATTGTGAATTTGAGAAATACTTGTGTTGAAGTTTGCAAGTCCCGTAGCATGCACGTATGGTAACCGTTGTGTAACAAATTTGAAGCATGAGGTGTTTCTTTGATTGTCCTCCTTATGAGTGGCGGTCGGGGACGAGCAATGGTCTTTTCTTACCAATCTATCCCCCTAGGAGCATGCACGTAGTGCTTGGTTTTGATGACTTGTAGATTTTTGCAATAAGTATGTGAGTTCTTTATGACTAATGTTGAGTCCATGGATTATATGCACTCTCACCCTTCCATCATTGCTAGCCTCTTCGGTACCGTGCATTGCCCTTTCTCACCTTGAGAGTTGGTGCAAACTTCACCGGTGCATCCAACCCCCGTGATATGATACACTCTATCACACATAAACCCCCTTATATCTTCCTCAAAACAGCCACCATACCTACTTATTATGGCATTTCCATAGCCGTTCCAAGATATATTGCCATGCAACTTTCCACTGTTCCGTTTATTATGACACGCTTCATCATTATCATATTGCCTTGCATGATCATGTAGTTGACATCGTATTTGTGGCAAAGCCACCATGCATAATTTTTCATACATGTCACTCTTGATTCATTGCCCATCACGGTACACCGCCGGAGGCATTCATATAGAGTCATATTTTGTTCTAGTATCGAGTTGTAATCATTGAGTTGTAAATAAATAGAAGTGTGATGATCATCATTAATAGAGCATTGTCCCAAAAAAAGGAAGGCCAAAAAAAGGGGGAGGCCAAATAAAAAAATAAAAAGCAAGAAAGGCCAAAAAAGGCCAAAAAAAGAAAATAAAAGGGACAATGCTACTATCCTTTTTCCACACTTGTGCTTCAAAGTAGCACCATGATCTTCATGATAGAGAGTCTCTTATATTGTCACTTCATATACTAGTGGGAATTTTTCATTATAGAACTTGTCTTGTATATTCCAACAATGGGCTTCCTCAAATGCACTAGGTCTTCATGAGCAAGCAAGTTGGATGCACACCCACTTAGTTTCTTTTGTTGAGCTTTCATACATTTATAGCTCTAGTGCATCTATTGCATGGAAATCCCTACTCCTCGCATTGACATCAATATATGGGCATCTCCCTAGCCCGTTGATTAGCCGCGTCAATGTGAGACTTTCTCCTTTTTTGTCTTCTCCACACAACCCCCTTCATTATATTCTATTCCGCTCATAGTGCTATGTCCATGGCTCACGCTCATGTATTGCGTGAAACTTCAAAAAGTTTGAGAATACTAAAGTATGAAACAATTGCTTGGCTTGTCATCGGGGTTGTGCATGATGGGAGCATTTTGTGTGACGAAAATGAAGCATGGCCAAACTATATGATTTTGTAGGGATGAGCTTTCTTTGGCTATGTTATTTTGAGAAGACATAATTGCTTGGTTAGTATGCTTGAAGTATTATTATTTTTATGTCAATATTAAACTTTTGTCTTGAGTCTTATGGATCTAAATATTCTTGCCACAATAAAGAAGATTACATTGATAATTATGTTAGGTAGCATTCCACATCAAAAATTCTGTTTTTATCATTTACCTACTCGAGGACAAGCAGGAATTAAGCTTGGGGATGTTGATACGTCTCCAAAGTATCTATAATTTTTGATTGTTCCATGCTATTATATTATCCATCTAGCATGTTTTATATGCATTTATATGCTATTTTATATGATTTTTGGGACTAACCTATTAACCTAGAGCCCAGTGCCAGTTTCTGTTTTTCCTTGTTTTTGAGTTCTACAGAAAAGGAATACCAAACGGAGTCCAACGGACGTGCCAATTTTTGACGATTTTTTATGGACCAAAAGAAGACCCCGGAGTAAAAGAGTTGGGCCAGAAGAGTCACGGGCCGTCCACGAGGGTGGGGGGTGCCCCCCGGGCGCGCCGGCCTACCTAGTGGACGACTCAGGCACCTCCCTGACTTGTTCCCGACGCCAAAAATTCCTATAAATACTGAAACCTCCAGAACATAACCTAGACCGGGAGTTCCGCCGCCGCAAGCCTCTGTAGCCACCAAAAACCAATCTGGGCCCTGTTCCGGCACCCTGCCGGGGGGGGAACCCTCACCGGTGGCCATCTTCATCATCCCGGCGCTCTCCATGACGAGGAGGGAGTAGTTCACCCTCGGGGCTGAGGGTATGTACCAGTAGCTATGTGTTTGATCTCTCTCTCTCTCTCTCTCTCTCGTGTTCTTGATTTGGCACGATCTTGATGTATCGCGAGCTTTGCTATTATAGTTGGATCTTATGGTGTTTCTCCCCCTCTACTCTCTTGTAATGGATTGAGTTTTCCCTTTGAAGTTATCTTATCGGATTGAGTCTTTAAGGATTTGAGAACACTTGATGTATGTCTTGCATGTGCTTATCTGTGGTGACAATGGGATATTCACGTGATCTACTTGATGTATGTTTTGGTGATCAAATTGCGGGTTTAGTGACCTTGTGAACTTATGCATAGGGGTTGGCACGCGTTTTCGTCTTGACTCTCTCGTAGAAACTTTGGGGCACTCTTTGAAGTTCTTTGCGTTGGTTGAATAGATGAATCTGAGATTGTGTGATGCATATCGTATAATCATACTCGCGGATACTTGAGGTGACATTGGAATATCTAGGTGACATTAGGGTTTTGGTTGATTTGTGTCTTAAGGTGTTATTCTAGTACAAACTCTATGATAGATCGAACGGAAAGAATAGCTTCGTGTTATTTTACTACGAACTCTTGAATAGATCGATCAGAAAGGATAACTTTGAGGTGGTTTCATACCCTACCATAATCTCTTCGTTTGTTCTCCGCTATTAGTGACTTTGGAGTGACTCTTTGTTGCATGTTGAGGGATAGCTATATGATCCAATTATGTTATTATTGTTGAGAGAACTTGCACTAGTGAAAGTATGAACCCTAGGCCTTGTTGAACGCATTGCAATTCCGTTTCCTCTCAGTTTTATCATTAGTTACCTTGCTGTCTTTATATTTTCAGATTACAAAAACCTATATCTACCATCCATATTGCACTTGTATAACCATCTCTTCGCCAAACTAGTGCACCTATACAATTTACCATTGTATTGGGTGTGTTGGGTACACAAGAGACTCTTTGTTATTTGGTTGCAGGGTTGCTTGAGAGAGACCATCTTCATCCTACGCCTCCCACGGATTGATAAACCTTAGGTCATCCACTTGAGGGAAATTTGCTACTGTCCTACAAACCTCTGCACTTGGAGGCCCAACAACATCTACAAGAAGAAGGTTGTGTAGTAGACATCACTACCTCCTGTTCTTCATCGGGAGGCCAGATCTGGAGTCCGTTCGGGGCTCCAGAGAGGGGGATCTTCCGTCTTCATCATCATCAACCATCTTCCATCACCAATTTCATGATGATCACCACCAGGAGTGAGTAATACCTTCATAGGCTTGCTTGACGTTGATGGGTCGATGAGATTCATCATGTAATCGAGTTAGTTTTGTTAGGTCTTGATCCCTAGTATCCACTATGTTCTGAGATTGATGTTTCTATGACTTTGCTATGCTTAATGCTTGTCACTAGGGCCCGAGTGCCATGATTTCAGATCTTAACCATTTATGCTTTCACCAATATATTTGTGTTCTTGATGGCCATGCAAGTTATATGCACCTATTACGTGTTATGATCCGCATACCCCAAGGTGACCACAATTGGGATTCTTTCCGGTGATTACTGTAATTTGAGGAGTTCATGTATTCACTATGTGTTAATGCTTTGTTCTGGTTCTCTATTAAAAAGAGGCTTTAATATCCCTTAGTTTCCTTATGGACCCCGATGCCACTGGAGGGTAGGACAAAAGATGTCATGCAAGTTCTTTTCCATAAGCACGTGTTGTCGGCGTCCTGGGAACGGGGGTCCCCAGAGTTGCCTGCCTGCGGCCCACGGCGTGGCTCCACTAGCGGCACTGTACGGCCCATCTTCACCAGCAAGCACTCAAGACCCTCGCGAGGCGGACGACACAAGACCTCCTCGGGGGCGGCCTCACTAGGCTGGCTCGCGAGGGGCGGAGAGATCAAGGCAAGGGGCACCTCGCGAGGTTCCTGTGACGCAAGCCATGACGACCAAGGCCAGGCGAGTGCCAGGCGGGCGCCAGCGCACGCAATGTCCTCATTTCCTCTTTGGTGCTAAAGAGGCAAGCGCAGGCGAGGAGTCCCGAGGCATCAGGCAAAGGTTTCCATATCAGTGCAACGAGACCAAGACCAGCAGGATGGCAGGACGGAGGTCACCGTGGAGCCCAAGACGGCGTCACCACCAGAGCCTTTGGCAGGCGATGACCACCTTCAGTCAGGATAACTTGTACTAGTTGCCCCCCTTCAAATTGGCCGTTGTGGGATCCCTTCCCGCCTAGTATTTGGGAAGAGGACCCGGGCATCTATATATAGGATTAGCCACCACCATAGTGGGGATATCATCTTGGACCGGATCCATTCCACCAAGGCCACAACAAAAGCTCACCGAGCACAAGAGCACCTCCCCTTCGGAGGCTGTTCTTCCCATGTACTAGTTCTTCCTCAGCCCATGAGGCAATCCACCACACCACAGTGGAGTAGCGTATTACACCACATCGGTTGCCCGAACTAGTATAAATCTTGTGTCCCTTTGTTCTGCGAGTTTGACGCGCCGAGCCTTGAGATCACGGTGAGGGTGTGAGCTAGAGAGAGGAGAGATCTTCATGCGCACCCTAGTGTTCGAACCTCAAGGGTTTTGCCGGAACCCGAAATCCGACATTTGGCGCGCCAGGTAGGGGTGCGCCGAAGCCTCCCTTCCGTCGATCCACGCTCCGCCATCATCGCGCCTTGCCCCCATGGCCAGCGTCGCTCTTCCGGCTGAGATGACGGACACCCATGGCGGGGCCAGGGGGCTCCGAGCCTTGGCCCCCGCCTTGCGACGGGTGCGGTGGCCACCCAAGTTCAAATCAGAGATGTCGCCGCGTTACGACGGCACGGCGGACCCGTCGGCCTTCCTGCTGGCGTATGAAGAGGTCGTCCTGAAAGCTGGGGGCGATGACAAGGTCATGGCCAGCTGGCTTCCCATGGCCCTCACTGGTGCACCGCGTGCCTGGCTGCTCAACCTCCCAGGAACTATGATGGCAGCTTGGGAGGAGCTGCGCAGCCTCTTCGCTGCGCGCTTCGCGGCATCGGTGCCCCTCGTTGTCGCGGCCCTCCTCGGCGGCTCGCAAGCACCGCCCTCGGGCCGTCACACCAAGCCATTCCTTCGCGAGATCGGTGCCGCTTCCTCATGGCAGGGGGCTCCCCCGGGTTGGGCGGCGCCCAGGGCCGACCTGACCTTCGACTCAGGGGATCACCCAGTCACCACCGTCGGCTCGGGCGTGCTCCCAATGCTTTGCACGCCCACCATCTGCAGTGTAGCTGTCACCAAGACCCTCATCGACGGCGGCACCGGCCTCAACATGCTCTCTGTGGAGGCTTTTAGCCTCCTTCACGTGCCGCTCGAGCGGCTCCACCCTAGCAAGCCCTTCTCCAGGGTCGGTAGCGGCTCCACCAGCCCCCTGGGGTAGATACGTCTTCTCGTGACCTTCGGCACCCGCGACAACTATCGCACGGAGCTGATCGACTTCGACATCGCCCGTATTGGCCTCCCGTACAACGCCATCCTCGGGTACCCGGCTCTGGCTCAGTTCATGGCGGCGACCCATCCGGCCTACAACCTCATGAAGATTCCCGGGAGCAAGGACGTCATCACCGTAGTTGGAGACACCAAGGAGGCTCTGGCGGCGCTCAGGTCAGCCCTCAAAACCGCTGCAACAGTGCAACCAACCACCGAGGCCACCCCTGGGGCTAAAGAGGCCATGCCAGCAAAGAAGAAGCAGTTGTTCACTCAAGATCGGGCCGAAACCAAGCAGGTGCTAGTCGAGGAAGATGGGTCCTCAGGAGCCTGATACGTCTCCAACGTATCTATAATTTTTGATTGTTCCATGCTATATTATATTCTGTTTTGGACATTAATGGGCTTTATTATACACTTTTATATTATTTATGGGACTAACCTATTAACCGGAGGCCCAGCCCAGAATTGTTGTTTTTTGCCTATTTCAGAGTTTCGCAGAAAAAGAATATCAAACGGAGTCCAAACGGAATGAAACCTTCGGGAACGTGATTTTCGGAACGAACGTGATCCAGAGGACTTGGACCCTACGTCAAGACATCAACCAGGAGGGCACGAGGTAGGGGGGCGCGCCTACCCCCCTGGGCGCGCCCTCCACCCTCGTGGGCCCCATGTTTCTCCACCGACGTACTTCTTCCTCCTATATATACCTACATACCCCCAAACTACCAGATACGGAGCCAAAAACCTAATTCCACCGCTGCAACCTTTTGTACCCGTGAGATCCCATATTGGGCCTTTTCTAGAGCTCCGCCGGAGGGGGCATCAATCACGGAGGGCTTCTACATCAACACCATAGCCTCTCTGATGATGTGTGAGTAGTTTACCTCAGACCTTTGGGTCCATAGTTATTAGTTAGATGGCTTCTTCTCTCTTTTTGGATCTCAATACAATGTTCTCCCCCTCTCTTGTGGAGATCTATTCGATGTAATCTTCTTTTGCGGTGTGTTTGTTGAGACCGATGAATTGTGGGTTTATGATCAAGTTTATCTATGAACAATATTTGAATCTTCTCTGAATTCTTTTATGTAAGATTGGTTATCTTTGCAAGTCTCTTCGAATTATCAGTTTGGTTTGTCCTACTAGATTGATCTTTCTTGCAATGGGAGAAGTGCTTAGCTTTGGGTTCAATCTTGCGGTGTCCTTTCCCAGTGACAGTAGGGGCAGCAAGGCACGTATTGTATTGTTGCCATCAAGGATAACAAGATGGGGTTTATATCATATTGCATGAGTTTATCCATCTACATCATGTCATCTTACTTAAAGCGTTACTCTGTTCTGTTGAACTCTAGATGCATGCTGGATAGCGGTCGATGTGTGGAGTAATAGTAGTAGATGCAGGCAGGAATTGGTCTACTTGTCTCGGACTTGATGCCTATATACATGATCATACCTAGATATTCTCATAACTATGCTCAATTATGTCAATTGCTCAACAGTAATTTGTTCACCCACCGTAATACTTATGCTCTTGAGAGAAGCCACTAGTGAAACCTATGGCCCCCGGGTCTATTTTCCATCATATTAATCTCCCGACAACAAGCTATTTCAGGCGCCGTTTTTATTTTGCTTTCTTTACTTTGCATCTTTATCATAAAAATACCAAAAATATTATCTTATCATATCTATCAGATCTCACTCTCATAAGTGACCGTGAAGGGATTGACAACCCCTTTATTGCGTTGGTTGCGAGGATTTATTTGTTTGTGTAGGTGCGAGGGACTCGTGCGTGGCCTCCTACTAGATTGATACCTTCGTTCTCAAAAACTGAGGGAAATACTTACGCTACTTTGCTGCATCACCCTTTCCTCTTCAAGGGAAAACCAACGCTGTGCTCAAGAGGTAGCAAGAAGGATTTCTGGCGCCGTTGCCGGGGAGTCTACGCAAAAGTCAACATACCAAGTACCCATCACAAACCCTTATCTCCCGCATTACATTATTTGCCATTTGCCTCTCGTTTTCCTCTCCCCCACTTCACTCTTGCCGTTTTATTCGCCTTCTTCCCGTATGTCTTTTTGTTCGTGTTTCCACGTGCCTTCTATTTGCTTGCATCTTTGCTTGCTAAAAATCTATTATGGATCCACTTTAAGTGTTCTACTTGGATCATATTCGATCCTTATGCGCTCGTGCTGAAACCCCAACTAGCCTAGTTGATGGGAAATCTTTAGATGAGCATGCTCATTTTGTGCGTCACCGTTTGTCTGAAAAAGGGAAACTCTTATGGAATCAAATAAACAAATTGCTGTGTTATTCTTGGAATCTTTGTGAAATTTGTGACATTACTTGTTGCTCTAAGAACCCTAAAAAACACCTCCCCTACCTATGTGAGTTCAATGATAATGAAATCTTATCTTCTTATGCAAAGGGTGTTTATAGCTACTATGATATCGAACAAATTGAAGAATTTGTCGTTTTTAAGGGTGCTCATGAAGTCGCTCCTTTGATTGAAAAGTATGATTTTACTCTCAACAAATCTGAAAATTCCGTCATACTTAAATATTGCAATGAAAACTTTGCTCATAATGTCTATGTCCAAGAATTTATTGAAAGAATGACCATTGCGTTGGAAGAAAATAATGATATGCATGAATCTATAGATAATGATGATTCCGATGATTTGGTTGAAATATCCCTTGATGAACATGATGCTTGCTATTCTTGTGGCCATGATGCCAATGTTTATGAAGACGAATTTGCTATAGTTCCTTATGTTAAAAATGAGATTGTTTCTATTGCACCCATGCTTGATAGTTCCCTCGATGAAAAGCATGATTGCAATGATTTTACTATAAATTCTCTTGATGCCAATTGTGCTAATAATATGCAAAACCCTAAGCTTGGGGATGCTAGTTTTGCTATGTCCACTACTTGTTGTAATGGTCATGATTGGGGTCATTCTTCTTGTGATCTTGAAAATTTATTTAAGCCTCATGATGAAAAGGAGATTGATAATAATGTTTGCAATAATATTGAAAGTGGTTTTGGAAGAGTGTCAACTTTAGATCCCACATATTTTGAGAATGTTCAATCTTATGAAGTTTTTGATAAAAGTGGGTTTGGAGAGGTCATGACTTAGTTAATGTTAATCCCACTATTTTGGAAGAGTGTCAACTTTGCATACATGTGGATCGTGTTAAGCATATGTTTTGTGATAGCTATATTGTTGAATTTGATTTTGATCCTGCATGTAATTATTATGAGAGAGGAAAATATGGTTGGAGAAATTTTCATGTTACTAAATTACCTCTCGGTATGTTGAGATTGCTATTGTTTCTTTCTTCTTCCTTGCATAAGCTAGACCTTGCTTGTCTTGATAATTTGTTTTCCTATAAAATGCCTATGTATAGGAAGTATGTTAGACTTAGACGTGTTTGTCACGTGTTTCATGATGCTCTCTTTGCGCTTCAATTCTTGTTCTTCATGTGAGCATCATCGAAATCTCAATGCCTAGCTAGGGGCGTTAAACGATAGCGCTTGTTGGGAGGCAACCCAAGTTTTTTTTTGTTTTTTTTTGCTTTTTGCTTCTGTTTAGGTATAAATATTTGATCTAGCCTCTGGTTAGATGTGTTTTTATGTTTTAATTAGTGTGTGTGCCCAGTTTAACCTATAGGATCTTCTTGGAAGATAGTTATTTGATCTTGCTGAAAATTGCAGAAACTTTTTGTTCACGAAAATAATTGTTAAAAATCACCAGAACGTGATAAAATATTGATTCCAATTGCTGCTGATCAATAACCAAATTCTCTAGATCGTCCTATTTTGTCTTAAGTTTTGGAGTTCCAGAAGTTTGCGTTAGTTACAGATTACTACAGGCTGTTTGGTTTTTGACAGATTCTGTTTTCCGTGTGTTGTTTGCTTATTTTGATGAATCTATGGCTAGTAAAATAGTTTATAAACCATAGAGAAGTTGGAATACAGTAGGTTTAACACCAATATAAATAAAGAATGAGTTCATTACAGTACCTTGAAGTGGTGTTTTGTTTTCTTTCGCTAACGGAGCTCACGAGATTTTCTGTTAAGTTTTGTGTTGTGAAGTTTTCAAGTTTTGGGTGAAAGATTTGATGGATTATGGAACAAGGAGTGGCAAGAGCCTAAGCTTGGGGATGCCCATGGCACCCCAAGATAATCTAAGGACACCGAAAAGCCAAAGCTTGGGGATGCCCCGGAAGGCATCCCCTCTTTCGCCTACTTCCATCGGTAACTTTACTTGGAGCTATATTTTTATTCACCACATGATATGTGTTTTGCTTGGAGCATCTTGTATTATTTGAGTCTTTGCTTTTTAGTTTACCAAAATCATCTTTTCTGTACACACCTTTTGAGAGACACACACTTGATTCGGAAATTATTAGAATACTCTATGTGCTTCACTTATATCTTTTGAGTTATATAGTTTTTGCTCTAGTGCTTCACTTATATCTTTTAGAGCACGGTGGTGATTTTGTTTTATAGAAACTATTGTTCTCTCATGATTCACTTATATTATTTTGAGATTCCTACAAAACAGCATGGTAGTTTGCTTTGACAATGATAGGCATTCAAGATTAGTAAAAAAAAAATCTTATGAGTGTGTTGAATATTATGAGAAGTTTGATACTAGATAATTGTTTTGAGATATGAAGATGGTGATATTAGAGTCATGCTAGTTGAGTAGTTTTGAATTTGAGAAATACTTGTGTTAAAGTTTGTGATTCCCGTCACATGCACGTATGGTGAACCGTTATGTGATGAAGTCGGAGCATGATTTATTTATTGATTGTCTTCCTTATGAGTGGCGGTCGGGGATGAGCGATGGTCTTTTCCTACCAATCTATCCCCCTAGGAGCATGCGCGTAATACTTTGCTTTGATAACTTGTAGATTTTTGCAATAAGTATATGAGTTCTTTATGACTAATGTTGAGTCCATGGATTATACGCACTTTTCCTCCTTCCACCATTGCTAGCCTCTCTAATACCGCTCACGTTTCGCCGGTATCATACACCCACCATATACCTTCCTCAAAACAGCCACCATACCTACCTATCATGGCATTTCCATAGCCATTCCGAGATATATTGCCATGCAACTTACCACCGTTTCGTTTATTATGACACGCTCCATCATTGTCATATTGCTTCGCATGATCATGTAGTTGACATCGTATTTGTGGCAAAGCCACCGTTCATAATTCTTTCATACATGTCACTCTTGATTCATTGCATATCCCGGTACACCACCGGAGGCATTCACATAGAGTCATATTTTGTTCTAAGTATTGAGTTGTAAGTAAATAAAAGTGTGATGAGCATCATTTTTTAGAGCATTGTCCCAAGTGAGGAAAGGATGATGGAGACTATGATTCCCCCACAAGTCGGGATGAGACTCCGGACGAAATAAAAAAAATAAAAAAGAGGCCATAAAAAAAGGAGAAAGGCCCAAATAAAAAAAATGGGAGAAAAAGAGAGAAGGGACAATGTTACTATCCTTTTACCACACTTGTGCTTCAAAGTAGCACCATGATCTTCATGATAGAGAGACTCCTATGATATCACTTTCATATACTAGTGGGAAATTTTCATTATAGAACATGGCTTGTATATTCCAATGATGGGCTTCCTCAAAATGCCCTACGTCTTCGTGAGCAAGCGAGTTGGATGCACACCCACTTAGTTCCTTTTGTTGAGCTTTCATATACTTATAGCTCTAAGTGCATCCGTTGCATGGCAATCCCTACTCACTCACATTGATATCTATTAATGGGCATCTCCATAGCCCGTTGATATGCCTAGTTGATGTGAGACTATCTTCTCCCTTTTCTTGTCTTCTCCATAACCACCATTCTATTCCACATATAGTGCTATGTCCATGGCTCACGCTCATGTATTGCGTGAAGATTGAAAAAGTTTGAGAACACCAAAAGTATGAAACAATTGCTTGGCTTGTCATTGGGGTTATGGACGATTTAAACATTTTGTGTGGTGAACATAGAGCATAGTCACACTATGTGATTTTATAGGGATACCTTTATTTGGCCATGTTATTTTGAGAAGACATAATTGCTTAGTTAGTATGCTTGAAGTATTATTATTTTTATGTCAATATTAAACTTTTGTCTTGAATCTTTCGGATCTGAATATTCATACCACAATTAAGAGAATTACATTGAAATTATGCCAAGTAGCATTCCACATCAATAATTCTGTTTTTATCATTTACCTACTCGAGGACGAGCAGGAATTAAGGTTGGGATGCTTGATACGTCTCCAACGTATCTATAATTTTTGATTGCTCCATGCTATATTATATTCTGTTTTGGACATTAATGGGCTTTATTATACACTTTTATATTATTTATGGGACTAACCTATTAACCGGAGGCCCAGCCCAGAATTGCTGTTTTTTGCCTATTTCAGAGTTTCGCAGAAAAAGAATATCAAACGGAGTCCAAACGGAATGAAACCTTCGGGAACGTGATTTTCGAAACGAACATGATCCAGAGGACTTGGACCCTACGTAAAGACATAAACCAGGAGGGCACGAGGTAGGGGGCGCGCCTACCCCCTGGGCGCGCCCTCCACCCTCGTGGGCCCCACGTTGCTCCACGGACGTACTTCTTCCTCCTATATATACCTACGTACCCCCAAACTACCAGATACGGAGCCAAAAACCTAATTCCACCGCCGCAACCTTCTGTACCCGTGAGATCCCATCTTGGGGCCTTTTCCGGAGCTCCGCTGGAGGGGGCATCGATCACGGAGGGCTCCTACATCAACACCATAGCCTCTCCGATGATGTGTGAGTAGTTTACCTCAGACCTTCGGGTCCATAGTTATTAGCTAGATGGCTTCTTCTCTCTTTTTGGATCTCAATTCAATGTTCTCCCCCTCTCTTGTGGAGATCTATTCGATGTAATCTTCTTTTGCGGTGTGTTTGTTGAGACCGATGAATTGTGGGTTTATGATCAAGTTTATCTATGAACAATATTTGAATCTTCTCTGAATTCTTTTATGTATGATTGGTTATCTTTGCAAGTCTCTTCGAATTATCAGTTTGGTTTGGCCTACTAGATTGATCTTTCTTGCAATGGGAGAAGTGCTTAGCTTTGGGTTCAATCTTGTGGTGTCCTTTCCCAGTGACAGTAGGGGCAGCAAGGCACGTATTGTATTGTTGCCATCGAGGATAACAAGATGGGGTTTATATCATATTGCATGAGTTTATCCCTCTACATCATGTCATCTTACTTAAAGCGTTACTCTGTTCTTTTGAACTTAATACTCTAGATGCATGCTGGATAGCGATCAATGTGTGGAGTAATAGTAGTAGATGCAGGCAGGAGTCGGTCTACTTGTCTCAGACGTGATGCCTATATACATTATCATACCTAGATATTCTCATAACTATGCTCAATTCTGTCTCAACAGTAATTTGTTCACCTACCGTAATACTTATGCTCTTGAGAGAAGCCACTAGTGAAACCTATGGCCCCCGGGTCTATTTTACATCATATTAATCTCCCGACAACAAGCTATTTCTGGCGCCGTTTTTATTTTGCTTTCTTTACTTTGCATCTTTATCATAAAAATACCAAAAATATTATCTTATCATATCTCACTCTCGTAAGTGACCCTGAAGGGATTGACAACCCCTTTATCGTGTTAGTTGCGAGGATTTATTTGTTTGTGTAGGTGCGAGGGACTCGTGCGTGGCCTCCTACTGGATTGATACCTTGGTTCTCAAAAACTGAGGGAAATACTTACGCTACTTTGCTGCATCACCCTTTCCTCTTCAAGGGAAAACCAGCGCATTGCTCAAGAGGTAGCAGAGCCACCTTCACCATAGGCGCCAACCTCGACCCGGATCAAGAGGAGGCGTTGGCGAAGTTCTTGCGCGCAAACAAGGAAGTGTTCGCCTGGGAGCCCAAACAGCTGGTAGGGGTCCCAAGAGGGGTGATCGAGCATCACTTGAGGGTGTGCCCCAATGTGCGCCCTATGAAGCAGAGGGCGCGGCGACAGTCCATAGAAAAGCAGGCCTTCATCGTCTAAGTGGCTGGCGAACCCCGTCGTCGTGCCGAAGAAAGGCGGGAAGGAACGCATGTGTGCCGACTTCACCAACCTCAACAAGGCCTGCCCCCAAGACCCGTTCCCGCTTCCGCGCATCGACCAGATTGTTGACTCCACCGCCGAGTGCGACCTGCTATGCTTCCTGGATGCGTTTTCAGGCTATCACCAGATCAAGATGGCAGTAGAGGATGTGGAAAAGATGGCCTTCCTGACCCCGTGGGGGGTGTACTGCTACACTTGCATGTCGTTCGGGCTGCACAACACGGGCCGACCTTCCAGCGGCTGATGCACATCACCCAGGGCCAGCAGCTCGGAAGGAACGCTTAAGCCTACGTCGACGACATCGTGGTAAAATCTCAGGAGGCAGGGACCCTTATTCAAGACCTGGAGGAGACTTTCGCTAGCCTGCGCCATGTGAATCTATGGCTCAACCCAGAGAAGTGCATGTTCGGTGTCCCTTCCGGCAAGCTGCTGGGTTTCCTTGTGTCGCACCGAGGGATCGAAGCCAACCCGGAGAAAGTCAAGGCAATAGAAGACATGAGCCCACCACAGACCCTGAAGGAAATGCAGAAGCTCGTGGGCCGCGTGACCGCGTTGGGACGCTTCATCTCAAAGCTTGGGGAGCATGCCTTGCTATTCTTCAAGCTGATGAAGAAGAAGGGCCCGTTCGAGTGGACTCCAAAGGCTGACCAGGCATTCCAAGACCTCAAGAGATATTTAACCAGCCCGCCGGTGATGGTAACGCCTCGCCCCCTTGAGCCCCTAGTGCTTTACCTGGCAGCCACGCCTTACTCGGCAAGCGCGGCGTTGGTAGCTTTCCGGAAAGAGCACCAGGTCAAGGGTACGCGCCGTAACGCCGCACCGACAAACAATGCAACACAGAGCCAGGATAGCCCCAAGAGCCACGTCAACGCCCGCAGATGACCAAGCCCAGCGAGACGGAGATACAAGGCCTATGGAGGACCAGATTGGTGACAAAGTTCATGAGGACCCCTCGCCTCAGGAGGTGTCTAAACCTCTTGAGGCCTCGGGCTCCATTGACGCTCCCACCCTCGTCGAGCACCCAGTGTATTTCATCAGCACGGTACTGCGGGATACAAGGGCACGATACCCCATGCCTCAGAAGCTCTTGCTCGCGCTCCTAGTGGCCTCACGCAAATTGCGGCACTACTTCCAAGGTCACCCAATCAAGGTCGTCTCGGCCTACCCACTGGAAAGGGTACTCAGGAGCCCCAACGCTGTCGGAAGAGTCGCCAAGTGGAACATCGAGCTGCAGGCATTCCAGCTGGAGTTCAGCACAACCAGGGTCGTCAAGGGAGCCGCGCTCACCGACTTCGTGGCAGAATGGACGGACGCCCCGGGGCTTGAAGCACGCGAGGATCGATCCCTCTCCCCGGAAAGTGAAGCGCCAGATGGCTAGGTTATGTATTTTAATGGCGCGTTCGCGCGCCAGGGCGTGGGGGCTGGAGCAGTGCTCATCTCGCCCACTCAGGACAAGCTCTACTAAGCCGTGCAGCTCTGCTTCTAGCAGGGTGAGAAGGTCTCCAACAACATCGCGAAGTACGAAGGCCTCATAGCTGGCCTTAAGGCTGCGGTGGCCCTGGGGGTGAAGCTGTTGGAAATATGCCCTAGAGGCAATAATAAAATGGTTATTATTGTATTTCCTTGTTCATGATAATTGTCTGTTGTTCATGCTATAATTGTATTAACTGGAAACCGTGCTACATGTGTGAATACATAGACCACAACATGTCCCTAGTAAGTCTCTAGTTGACTAGCTCGTTGATCAATAGATGGTTATGGTTTCCTGACCATGGACATTGGATGTCATTGATAATGGATCACATCATTAGGAGAATGATGTGATGGACAAGATCCAATCCTAAGCATAGCACAAGATCGTGTAGTTCGTTTGCTAGAGCTTTTCTAATGTCAAGTATCATTTCCTTAGACCATGAGATTGTGCAACTCCTAGATACCGTAGGAATGCTTTGGGTGTACCAAACGTCACAACGTAACTGGGTGGCTATAAAGGTGCACTACAGGTATCTCCGAAAGTGTCTGTTGGGTTGGCACGAATCGAGACTGGGATTTGTCACTCCGTATGACGGAGAGGTATCTCTGGGCCCACTCGGTAATGCATCATCATAATGATCTCAATGTGACTAAGGAGTTAGCCACGGGATCATGCGTTACGGTACGAGTAAAGTGACTTGCCGGTAATGAGATTGAACAAGGTATTGGGATACCGACGATCGAATCTCGGGCAAGTAACGTACCGATTGACAAACGGAATTGTATACGGGATTGATTGAATCCTCGACATCGTGGTTCATCTGATGAGATCATCGTGGAACATGTGGGAGCCAACATGGGTATCCAGATCCCGCTGTTGGTTATTGACCGGAGAGTCGTCTCGGTCATGTCTGCATGTCTCCCGAACCTGTAGGGTCTACACACTTAAGGTTCGCTGACGCTAGAGTTGTAGAGATATTAGTATGCGGTTAACCGAAAGTTGTTCGGAGTCCCGGATGAGATCCCGGACGTCACGAGGAGTTCCGGAATGGTCCGGAGGTAAAGATTTATATATGGGAAGTCCTATTTTGGCCACCGGAAAATGTTCGGGATTTTTCGGTATTGTACCGGGAAGGTTCTAGAAGGTTCCGAAGTGGGGCCCACCTGCATGGGGGGACCCACATGAACGTGGGTAGTGGGGGCAAGGCCCCACACCCCTGGTCAAGGCGCACCAAGATCCCACCTTAGAAGGAATAGGATCATATCCCGAAGGGATAAGATCAAGATCCCTAAAAAGGGGGGATAACAATCGGTGGGGAAGGGAAATGATGGGATTTCTTTCCCCCACCTTTGCCAACGCCCCAATGGACTTGGAGGGCAAGAAACCAGCCCCCTCCACCCCTATATATAGTAGGGAGGCGCATGGGAGCAGCACCCCAAGCCCTGGCGCCTCCCTCCCTCCCGTGACACCTCTTCCTCCCCGCTTGCGCTTGGCGAAGCCCTGCCGGGATCCCGCTACTTCCACCACCACGCCGTCGTGCTGCTGGATCTCCATCAACTTCTCCTCCCCCTTGCTGGATCAAGGAGGAGGAGACGTCCCCGCTCCGTACGTGTGTTGAACGCGGAGGTGCCGTCCGTTCGGTGCTAGGATCATCGGTGATTTGGATCACGACGAGTACGACTCCATCAACCCCGTTCTCTTGAACGCTTCCGCACGCGATCTACAAGGGTATGTAGATGCACTCCCCTCTCTCTCATTTCTAGATGACTCCATAGATTGATCTTGGTGATACGTAGAAAATTTTAAATTTCCGCTACGTTCCCCAACAGAAGCGCCTCACCATTAGGGGCGACTCGCAGCTTCTCGTCAACTTCTCCAACAAGGTATACGAGCCGAAGGACGAGCACATGGAGGCATACCTTGCGGAGGTACGCAAAATGGAAAAGCATTTCTTGGGTTTGGAGTTGCAGCACGTGCCCCGTGGCACCAACAAGGAGGCCGACGACATCGCCAAAAGGGCGTCCAAGCGACAACCACAAGAGCATGGCGTCTTCGAGGAGCGGCTCTTCAAGCCTTCGGCAGCACCTCCGCTTTCAGGACTGGCACCGCCTCGGGAGGAGCTCCCCCCAACCACCTGCCTCGGGAGCCCCGGCATGCGGCCCAACCTCGGGAGCGCGCCTACTCCTGGTGCTCGAGCCTCAGGAGGGGTGTTGGACCATGGAGTTCAAGGAATACCTGACGCAAGGGACGCTGCTGGAGAAAGAGGAAGACGCGGAGCGCGTGGCCCGACAGGCTACGGTGAGTTATACAGGAAGCGACCAAATGATGTTTCCTTATGATGCATCTCCAGGGAACAGTGGAACGAGTTGCTAGCTGACATACATGGCGGAGACTGCGGGCACCAATCGTCCTCATGAACCCTCGTTGGCAAGGCGTTTCGCAGTGGGTTCTACTGGCCTACGACGCTTAACGACGCAACCGAGCTGGTGAAATCCTACGAGGCCTGCCAGTTCCACGCCAAGCAGACCCATCAGCCGGCTCAGGGCCTCCAAACCATCCCGCTCTCGTGGCCATTCGCAGTCTGGGGGCTGGATATCTTAGGCCCGTTCCCTCGAGCGCCTGGGGGCTACCGCTACCTTTACGTCGCCATCGACAAGTTCACCAAATGGGCGGAGGTAGAAGTTGTCCGCACCATCCCGGCCGGATTTGAGGTCAAGTTCATAAAGGGCCTCGTGAGCCGATTCGGGGTCCCCAATCGCATCATCACCGACAATGGCTCACAGTTCACTAGCAATCTCTTCAAAACATATTGTGCTAACCTTGGAACGCAGATCTGCTATGCATCAGTAGCACACCCCAGGAGCAATGGTCAGGCCGAACGCGCCAACGCGGAGGTCCTGTGAGGACTCAAGACCAGGACCTTCAAGAAGAAGCTCGAGGCCTGCGGCAGGGGCTGGCATGACGAGCTCCAGTCTGTGTTGTGGTCCATCCGCACCACCGCCACCAAGCCAACGGGCGAGACCCCGTTCTTCCTCGTCTATGGAGCAGAAGCGGTTTGATAACCCACAAGTATAGGGGATCAATTATAGCCTCTTTCGATAAGTAAGAGCGTCGAACCCAACGAGGAGCTAAAGGTAGAACAAATATTCCCTCAAGTTCTATCGACCACCGATACAACTCTACGCACGCTTAACGTTCGCTTTACCTAGAACAATTATGAAACTAGAAGTACTTTGTAGGTGTTGTTGGATAAGTTTGCAAGATAATAAAGAGCGCGTAAATAAAATATAGGGGATGTTTAGAAGAAGACACAACTAAGTTAGTTTTAGTAGAGAGCTTGTTGTCACGAGAAAGTTATTTGTCCCTAGGCAATCGATAACTAGACCGGTAATCATTATTGCAATTTTATTTGAGGGAGAGGCATAAGCTAACATACTTTCTCTTCTTGGATCATATGCACTTATGATTGGAACTCTAGCAAGCATCCGCAACTACTAAAGATCATTAAGGTAAAACCCAACCATAGCATTAAAGCATCAAGTCCCCTTTATCCCATACGCAACAACCCCCTTACTCGGGTTTATGCTTCTGTCACTCAAGCAACCCACTATAAGCGGATCATGAACGTATTGCAACACCCTACAGCGGGAATCCCTCACGCTTGCGCGACATGGAGAGCACCATAGGACAGCACCAAAAATAAAACATGCAACTCAAACCAATCACGATCATCAATTAACCCATAGGACAAAACGGATCTACTCAAACATCATAGGATAGCCATACATCATTGGGAAATAATATATAGCATTGAGCACCATGTTTAAGTAGAGATTATAGCGGGTAAAAGAGGGATTACAGCGCTGCATAGAGGGGGGAAGAGTTGGTGATGAGGGCGGTGAAGTTGTTGGTGTAGATTGCGGTGATGATGATGGCCCCGGCGGTGTTCCGGCACCACCGAAAGACAGGGGGAGAGGGACCCCCTTCTTCTTCTTCTTCCTTGACCTTATCCCTAGATGGGAGAAGAGTTTCCCCTCTGGTCCTTGGTCTCCATGGAATGGGAGGGGCGAGAGCTCCCAGATCTGGCCTTTCACCGTTTCTTTTATAACCGGAGATCCGCAACTCCGATTGGATTGAAATTTGAACATGATTTTTATTCGGATATTAGCTTTCTTGCGGCGAAAGAAGGGCGCGCCCCCTGCCTCATGGCCCCCTCGGGCATCGTCTCGCGTTGATTCCACTTCCCAAAAATCAGATATATTCCAAAAAAATCTCCGTCAGTTTTTATTCCGTTTGGACTCCGTTCGATATGGATTTTCTGCGAAACAAAAAACATGCAACAAACAGGAACTGGCACTAGGCACTGGATCATATGTTAGTCCCAAAAAATAGTATAAAAAGTTGCCAAAAGTATATAAAAGTTGTATAATATTGGCATGGAACAATCAATAATTATAGATACGACGGAGACGTATCACGGTTCTACCTCACGAGGTCAAGCATCGCTCCCCGCGGGTCCTGGCGTTCGATGAGACGCAGCAGGACGCCATGCGGGGGATGGACCTTGTGCTGGGAGAGGAACGCTGCCGCGAAGCCATGCTTCGGGCGGCGAGATACCAGCAGGCGCTGCGGCGGTATCACTGCAGCAGCATCCACTCCAGGACGCTCGAGGTGGGCGACCTCGTCCTAAGGCGGGTGCTCTCCAGGGAAGGGCTGCATAAGCTCTCGCCCATGTGGGAGGGCCCGTTTAGGGTCGCCCACGTCTCCAGGCCTGGCGCCATGCGCCTGGAGACACAGGACGGGGTCCCCATCCAGAACGCCTGGAACATCCAGCACCTCCGGAAGTTCTACCCATGAAGCAAGGCCCAGAGCCTGTGAAGCAAGGCCCTGTGCCTATGAAGGTCTCCGCTCGTGACACTCTCACGTAATAATGAGTGGGGTTGTACACGCCCCGGAGTCTCAGGAGTGCCGCCCTCGGGCCTCGGGGGCTCCCTCCCACGTCCTAGTGGCAGCACTTAGCTCCGCGCTGGTGAGAAGACTAAACTAGGTGCCGGACGCGGCTTTTCATTTGCTTTCCGTAGTTGGCTTGCCCCCCTTTAATGGAATTGTCATTCTGGTGTTTTCTGTCACCTTGGTTCGATCGTCTTTCTCCTCTGTTTTCTTTCCCGTACTCTCCCTCGCATGCCTCGCGAGGGGGCTGGACAGGTGCGCTCATGAGCATTTTTCCTGGTCTTCGCGAGGCACCCTCGCTCGAGCTCGCAAGCTAGCGCACATCCCTCACTTTAATCCGTGCCCCTCGGGTACCGCGATACAAAGCATTGGGTCATGGCCGGCTGCGCCTACGGCCAAGGCTCGGAAGAATAAGAGTTTCCTAACAAGTTTTTTGCAGTTCCTAGACGCCTCCTGGGCTAAGGAGGTCTCGCCAAGCACTGGGAATCACGCGCCTCACGAGGTGGAAACTACTTCAAACACATCGACATAAGCTATCGCCACACGTTCACACAAAACATAAATACTGCAAGGCGACACAGGAACGATAAACATAAACCAGCAACTTGGAATCACGGTTCATTGCACGCCCCTGCGGGGCCCCATACTTGTCTCTTTCTCGATGCAGGAAGAAAAGGAAGAACGAAACAAAAGTGGCGCGCGCCCCCACGGTGTTCCGCGAAGGTGGACCCATGGCGCTCTCCTGGGCTCAGCCAGACCCCTCCTCGCGCTTCACCGGGGAGCGGCGACGAGACGACCCGCTGCCACCCTCGAAGCGGACGCGGCGGTGTGGCGGCTGGTCATAGCCGCCGTTGCTGGAGCTGTCGCCGGAAGAAGAGCCTCCATAGTTGGGCGAGCCGCGGCCAATGCTGAGGACGATCCCGCCCTCATCCTCGTCGCGGCCATTGCCAAGGCCAAGCACTTCGCCGCCGTCGTTGTCCTCAGGGAAGCACCCGACACGGCGACCATCCTCCCCGAACACCCTCACGTAGAGGGACGCGTTGCCGTCGTACTTAAAGTGAAGGGTGCACCGCCGGCCTAGGCCACGCGCGTGGGGAAACGTCTGCCAGCCGCGAGCCAGGGCTGCGTTGCCCGCGACGGAGACCTCGACCACAACCCATGAAGTCTTGCTGCAGCAGCTGTCCGCCTGCAGGCAGAGGCCGCCTGGACCCGTGGCCAGCAGCTCGCCGCCGAAGAAGGGTGGGAGCTGAAGCCAGGCGCCGGCCGGGTTTCTCCGACCACACGACAAACTCCGGCAGCACCTCCGTCGAGTGGAAGCGCGACCTGGGAGGTCGCGCGACCATGGCGCGCCTCCCTTCATCGACGGGGCTGCCACGACCTGGGCGACTCCCACCACGCGAAGAGGCACCGCCGCGGTCGCGAGGGGCCACGGCGGGGGTCGCGGCGTGCTTGCGGGGGCGGCGGCGAGCCGGGCCCCTCCTGGCGAGCCTTCCCCTTCTCTGCGACTGAGAACCTCTTCGCAGGCGTCATGGGTGTCGCTGCTAGCAATGAAGCAAGGGAGAAGAAGCGAGCGGAGCAGGAAGAGATGAGCGACGGGGGCTCCACCCCCCTCCTCATTTATAGCGGGAGAAGGCCAACCGGCGATCCCCACGATCACAGGGAATGATGATTTTTCTCTGCATGCAGCAGGGACTCGTCAAGTCGGGCAGTTGCCGAGGCAGCGTGGGGAAGCGGAGACGCCCACGTGCAATCAATCGCCACGCGTCAACCGAGGCCGCAGGCTGTTGGGGCCCGCGGCGCTCCGCACTTGCCCTTTGGCTTCGCCTCGAAGCCAAGTCCGAGCGCGCCTTGGGCCCGGGGGCTACTGTCGGCGTCCTCGGAACGGGGGTCCCCAGACTTGCCTGCCTGCGACCCACGGCGTGGCTCCACCAGCGGCCCTGTACGGCCCATCTTCACCAGCAAGCACTCAAGACCGTCGCGAGGGGCCAAGCCTCGCGAGGCGGATGACGCAAGACCTCCTCGGGGGCGGCCTCCCCAGGCTAGCTCGCGAGGGGCGGAGAGATCAAGGCAAGGGGCACCTCACGAGGTTCCTGTGACGCAAGCCATGACGACCAAGGCCAGGCGGGTGTCGGTGTCAAAACCGGCGGATCTCGGGTAGGGGGTCCTAAATTGTGCGTCTAAGGTCGATGGTAACAGGAGACAGGGGACACAATGTTTACCCAGGTTCGGGCCCTCTCTATGGAGGTAATACCCTACTTCCTGCTTGATTGATCTTGATGAATATGAGTATTACAAGAGTTGATCTACCACGAGATCGTAATGGCTAAACCCTAAAAGCCTAGCCTGTGTGACTATAGTAATGA
Source organism: Triticum aestivum (assembly GCF_018294505.1). Lineage (NCBI taxonomy): Eukaryota > Viridiplantae > Streptophyta > Magnoliopsida > Poales > Poaceae > Triticum > Triticum aestivum. Next base: position 341,493,996 of record NC_057802.1, on the reverse strand, counting down.
GTATCTCCTTCTCCGGACTAAGTCCTCCGGTTTATATAGGCACCGGGAGGATCTAGGGTTACACAGGGTCGGTTACAAAGAAAGGAATCTACATATTTGCTCGCCAAGCTTGCTTTCCACGCCAAGGAGAGTCCTATCCGGACACGGGTGCAGTCTTCGGTCTTCGCATCTTCACAGTCCATTAGTCCGGCCCATGGCTAATAGGCCGGACGCCCGAGGACCCCTTAGTCCAGGACTCCCTCAGTAGCCCCTGAACCTTGCTTCAATGACGAGGAGTCCGGCGCGCAGATTTGTCTTTGGCATTGCAAGGCGGGTTCCCCCCTTTCCGGATACTTCACAATGGTCTTCGGACGAGCGAGTTCGGCTCTGCAACACAAGTAGCATATACTTCCACAGAGGGCATAATAATTTATAAGTCCAATCCTCTGGCAACTTTTTACAACATGACATCACGTCAGTCCGGTCATTATTTCGAACCGTTTTTTCGCCTGCTGCCCCACGTTCCGAGGCGCGGTTGTCATTGGCACATCTTATCCAAGCAGAGATCGTGTCCCCTTATTAAGGGATTCTTTATCGACACGGACGTGGGTAACCCAACCGTCTTTAGGGTACAACTCCTTGGGAATATGCAAGCTTTAAGGCCCGGGAGGAGGTGTTCGATATTCACGGCCTTTATAAAGGGGTACAGACCCGTCTTTCTTCTCCACGCTTGCTTCTTCCTCAACCCTTACTACCTCGAGTTCCAACACCCAGGTTTCAATCGTCGCAAGCCTCAGTCATGTCCGGATCCAGCCGTCAAGGCCGGTGGGTGGCTTCTTCTGTCACAGAGGAGGATATTGCGAAGCTTCGGGCGGCAAGATATCTGACCGCAGAAATCCTCCATCGGCTTCCCACGGAAGGGCAGGTTATCCCTACCCCCAGATCCGGCGAGAGGGTCGTGTTCGTTTCCCACTTCCTCCGAGGATTAGGGTTCTATTATGGACTATTGTTCTATTATGGACTAGATTTTCACGATCTCGCCCCGAACTCTGTTCTTCTCATCTCGGTGTTTATTGTCACGTGCGAAGCCTTCCTCCGAACTCCTCGACACTTCAGCTTGTGGCTCAAGACCTTCAATGTGAAGCCGCAAGTGATAGAGGGGGAGCAGGCGGAGTGCGGTGGTGCCTCAGTGAGCAAGCTTACCAGCGCTGTTTGGCTAAAAGGATCCTTCACAGAATCTTCCGACTTATGGCAGCAGGAGTGGTTCTATATCACCGAGCCCCGTGGTTCCAAGTGGGCAGCTGCGCCTGTGTTCCGATCCAGCCCCCCTATTCAGCTTGCATCATGGATTAATAAGGGGTTGGACTGGGATCAGTTGATGACGTGCGGACTCTGCAGAGTCGCATCCGAAGCCTCATTAAGAAGGATATCGATCTTGTCAACGTTATTTAGGTAATGTTGGTTCGTCGGACCTTGCCGTGCCAAAGGCGGCCTCTCCGCCTATGGGAGTTTAATCCCGAAGGGCCGCGGACACTTAAACACTTCTTCGGCACTACGCACAAAGGGATGTGGAAATTATTTTTCGGGAAACGTAAATAATGGCCAGATACTACCGAAGACATCGGCCTTGACTGTAACCATCCGGACACCACGGTAAGTATCCGTCCGCCAAACACCTCCTAATCAGGTATCCTGTGGTAAGACACTAAGCAAACCATCTTTTTCCAGGGCTGGATAAAGAAAGTGGAACGGATTAGGTGTCCGGCCCCTCTTCCCGAAGACTCAGCGGACCCCGTATTAACAAGGATGCTGGTACCGGCACCATACCAGGCGCCGGTAGAGGAGGGCAAGGTGGAAAGTGGGAAGACCCGGAATGACCTTCGTTCCAGAGGTAAATTAGATACCGCGTCCGGAGAAATCAACATTTCTTCGCCTGAAGACGAAGGCGAAGGAGAAGCAAGTATCCCTTCTCCATTCAGGAAGAAAAGGGCCGCCTCCGAAGGTTGGGAGGGGCGGTCTCCCAAGAGGGGCAAGATGCCACCGTCGGGCGGCTCGGGATTGGAAGGCGACGCCGTTGAACAGCTCCGTCGTGAGGACAAGCCCTCGACCAGATCGTAAGTGAATCTGGGGTGCTTTGATCGCGTCCCGTTCCTTTCCTGTTACCGAAGAGACATGTAACATGCCTACGTATTTTTACAGTTCGGCACAAAGTTTTCCTGGGCAATCCTCTTCTTCGGGAGATCTCCTCCCAGAGATGATGGAAAGCGAGATGCCTTCCCCAACCTCCTCGCCCAATAAGGTGGATGACTCCGAAGTGTCATCTCGGAGGGTTTTTCTTGATCAACAAGCGGCGCGGGGGATGAAAGAGGCAGTACCCGAAGGTGAACCTCTGATCGTCCGGGATTCGGGGGCCAACAATGAAGGCCCCAGACTATCTGGTTTTCAGCCAACGATGATTCTGGAGACGGGTGTACGGGTTCCTTCAAAGGATGGTCGTGCTCCTACAGCGGCTTCCGGAGACCCGGCGGCGCCGGATATGTTGAGGGATATGCTGCGAAAAGCATCTGTCTCGGAGAAACAGCGTACCTTGATGGGTACGGTGGTTGAGAAGATTCTGTCCGCGAAGAGCAGATTGAATGAAGCCTTCAAGAGCCTGCTAAGAGGCTTCGAGGTTTGTGATGTAATATTTTCAACCATATTTTATTTGCAAAAATGCACCTGTGTATAGGTAGTAGCCCCTGAGACTCGGGTTGGCTTCCCATGGGAGGCGAACGAAGGATCAAGAAGAAACACTCAAGGACTAATCTGGTTAACTGGAACACGGGTTGCTTCCCCCCTGGCTACTTCCCGGACTACGGATATTGCCGAGCTACAGCGGCAGCTTGATGTGGCACGGGATGACATTGCGTTAATCAATATGCGTCTTGACGAGTCGCAAGGTATGTATTCGGAGCAGTCCTTACACATACATATTTGTAATATAGGCGTGACGCTGAAAGTTGCATACTGGGATATGCATGGTTGCAGATGGTGCCGCCGCCGCTGAGATTCTTCGGGCGGAGCTGGCCCGGGCCAAGGAGTAGGCTCAGTTTAGTAATGCGGCTGCCGAAAAGGCATCGACTGAGTTAAAGGCCGAACAAGCTGCTCGGCGCCAAGACGAGGAGAAAATATCCACGATGGCGCTCGAACTAAAAAATGCTACTAGCCGCTGTGAATTTCTTGAGAAGGAGAATGAAGCCAAAATGGCTGAACTTGACAAGGCCTTGCGAGAGGCGAGAGAAGCGCAGTCTGAATCCAGAGCAGCCGGTGAGGAAATCCGGCAAGCTGGAGAGATTGCGGCCGGTAAGACCTTTTTGCTACAGACTAAGTTCGGCGATCCGAACTATGCTCAGCTTAACCAAGTGTGGAGTTCTCCAGACGAGTTTTTAGACTTGCCGAAGAGTTCTTCCGATGCGGTGCAGTTTTACCAAGCGCGAGAGGGGTATGCAACCGAGAAGCTTTTCTGGTCACAATTTGGCGCATCAAAGCGCCCTGTGTTGCTGAATGAACAGATGTCCCAATGGGCCGAGCTTCATAGGATATCCGGCGCTGCCACGAAGAACTTCATAATCCGGCTGTGGCCGACTGAGCCTATTTCGAATAGCTACTTCGGCTTGGTGCAGCGGCTTGGTGATGCGGCGCCGCGTATCGACGCTGTTAAGCGGTCGGCGTGCATTGAGGGTGCACGGATGGCCTTTGCCCGTGTCAAGACATACTGGGGGAAGATGAAGGCCATCGATGTTGCGGCGAAGAGTCCACCCAAGGGCAAGGACCATCACGCACCAGAGCATTGTTTTGAGCACGTCTTAGAGGCTGCCCGCTTGATAGAGAGTCAATGCTCGAAAGACATAATAATCGAGTGAGGTGTATGGGAATTGTAAAAGACAATTTTATATTTAATCTATTTTTATGTTTTGCTCGAAAGCTTTTGTTCCTCCTGTGCGGCCGCTTTTATATAATCTGAAAGTTTTCCAGTCGTCGGCTTCAGCCCCCTCGTAGGAAGTACGGGGGTGTTCGGAAAAGCATTTGATCACTCTTGACCCAACGTCTTGGTCCATGAAGGAGGTGACAATGCGGCGAACCAGGCAATCAGACTATAGGGCGTTAACACTTTCACTTAGCCATAGGATTTTTATGGTGGGTCTACGATATAGCCCCTGGTATGTACGCGGCCTATTTTTAATACGATGTGTTGCCAAAATGATCTGAAAAAGATCCTTCGTATGACACGGAGAGAATCGCTAGAGATTCCGATAAGTCGTCGAGTGGTTGACCAGCTCTCGCCGCATCATGACAGTCAGTTTTCGGCTTTCTCTACTGAGGTGCTTGACCAGATGAACCGGAAGCACAATCGCAGTAGTTCTCCCTTTACTACCCTAGCCGATAGAGCGGAACGTAGGGTAGCAAGCACAGGAGCCGGGCAACCCAACTATTGACCCAAGACATGATTCAGAGCTGATGCATATAAGGCCAAAGTCGTGACGCCGAAGTACGCTATAAAGCTGTTCGGACTTGCCGACAACTCATTTGTTCCCATACCGAGCCCCTGGCGAGTTATGCTGAGGTGTGTGTGTAAAACAACCACATGAGCAAAAATTCGGATCGATTAGGAAAAAGTCAATACTGGAAACTGGTTACTTTTACTGGGAGCTGAGTGATATGCCAATTATTATATAGATAACAAAGCCGCAACCCTGGCTATTTGACATGCCAGGGTCGAAGGCTGAGGAAAAAGGCACTTTACAGGCTTGGAATAGAGAGCGCAGTCTACAAAAAGTTATTTTGGACCTCCTGTCCTCGGTTAAGGAATTTCTTGACAGGAATAACCCTTGGATGATTGTACGAACCCGAACTCTGGTAGAGTCCGCGGGGTGAGCGGCCCTTGAGCTACATGTGGAGGGGATAATAAAAAGGAAAAAAGGCAGTTAGAAAAGTAGGGGGTTGCAGGCACACCCGTATTGTGCTTCCGCCGGTGCCCAGGGTATTTCAAGTGCATAATTATGTATGCGCGGTACCCACTTTGAAGGCATATTAGGCGAACGTGGGAAGCCGAATTGCTAGTCCAATATGGAGATTGATCGGTCATATTGAATGGAGACCGGCGGCGTGATAAGGCCGCTGTGTAGTTCGGCTGAGGTAGCCGTAGTATGATCTCATGTACGGAGGGAGTGTTCTGTGCGCTCACCTCTAGGGGTGTGCGTCATGTATACCATGTTTACTGTTTTTTTTTGCTTCGGGGGGAAACTGCTTCTGACCCCCGTTGTTCAGTTGGTGAGTCTCTTCGTCGTCGCTATCGTCGGGCGGCCTCTTCCCCTTGTGTTCGACATTGAACTTTCCGGCCTGTTTGAAGACCCAACAGCTTTTGTTGGTGTGATTAGCTGGTTTATTGGGGTGGCCATGAATCTGGCAGGGCCTATCCAATATTTTGTCTAAATTGGACGGTCTGTCTTTGTTTGTTGTAAATGGCTTTTTCCGTTGGCCGGGTGTGGGGCCGCTGAATCCAGCGTTAACCGTTGTGTCCTGCGTGCCCTCATTATTATTGCGGCGTTTGTTTTTGTTGCGTCGTGGATTTCCATTACCGTCCCGCACTTCGGAGGTGCCCGGATCGCTGGCGCTATTGCTTCTACGGGCGAGCCAGTTGTCTTCTCCCGCGCAAAAGCGGGTCATCATAGCGGTAAGGGCTGACATAGACTTTGGTTTTTCCTGACCGAGGTGGCGGGCAAGCCACTCGTCCCGGACGCCGTGTTTGAAGGCCGCGAGGGCTTCGGCGTCCGGACAGTCGACAATTTGGTTCTTTTTAACTAAGAACCTAGTCCAGAGCTTTCTGGCAGACTCTCTGGGCTGCTAGACAATGTGACTTAGGTCATCGGCATCCGGTGGCCGGACATATGTACCTTGAAAGTTATCGCGGAAGGCATCTTCCAACTCCTCCCAGCTGCCAATTGATTTTTTAGGTAGACTATTTAACCAGTGCCGAGCTGGTCCTTTGAGTTTTAACGGGAGGTATTTGATGGCATGAAGGTCGTCTCCGCGGGCCATATGGATATGGAGAAGAAAATCCTCAATCCACACCATGGGATCTGTTGTTCCGTCGTATGATTCAATATTTACGGGTTTAAACCCTTCTGGGAACTCGTGATCCATTACTCCATCAGTGAAGCAAAGAGGGTGTGCGGCGCCTCTATATCGGGCCGCATCGCGACGTAGCTCCGATAGAGTCCGTCTGCAGTTTTCGGCCCGGGCGTGACTCGGTTTGTCGCGTCCGAATAGATAGCCATCGCCGTGTGTCGCGGTACGTCCTCGTGATCCGTAGATCGATCTGGTATATCCTGCTTTACTGTCCAGGTCCCGCCGAAGGTCGTATGTATCACCCCGAGCTGTGTTGTTTCTGTTTTTACGTGGCGGTGGGGTAGGTTGTTGTTCGGCTTGAATTGCCGCTTTATCCCGACCAAGTTGTGGTCGGCCTGCCGCATTGTCCCGACCGCGCTGTGGTCGGTCGGCTGCGTTGTGCGAGTGAGGTATGAGCTCTGGCGCCTCCTCATCAAACTGGGGCAGCAGTTTGCGCTTCAGGTAACTCCTGGCTGGGAGCTTGAGGCCGTATTCTTTGGCTGCCAGGACATTTGTCCATCTGTCATTGAGCAGAATCTTGGTCAGCCTGAAGCTGCTGCTGTTTCTTTTTTAGGCTCCTTGCAGTGGCTATTAGCCTGCGCTTGAAGCGCCCCTGCTCGAGAGGTTCCTCGGGCACGATTAAATCCTCGTAGCCGAGGCTTACCTCATCTTCGGAGAGCGGAAGATAATTATCGTCCTCCGAATCGTCATGTATGGCCTGTTCATCAGGGCTAACTTGCCCATTTTCCCGTTCCTCCTGTTCGAAGGTTACCTCGACGGGGTCTTCATTGTTTTCGGCATTGTCCGGAGTATTATTTTCTCCGGTGCCAGTATTGTTGTCTTTGGAACGACGTGACTTAGGGCACCGCCGAGGAAGCCGGCGCTTGGGGTGTGTCTCAGGAGGTTTATTCTCAACTGGATATTCTTTGTCGTCGCCGCTAGTTGCTTTGGGTGTATCCACCATGTACACATCGTACGAAGAAGTGGCCGTCCAGCGTCCAGTAAATGGCGGGTTTTGGCCCTGCTCCTCATCAGCATCGTCGTCCATGTCGTCGATGTCTTCGGAGCCGTAGTCAAGCATGTCGGTTAGGTACCCGACAGTGGCTATGAAGTGGGTGGTGGGTGGGAAGCAAAATTCTCTATCATTGGCCGCTAGTTCGCACCGGACATAGTTCGGCTGTGAGTCTCCTGCCAGGGACAGGCTCTTTAATGAGTTTAGCTGGAAGATATCTGCGGCGTTGAACTCGAAGATCGATAGCCGATCAAGCTCGGCGTCGAGTCCGGAGTTCCGGTGACGCGGATGTCCCATGAGTTGGAGTCTGTGTGCGGCTCTGATGCCGCGGAATCCGTGGCCTCCGTGGTGGGGTTGAGCTTCCCATCCTCAGATGGCACGATCTGCTCCGGATCTAAGGCCAGAGCAGTTACGGGAGCAATCTCCTGAGTGTGGTCCAATGACAGATTTAGATCGTGTGCATCGGTGTGACAGGGAGCGGCTGCTGCGGTCTCGAATCCAGCGAAGATCAAGTCTCCACGGATGTCCGCAACATAGTTCACGCTTCCAAATCTGACTTGGTGGCCAGGGGCGTAGCTGTCGATCTGCTTCAGATGGCCAAGCGAGTTGGCCCGTAGTGCGAAGCCGCCGAACACGAAGATCTGTCCGGGGAGGAAGGTTTCTCCCTGGACGGCATCGTTGTTGACGATTGAAGGGGCCATCAAACCTCTTGAGGACGGCACAGTGGAACTCTCAATGAAAGCACCAATGTCGGTGTCAAAACCGGCGGATCTCGGGTAGGGGGTCCCGAACTGTGCGTCTAAGGTCGATGTTAACAGGAGACAGGGGACACAATGTTTACCCAGGTTCGGGCCCTCTCTATGGAGGTAATACCCTACTTCCTGCTTGATTGATCTTGATGAATATGAGTATTACAAGAGTTGATCTACCACGAGATCGTAATGGCTAAACCCTAAAAGCCTAGCATGTATGACTATAGTAATGAGTATCTCCCTCTCCGGACTAAGTCCTCCGGTTTATATAGGCACCGGGAGGATCTAGGGTTACACAGGGTCGGTTACAAAGAAAGGAATCTACATATTTGGTCGCCAAGCTTGCTTTCCACGCCAAGGAAAGTCCTATCCGGACACGGGTGCAGTCTTCGGTCTTCACATCTTCACAGCCCATTAGTCCGGCCCATGGCTAATAGGCCGGACGCCCGAGGACCCCTTAGTCTATGAGTTGGAGCTAGTTTTGTGTCGCCCTAGGTTATGACTGTTATATGATGAATATTATCCAACGTTATCACCGATCCAATGCCTACGAGATTTTCACATATTGTTATTGCTAAGTTACTACTGTTAAAACTGCTACAAAACAATTACTACTGCTGTTACTATTGCTGCTACTCTCATTGTTATCACTATCAAATAACTATACTATTGTGCTACTGATCACTTTGCTGCAGATATTTAATCTCTGGGTGTGGTTGAATTGACAACTCAACTGCTAATACTTACAAATATTCTTTAGCTCCCCTTGTGTCGAATCAATAAATTTGGGTTGAATACTATACGCTCGAAAATTGTTGCGGTCCCCTATACTTGTGGGTTATCATGAGGTCGGCCAAAGGTGATGTCAGCAAATCAACTGACGTGTGGGGCCCGCGTGTCATTGACTCAATTAGTTAACAGATTTTAATTGACCCTAACTAAACTAATTAGCAGGCATGGGGGCCACTGTCAGCGACACATGGGAGATTAATTAGTATTAATGACGTAGTTAGCCGACGGTTAAACGTCGGCGACCACACCCGACGGCGGAGGCACGCCGGAAAAGCTCCTCCAGCGACCAAATGTAGTGTGGAGAGGTCCTACAGGCAGCTGGATGTGTGTCGTGTCCAGTGGTATAGGTGGCTGGGCGCGGGGAGGGTGGAAACGACGCCGGCGAGCACATGGGCGGTGGTCGGAACCACGAGCCTTACGCGGGCGACACTACAGGGCATGGGGAGGCCATCTAAGAGGCTCTACGACATCTTGGGGTCTCCAGGAGCACGACTGTGCCACAGGTGCAAGCGAGGGAGCTCGGGAGCGCGAGCCTCAACAACCATGCCGGCGGCTGGAGCTCAGCACGGTGTTGGAGCTAGCTAGGAAACGAGTGGAGCAACGGGGTTAGAGGAAAGAGAAAGAGGAGCTGACGGCGAAGCTGTTGGTGCCTTCGTCGAGGCTGGGGAGGCTTTGACTGCGTTGAGTCGATCACCGGCATCCGACGGCCGTGGGCGAAGAAGATGGTCACGGGCGTCGTCTTGAGGGCTCCTCGGCTCGAATCCGTTGGTGGAAGATTACCAGAGCGAGTATGCAGACGCTCTGGACATGGTGATTGGACGGGGTAAGGCCGGTGGCTGTGGTAGTGCATAGCGCCGCGTCCATGGTCGTCTCGGGCATGAGGGGATAGCGAGGGAGAGGACGAGGGGGAAAAGCCGAGGAGGTCAGAACGATCCGGACGGCAACGGCGAAGTCATTTTCGGCGTCGACGTAGAGGCAGGCTAACAGATGGTGTCGCGTGGAGCGCGCCCGTCGGGCACGCACCCATTCCTTCTGGCGCGAGGAGGAAGAAGACCTCCTTGCCCCTGGTGGGCTGCGCCAGGTGAGCGCTCTCTCTCTCTCTCTCTCTCTCTCTCTCTCTCTCTCTCTCTTCCTCTCTCTCATATTGTGTGTGTGTGTGTTTTCTAATTTCGTTACTGTTTTCTATTTTCTGTAGTTTGTTTTAATTTGGTTTTTAGACTAAATAATTTTAGTAGCTTCTGAAAATATTTATGTGGCTTGATACAATATATTCAAAGGCACTCACAAGTTTTCAGGATTATTGGATTTATATTTTATACATAGCAAATATAAATCAAATTCAAATAATTATTGATTTAATTCAAAGTCCCAAAATAATCATTTCTGGGATTCCAAAAAAAAATTGGTTTGAATTTTAGCTCTTGCCAGCATTTCAGAGATTAATAGGAACATTTCCTTGGACTTGTTTGAAGAGATTTTTTTAATCTTGATCATTTTTAAATGGTTTATGAGGCTTTGATAATTCCCTCAATTCAATTTCCTTGAATTTAAAATGATGTATGTATGCTTCTGATGCAACTAATTACAAGCAATTATTCTAGGGCTGTGACACTCCAATATGTAGTAGTTATTCTTTTTTTTAATGTTTTGTAAAAAATGAAAAAATAAAGTTCAGTTTTCAATAATCTTCTTGAATTCAAAGTTTTTTGTTCGTTTATTTTGCTTCCAAACAAATTTCTATTTTCTTTAATTGTGTATTCTACATGAACAACGAAGAGGCCACGTTGTTGGACGGCCACAAACAACGTGGTTTTCTCCTAACTTGGACGGTTTTATAGGGTAGAGCGGGATTTCATCTACTCATGTCAAATTTTGGTAGTCTGATGGTATGTTATGATATACTAGCCGGATGATGTGTGTAATGCATCGTTACGTAGTTGCAGGAGTTTGTATGGATTTAAGGTACGCTAATTGAGGTGTTTGGTTGTGAGAACGAAAATTTAAGGCTGATCAATATCCACGGACGTATCCGTAGACATTTGAGGGGTCGAATTGCCCAGTCTGGTCGTAGATGCTCTAATTCGACATTTACTATGTAGCACCGCCGCTGTTGAAGCGGGCAGAGTGGGACGGCCGCGGCCGGCAAGACGTTGGGGGCGCACATGGTGGGCATCCGTACGTGCGTCTGGTGGCTGCCCGTGGACGCGTCTCCTCCTGCTCCTTCCTTGCTGCGCGCGGACCACAAAGCCAACCCGATCGGTCGCCCTTTTGTCGCCTCCTTCCTTCCTTTGCTCTCTCCACAAAGGTTTTCAAATGGCAGAGAAAGGTAGGCCGGGCCGCGGTTGGCTCCGTCATCGCAGGAAGCGCGTGCGGGAGACGGCAGCAGTGCGAACTCAACAGAGGCGACTGCGACAGTTCGTGTGATTACAGAGTGAAGCGTGTCCATGCAGCAGCATAACGCACATCAGAACGGATTGCACACTTTTACCTTTGCACCTGGGGAGAAGAGAGGATAGGAGATTTTTGTGCAGATCCACCCGTCGCTGACGGAGTGGCTGTGGTCAAGTGGGTGCGGAATCTATCTCCTCTCCTCCCGTCCGAGTCACGCGAGCCGCGCAAAAACTCACGAGAGAACAAGTCTGAATCCTCCTCTTCCTTCCTTCCTTGGCAGCACGAGCAATTAATTTTGTCTGCTTTGCGCGACTGCCGTTTTGTGGTCGTTTTTCCGGCTGGCCATCCCATCACTGCTTACGCACTTGCTTGTCCACATGCCACACGAGCCTGGAGTTTCATGAGGTACACTATGACGACCTGCGCAGCGCCGGCCCTCCCGGTTAGTTTTCCAAGTTACCGCTTCTCGTCTCCTCTCCTGGCTGCAGTTTTATAACTAGAAGTATGATGACTAATCCAAGACTAGTTGTTGATGATGATGCAACTTCCTACTCCTTCCTAGACTAGCATAGTAGGATGCATGCAAGTAAAAGATTGTTAGAAACGAGCAACCAAACGACGACAGATTGTTGATAGGTGATTTATTAGTATCCGCAACCAAACACCGAAACAGTTGGACTGGAATGGAATCAGGAGTTGTACTGTACGCATGACATGAATACCCTATTGACATAGGTTAGCCATGCCACCTGTATGCAGTAACATCGACCTATATCCTCTCAACAACCAACCATGACTCCAATCAAGCGTCCGTGTACCAACGAAAACCAGACGCCTAACTTATGTTAACGAAAAAAAAGGGACAATGAAATTTCAGGCCGCAGGTGAAGATTCCGTAAGAAGCATCTGATTCACATTAACTCGGAAATGGAAACGACAAACTGTACAGACGCTGCAATGCCGCCCATGCTCTTCTTCCGTATTCACATGCTCATGACCAGACGAAATAAATTACCAAAATCAGTAACGCTAGCTGTCTGTTTCTTTTTTTCTCATAAATATATTTGTTGAGAAAAAATTTAGCACACCATTAAAGAAACCCAAAATCCTAGAGTAAATTCGATCCAACGGCCAGGATTACACCGCGGCACCGTCTTCTGACGAAAGGAAACTAAGGAAAGGAAGGAAGGGTCCGATCAGAGCCAGAGGGCGCCGGCCTTCTTGAGGATGGGCACGAGCTCGCCGGAGATGTGGACGGCCATGAGGCGATCGAGGCCGCCGAGGAGCTTCCCCCCGACGAACACCGCCGGGAGCGCCGCTGCCTCCCCGCCGTCCGGCACGACCCCGGCGAGCGCGGCCTCGTCGGCGACCTCGTGCACGGCGGGGTTGACCCCGAGCCCCTGCAGCAGCCGCTTCACCACGTGGGTGAGGCAGCAGGCCCGCCTCCCCACCACCACGACCGGGCTCTCCGACACCGCCCTCTCAACCCCCGCCGCGTCCTCCCGGGACGCCGACGCCTCCGCGGTCTCCGTCTTGACGGCGACGGCCGCCTCCGCCGCCGGCGACGGGCGGGCCCAGGGCCGGGTGCTGCTGTAGGGGATGGCTTGGTACATTGCGCACGGCTACGTGGATGCTCCCGGCCTTCCCTCTTTTCCCTGTCTTGCGCGGGTGTGTGGTTCGTGTCTGCGATTGTTGGGCGTGTGTGTGATGGCTTGGGGAGGTGAAGGGGCCAGATATATACAGCGAGGAGGGAGGTGAGGTGGGAAGGTGACGACAGCACGGCGGTAGTATGTGGGACCCGCAGGACGCGGGGGAGCTTTCCGCGGGGACTGCACACGAGTTGTCGCGGGGAGTGACGTGGAGGGGCGTCAGCCGCTGTCGGGGCCGCCGGATCCGTGACGACAGCCGCTGCGACGCGGACGGCGGCGTTGCAGTTGGAAGTCAGATCATGGGGGTGGGCAGCGATGCGCGGGCTGAAAGGGTCTCACCGGACCGCAGTGTGGAATTTTCGGGTGTTTGGCCGGTGGATGTTGTTTTCCTTGGCTCTGGCTCTGGCTCTGAGAAACAAGATTCCAAGGATACCGCTTTGTTGAGCATGACCAAGGTCCTTTCAGGAGAACAACACTATCCGGTCTCGTGTCCTGAATTCAGATTCTTCGTGTTGGCCTCCTGAATTCAGATTATTCGTGTTACTTGACTTGTATTTTTCCCGCACCGATTCTCTCTGACTTGGTCAAGTTACTGTACATTAGAGTTGAGAGGCACACTAGTGGTGGGAGCACAAACCACTGGTGCGGATTTTTTTCTTTCCATCGAATTGGGACTTTATTCAACGAAATAATATCCGGTTACAATCTGCCCGTAGGCTGCTAATGACAAAATCTACCTCGCAGAAAAAGTTGACAAAATATGGGCTTTGATCAAGCCAACTATCCGTACCCTCAAACGTACAAGCACACTGAGCACATCGATGGGCCGGGAAATCCGGGTCCCTACCAACATGACGAACCGAAAACAAAGAAAAACTAGGCATGACATTCTCCAATTCTTGTATGACAGGCGCCGCAACCGAACGTGAATTTTGATGTGAGTTCCGTAGGTTGACAAGATCCAGGCAGTCAAACTCCATGATCACATGTGAATACTCGCGCAAATGGGCGAAGATCACCCCTTCTCTCGTAGCCAGCAGCTCGACACGAATGTGTCGAAAACTCCTCGCAAGGGCTTACACCATGCACCAAGAAACGATAGGTGAGATCGGGCCATGCCACCAGCTCCACCCGACATACCATCAGCGAAGATAGACCCGTCCATGTTGATGGTGATCCATCCCGCCTCCGGTGGTCTTCAACATTGCGTCCCATGCGTCCTCTGGCGCGATGGAATGTCAAGGATAGAAGGGGTTTCATGCATTCCTTTAATAGCCTGAACCGGATCATACCCATCTTCATTGTGTGTCCATCGGTTCCGTGATGACTATATGGCATGCATAATTGTGATAATTTTGCATCTTGAGTCCTCTGAGAACATTGGGTCTAGCAAAATATCACGAGACCATGTTTCTGGGTGCAACCTTGGCAGGCGAAGATTAAACCTATCCTTGCTACAATCCAAAACTTTTTACCATCTGTACATGAAATGAGACCATGCATCAAGTCCTCCCCCATATAGCGTGACAGATGTCACATATGCCAAATGGTTTAATATGTCCATACTTCAATATTTTGGAGTCCGGTAGTATATCGCGGAGCACCCGCCACCGGAATGCCCTAACCTTCGGTATGACATTCAGTTTCCAAAATGCAGACCACAACTGTTTATTTGTCGTTGAAGTTTCTGTAATCGTCCCTTCCTCTAGAGAGCTGGGCTTATTACGAGTCACGAGAGATTGATACGCTGACTTTACAGTATAGTTGCCTGACTTTTCCAATGACCATGCTAGGCTATCTTCTTCCCCAGATGGATTAAGAGGTATGTTCAATTTGGCTTATGCATCGGAGTGTAGAAAGTTCTGATGAACTAGCTCAATATTCCAACCGCATGTGTACTCATTGATAAGTCTGGAACTTTGGGTAAAGGTGCAGTACCTAGACGCCCCGTAGGTTTTAGAGTAGCCGTGTTGGGAATCTATGGATCATTCCATGTACAGATGCTCAAACCGTCGCCAACCCTATCAAGCCGACGCCCGGGGCCTTCTTGCCCGCGATGATCGCCTGCCAGGTGGACGATGCTCGTGCAGGAGTTGTGGCATGTAAAAACTTTGTATGTGGATGGTACTTGCCCTTCAAAACTCTTGCACAAAGGGAGTCTGGGTGGGTCAACAGGCGACAACCTTGCTTACCGAGCATGGCAAGAATGAATGAAGGGAGATCCCTAAAACCCATCCCCCTTTCACTTTTGGAGATGCAAGTTTCTCCTAGGAAAACTAATGCAGAGATCACTTATCCAGAGAGCTACCCCATTAATACTTTGCCATTGATGATGAAACACCTTTGCAAGCATTTTAGTCAGTTGGAAACAGCTCATACTATATGTAGGAATTGCATGGGCAACTAATTTCAACAAAACCTCGCGGCCGACAGTTGGAAACAGCTCATATTAAATGTAAAAATTCCTCTCTGCCCAACCCCGAACCTTGCTTCGGATTCGTTCACCAATGTGAATGAACGTACCACTTATGATTCTTCCAATGGCAGTAGGCAGGCCCAAGTACTGTTCAGAGAATGCCTCCACCGATATCCCGAGAGCATAGTTTAAAAAACCGGACCGGACCGGCGGTTGGACCGAAAAACCGGTACCGGTGATCCCAGCGGGTTTTTAAGCACAGCGGACAGTTCGAGGAATCGAACTGAAAAAAACTGGTCGAACCGACCAGTTTTTCTTAAAACCGGCGAATCGGTCGGTTCATAGAAAACCAGACGATTCAATGTCATTTCCTTAAAAGCCCCTCAATCAAATCGTTTTCGTGCGAACAGGCTCGGGGTAGAATCCAAAAAGGAAGAAAACCTTCTTTTGGTAGGGTTCTGGCCAATTTCGGAGCCTTTCTCTTGATTTTGATCCCAGGCAAACCCCGTCGAGCGTAGCCGCCCTCCTCCGACGCGATCCTTGCCGGGTGTTGTGGTGCGGCAACGCCACCTCTCCCTCATGGCTCCACGTGGCAGTAGTAGGCCACCAGCCCACGCCGCCACTCCTGTGTCCTGCCGCCCTGAGCCACTTCTATTGATAATTGGCAAAGGGGACAACGCCGCCTAGTCGGTCTGGTCCATCCAAGTCCGATCTCCCTCCGCTCCAGTTAGTTCGACCAGTCCTCCCTCCGGTTGCCTCCCTCCGTTCCAGAGTCCAGGCTAGGAGCACCCGAGCAGGAGGACCAGGACGCCCGACGGTCCAATTAAACATTTTTTTATCTATTGATTGGTGTATTTATTGATAAAATATATACCATTTTATTGCTTCAAAAATCGACAATCGAACCGGTGAACCGGCGGTCCGACCGGTGAAAACATGAACCGATAGCCTTCCTGGTTCGAATTTTTAAACTATGGACCAAAGCCATGTTTTCTACTAGTGATATGAGGGTCAGACCGGGCTTTTGATGCCCGTTTGATGCGTCCGTCTGGGTCGAAAAATCATGACTGGGCAGTGACCGGGCGGGCGGGCCGGACGTTTGAGGAGGGTTTGTGGCGCCCGGTTGTAGATGCTCTTAGCAAGAGGATAAATGACAATAAATCCATGTTACTTATATCCTCATCAAAAAGAAAAGGGGTACTACGTACGTACGTAGGTGCGTGCGTACGTCCCAATATTTTATGGGAAAACTCCAATTGAGCAACTCCAAACTAGTGGTGGGAGAGCGATTCTAGAAAGGAATAGTTAGCAAGTGGGCAGCGTGAAAACTCCAATTGAGCATGTACTTGCTAGGACTCTCACAGTGAGGTTCACACACACGCTCTGATTTTGGGGGTGTTGCTGTCGCGTACCTAACACAATCCAATCGTGGCGAGAGCCGAAGTTTTGGACGCTGGGCGCCCAACGTTTCCAGGCGGAGTTGGCGTCGGCAGCACCATCGTAATGCAAGACGTCACTCGGTTTGGACCTGGATGGCTGGATGGACATTGTGCGCTGGTTTACGTACTGCGTACTGCTGCTCTCTCCACCTGTTTCCAAGACACGTTGGGCCTTTTCCAAGTAGAATAATGCTCGTCAAGCTCAGCCTTTGTGGGTCTAATCGATCCATCTCGCGACACGGTCAGATTATATGTACGTAAGCGCGTGCATAGTGTATTGCCGCCAGTAGAGCATATACTAGCATGCATGTGGATCACGTGTGACGTCGCCTTTCTTGGCCTCGTTATATCTTGCTTGGCAGAAGAGACGTACAGCACGTACGCATCTGGAACCTTGAAATTAAAAACAGTAATTGGAAAACTTCATGGTTTCTGCTCGGCGTATTGGGGGAGACGATTTGTTGGACGCATGTCCGGTTAGAACCCATTTTGTCTAAGCCAGAGAGCTATTTAAGAATTAGGTTTTAGTCTCGTGTGTTGAATATATTTTGTATAGGCAGTATATCGCATGTATATGTAGGATCATTTCCTATCTAGCCCCACCTCCTAGTTTTCATGTATAGTCGAGGCCGTGGGCTGCTCATTGTAAATATATACGTGTGTTTATGCACCTAATCAATTGAGAGTTGCATTGTCAAACAATATGGTATCAGTTTCCCTTCCACGATCCCTTTCCTAAGCTTCCGCTCCTGTCGCCGCCGCGCCCCTAGGCCGCTGCCGCTGCCCCTAGCCGCGCCGTCGCCGCACCTCCTCCCTGCCGCCGCTGCCTCCCTACAGCCGCCGCACCCTCTCCTCCCTCCCACAACCCTAGCCACTTCCCTCCATCGCCATGGCCTCACCCGGATCATCCGCCTCCGGTTCCACCAACAACAACCCGTTCGCCGGTCCGATCCCGTCCTCATCCGCGATCTTGACATCCATCGTTGTGTCCCCGTGTGCCTTGATCACTCCACCTCCACCTACTACTCCTGGAAAACATATTTCTCTCTAGTGTTCCGCGAGTATCATCTTCATGATCACGTCGACGGTTCCGTTGATTCCAGCCTCATGCTTGGTGATGAAGAGTGGACGACCATCGATGCTACGCTCATTCATTGGTTCTACCTCACCATCTCCCGTGATCTCTTCCACGCGGTGGTCACCGACGGGGATGACGCCCTCGCCGTTTGGACAAAACTCAACGGGCTATTCACCGACAACCAACTCCAACGCGGGGTTTTTCTTCAGCAAGAATTTTTTGGGTCTCATCAACTTGATTCATCCATCGATGATTATTACATGCGTCTCAAGAAACTTGCAGATGAGCTCCGTGACCTTGGCAAAACCATCTCCGACGACCTCCTCCTCAGCGCCCTCACCGCCGGGCTCAATGAGGAGTTCGGTAACGCTGCCTTGAACCTCACCTTGATCCCGGAGCCAACCTTTCCCAAGGTCGTGGCTTATTTGCGTCTGGAGGAGCGTCGCATGAAGATGGCGAAAACCAGGGCTACCCACATCGCCCTCACCGTCGGGACTTCCCGCGGCGGCCCGCCACCGCCGTCTTCGCAGGCGCTTGCCGCGCCGCGGTTCTCTCCACCGGCGGCTTCCTACGGGCAGTACCCGCCGCCCGCGGGCTACTTCTAGGGGCCGCCGCCCCAGCCGACCTCCTCTGATCGTCGCCGTGGTGGGCGTTGCGGTCGGAAGGGCAACGACCAAGGCGGCCAGCCTCGCCAGCAGCAGGCCACCGCGCCTTGGGCCGCGGCCCAGCACCCGTGGACGGGCCTGGTTCATGCGTACAGCATGCCAGTGCCCTGCCCGCCCGCTCCCGGCCTCCTGGGCCCGCGTCCCACCTCGCACCAGGCGCTGTACGCTGCGCTCCTGTCAGCACCGTACGCCGTGCCCCCGCCAGCGCCCTATGCCGCGGTGCCGTACGCCGCGCTGCCGCCGGCCCCTTACGCCGCCCAACCGTCGGCGCCCCCACTCCCGCCGGCTCCGTGGGACCCAACCCTCCTTCCGGTGCTCCACTCCGCCCCCTAGCCAGCCAACTACACGGGTGGCGGTGATTGGTACATGGACACCGGCGCCACCGCTCATATGGCTGCCAACCCCGGTACTCTCCACACTTCTTACCCCGTCCATACTTCCAATCGCATTACCGTCGGTGATGGATCATCACTTCCCATTACACACATAGGACATGCTTACTTTCCGTCTACATCCACACCGATATCATTATCTAACATACTTGTGTCTCCCGACCTCATTAAAAATCTTGTTTCCGTTCGTTCTCTTACTCGTGAAAATCCTGTTACCGTTGAATTTGACATGTGTGGTTTTTCTGTCAAGGACGCTCGTACCCGGATGGTGCTCCACTGATGTGATAGCCTCGACGAGCTCTACCCAGTCCACCCACCCGCCTCCACCAACACATCTCCGCCCGCCCTCTCCGTCGGTGTGGACCTTTGGCACGCTCGCTTGGGACATCCCAACGACACACTCTTCGTCATATTCTTTGGAGTTTTTCTTTCACTTGTAATAAGATCGACGGACACACTTGTCATGCGTGTTGTCTAGGCAAACATACTCGTCTTCCCTTTAGCACTTCCTCTTCAGTTGCATCGTATCCCTTTGAACTACTTCATAGTGATGTGTGGACTTCTCTAATACGTCTCCAGCGTATCTATAATTTATGAAGTATTCATGCTATTATATTATCTGTTTTGGATGTTTATGGGCTTTACTAAACACTTTTATATTATTTTTGGGACTAACCTATTAACCCAGAGCCCAGTGCCAGTTTCTGTTTTTCCCTTTTTTCAGTGTTTCGCAGAAAAGGAATATCAAACGGAGTCCAAAAGGAATGAAACCTTCGGGAGAGTTATTTTTTGAACGGAAGCAATCCAGAAGACTTGGGGTGTACGTAAGGGAAGCAACGAGGAAGGCACGAGGCAGGGGGCGCGCCCTCCACCCTCGTGGGCCCCTCGTGGCTCCCCTGGCGTATTTCTTCCTCCTATATATACAATATACCCTAAAACCATTGGGGAACAGAACAGATCGGGAGTTCCGCCGTCGCAAGCCTCTGTAGCCACCAAAAACCAATCGAGACCCTATTCCGGCACCCTGCCGGAGGGGGGATCCCTCACCGGTGGCCATCTTCATCATCCCGGCGATCTCCATGACGAGGAGTAAGTAGTTCACCCTCGGGGCTGAGGGTATGTACCAGTAGCTATGTGTTTGATCTCTCTCTCTCGTGATCTAGATTTGGCACGATCTTGATGTATCGCGAGCTTTGCTATTATAGTTGGATCTTATGATGTTTCTCCCCCTCTACTCTCTTGTAATGGATTGAGTTTTCCCTTTGAAGTTATCTTATCGGATTGAGTCTTTAAGGATTTGAGAACACTTGATGTATGTCTTGCATGTGCTTATCTGTGGTGACAATGGGATATTCACGTGATCCACTTGATGTATGTTTTGGTGATCAACTTGCGGGTTCCGTTTGTGAACTTATGCATAGGGGTTGGCACACGTTTTCGTCTTGACTCTCCGGTAGAAACTTTGGGGCACTCTTTGAAGTTCTATGTGTTGGTTGAATAGATGAATCTGAGACTATGTGATGCATATCGTATAATCATACCCACGGATACTTGAGGTGACATTGGAGTATCTAGGTGACATTAGGGTTTTGGTTGATTTGTGTCTTAAGGTGTTATTCTAGTACGAACTCTAGGATAGATCGACGGAAAGAATAGCTTCGTGTTATTTTACTACAGACTCTTGAATAGATTGATCAGAAAGGATAACTTTGAGGTGGTTTCGTACCCTACCATAATCTCTTCGTTTGTTCTCCTCTATTAGTGACTTTGGAGTGACTCTTTGTTGCATGTTGAGGGATAGTTATATGATCCAATTATGTTATTATTGTTGAGAGAACTTGCACTAGTGAAAGTATGAACCCTAGGCCTTGTTTCAAAGCATTGCAATACCGTTTGTGCCCACGTTTATCATTATTTACCTTGCTGTTTTTATATTTTCAGATTACAAAAACCTTTATCTACTATCCATATTGCACTTGTATCACCATCTCTTCACCGAACTAGTGCACCTATACAATTTACCATTGTATTGGGTGTGTTGGGGACACAAGAGACTCTTTGTTATTTGGTTGCAGGGTTGTTTGAGAGAGACCATCTTCATCCTACACCTCCCACGGATTGATAAACCTTAGGTCATCCACTTGAGGGAAATTTTCTACTGTCCTACAAACCTCTGCACTTGGAGGCCCAACAACGTCTACAAGGAGAAGGTTGCGTAGTAGACATCAAGCTCTTTTCTGGCGCCGTTGCCGGGGAGGTGAGTGCTTGAAGGTATATCTTTAGATCTTGCAATCGAATCTTTTTGTTTCTTGTTTTATCACTAGTTTAGTCTATAAAGGAAAACTACAAAAAATGGAATTGAGAGTGCCTCATATGCTTCATCTTTTTAATGTCTTTCGTGAAAATAAGGATTCCGATAATTGTGCTCAAGTGCTAGAAGAAGAATGCATTAGAATGTTTGGCACTAAATATTAGAATGATGAGCATGATTGCAATGTTGTTAGTATGAATTCCTTGAATACCCATGATGCTAATGATATGCAAAGCCACAAGCTTGGGGATGTTATGTTTGATGAAGATGATATGTTTAGTCCCCCAAGTTTTGATGAGCAAATTTATTATGATGAAAGCATGCCTCCTATTTATGATGATTATTGTGATGACACGTATGCTATAAAGAATAAAGATAACCATGAAACTTGTCATCATGATTTTAATTTTCAATTGGATTATGCTTCACATGATAGTTATTTTGTTGAGTTTTCTCCCACTACTACTGATGAGAATAAATTTGCTTATGTGGAGAGTAGTTAAATTTCTATGCAAGTAGATCACGAAAAGAATGCTTTATGTGCTGGTTATATGGTTGAATTCATTCATGATGCTACTGAAAATTATTATGAGAGAGGATCATATGCTTCTACATATTGCAATAATATCAAGTTTCCTCTCTATGTGCTTATAGTTTTAAAGTTATGCTTGTTTTGCCTTCCTATGCTAGTTGATTATTGTTCCCATAAGCTGTTTGCTCACAAAATCCCTATGCATAGGAAGTGGGTTAGACTTAAATGTGCTAGTCATATGCTTCATGATGCTCTCTTTGTGTTTCAATTCTTATCTTTTATGTAAGCATCATTGAAATCATCATGCCTAGCTAGGGGCATTAAACGTTAGCGCTTGTTGGGAGGCAACCCAATTTTTATTTTTGTTCTTTGCTTTTTGCTCCTGTTTAGTAATAAATAATCTATCTAGCCTCTGGTTAGATGTGGTTTTATGTTTTAATTAGTTTTTGTGCCAAGTTAAACCTATAGTATCTTCTTGGATAATAATTGTTTGATCTTGCTGAAAAAGTCAGAAACTTTCTGCTCACGAAAACAATTGTTAAAAATCACCAGAAAGTGATAAAATACATATTCCAATTTCAGTAGATCCATAATCAAATTATCTAGGTCTTCCTATTTTGGCAGATTTTTCTGAGTTCCAGAAGTTTGCGTTTGATACAGATTACTACAGACTGTTCTGTTTTTGACAGATTCTGTTTTCTATGTGTTGTTTGCTTATTTTGATGAATCTATGAGTAGTATCGGAGGGTATGAACCATAGAGAAGTTGGAATACAGTAGATATTACACCAATATGAATTTAGAATGAGTTCACAACAGTACCTAAGTGGTGATTTATTTTCTTATACTAACGGAGCTTACGAGTTTTCTGTTAAGTTTTGTGTTGTGAAGTTTTCAAGTTTTGGGTAAAGATTCGATGGACCATGGAATAAGGAGTGGAAAGAGCCTAAGCTTAAGGATGCCCAAGGCACCCCAAGGTAATATCCAAGGACAACCAAGAGCCTAAGCTTGGGGATGCCCCGGAAGGCATCCCCTCTTTCGTCTTCGTTCATCGGTAACTTTACTTGGAGCTATATTTTTATTCACCACATGATATGTGTTTTGCTTGGAGCATCATTTTATTTTGTTAGTATTTGCTTGCTGTCATTTAGAATAATGTTTTGCATCTCTATTTTCAATAAAAGTGGCATTGATAGCGTCTACTATGCCTATTTTACAGGTCTACATGTTGCTGTTTGAAAACAAGAAGTTTACCGCTGTTGCAAAAATTCCCTAGAAAAGTCAGAATGTGATAAAATGTTGAAACCTTTTGCATAATAAGGTCTGATAAATTTACTACAGTGGGAATTTTCTTTCATAATTTTTGGAGCTAGGGAAGTATGGATCTTGCTGCATTCTTTACAGACTGTCCTGTTTAGGCAGATTGCTGTTATGTTTGCATTGTTTGCATATGTTTGCTTGTTTAATGATTCTATTTGAGGATAGGACTATTAAATATGCAGAGGCATTTAGTATGCAATGTTGAATAATAATTTTAGTGATTTGCTACAGTAGAGTATGATAAGGTTTTTGCATTGGTTTATACTAACTTATCTCACGGGTCTTTGTTGAGTTTTGTGTGGATGAAGCTTTTGAGATTTAGGGAGACTGTGATATGAGAGGAATTAAGGAGACACAAAAGCTCAAGCTTGGGGATGGCCAAGGCATCCAGATAATATTTGAAGAAGTCTCAAGCGTCTAAGCTTGGGGATGCCCCGGTTGGCATCCCACCTTTCTTCTTCAACAACTATCGGTTAGTTTCGGTTGATCCTAAGTTTTTGCTTCTTCACGTGATGTCTTCTATTCTTAGAAGACATTTTATTTTGTTTTGCTTGATGTTTGAATAAAATACCAAGATCTGAAATTATTAAATGGGAGAGTCTTCACATAGCTACATAATTATTTAAGTAGTTTGTCATTTGCTCATGTGCTTCACTTATATCCTATGAGTAAATAGTTGAATGAGCGAATATCATAAATCTAAAATTATTTATGTTTCATATGCTTATCCCATGGGGAGTAATGACTTCACATATAAGAAGTAGAGGTGGTAAATTTATTGAATGTTAGCAAACATTGTATTGGTCACTTGAACAATTCATGAAAGAATATTGAGGGAAGAGAGATTTCACATATAAATATACTATCTTGGACATCTATTGTAATTGTGAGCACTCATTAAAATATGACATGTTAAAAGGTTGATGTTGGACAAGGAAGAGAACGTAATGGGTTATGTTTTCTTATATCTGAAATAAAGTATATTGTCATGGATCATCCAACATGTTGAGCCTGCCTTTCTCCCTCATGCTAGACAATTCTTTGCACCAAGTAGAGATACTACTTGTGCTTCCGAATATCCCTTAAACCCGGTTTTGCCATGAGAGTCCACCATATCTACCTATGGATTGAGTAAGATCCTTCAAGTAAGTTGTCATCGGTGCATGCAATAAAAATTGCTCTCTAAATATGTATGATTTATTAGTGTGGAGAAAATAAGCTTTATACTGCATAATAAAGGTCCTTATCACAAGTGGCAATATAAAGTGATGTTCTTTCGCATTAAGATTTTGTGCATCCAACTATAAAAGCGCATGACAACCTCTGCTTCCCTCTGCGAAGGGCCTATCTTTACTCTTGTCTTATACCTTATGCAAGAGTCATGGTGATCTTCACCTTTCCTTTTTACATTTTATCCTTTGGCAAGCACATTGTGTTGGAAAGATCCTGATATATATATATCCAATTGGATGTAAGGCATCATGAACTATTATTGTTGACATTACCCTTGAGGTAAAAGGTTGGGAGGCGAATCTATAAGCCCCTATCTTTCTCTGTGTCTGATTTAAACTTTGAACCCATAAATATCGCGTGAGTGTTAGCAATTGTGAAAGACTAAATGATAGCTGAGTATGTGGAGTTTGCTAAATCAAAGCTCTGACATAGACTCTTCCTGAAAATAAGATTAATTGTAATTGTTTGATGACTAATAACACGGTTTGTTAGTTTTCAAGAAGGTTTATGATCTATACTTTAACATGTGAATAGCTTGTTACCTGATTATGAGAAGCTTTATGAGTTAAACTATTGTTATGACATATGATGATGCTAGAAAAGGTGATTGAAATTATCATTGATCAAACTTGTGCACCTGCTAGCATTCACACTTCATAAATTATTTCTTTTATCATTTACCTACTCGAGGATGAGCAGGAATTAAGCTTGGGGATGCTGATACGTCTCCAACGTATCTATAATTTATGAAGTATTCATGCTATTATATTATCTGTTTTGGATGTTTATGGGCTTTACTAAACACTTTTACATTATTTTTGGGACTAACCTATTAACCCAGAAGTGCCAGTTTCTGTTTTCCCCTTGTTTCAGTGTTTCGCAAAAAAGTAATATCAACCGGAGTCCAAACGGAATGAAACCTTCGGGAGAGTTATTTTTGGAACGGAAGCAATCCAGAAGACTTGGGGTGTATGTAAGGGAAGCAACGAGGAAGGCACGAGGCAGGGGGCGCGCCCCCCCCCTCGGCGTGCCCTCCACCCTCATGGGCCCCTCGTGGCTCCCCTGACGTATTTCTTCCTCCTATATATACCAATATACCCTAAAACCATCGGGGAACAGAATAGATCAGGAGTTTCGCCGCCGCAAGCCTCTGTAGCCACAAAAAACCAATCGGGACCCTGTTCCGGCACCCTGCCGGAGGAGGGATCCCTCACCGGTGGCCATCTTCATCATCCCGGCAATCTCCATGACGAGGAGGGCGTAGTTCACCCTCAGGGCTGAGGGTATGTACCAGTAGCTATGTGTTTGATCTCTCTCTCTCTCTCGTGTTCTCGATTTGGCACGATCTTGATGTATCGCGAGCTTTGCTATTATAGTTGGATCTTATGATGTTTCTCCCCCTACTCTCTTGTAATGGATTGAGTTTTCCCTTTGAAGTTATCTTATCGGATTGAGTCTTTAAGGATTTGAGAACACTTGATGTATGTCTTGCATGTGCTTATCTGTGGTGACAATGGGATATTCACGTGATCCACTTGATGTATGTTTTGGTGATCAACTTGCGGGTTCCGTTTGTGAACTTATGCATAGGGGTTGGCACACGTTTTCGTCTTGACTCTCCGGTAGAAACTTTGGGGCACTCTTTGAAGTTCTATGTGTTGGTTGAATAGATGAATCTGGGACTATGTGATGCATATCGTATAATCATACCCACGGATACTTGAGGTGACATTGGAGTATCTAGGTGACATTAGGGTTTTGGTTGATTTGTGTCTTAAGGTGTTATTCTAGTACGAACTCTAGGATAGATCGAATGGAAAGAATAGCTCGTGTTATTTTACTACGGACTCTTGAATAGATTGATCAGAAAGGATAACTTTGAGGTGGTTTCGTACCCTACCATAATCTCTTCGTTTGTTCTCCTCTATCAGTGACTTTGGAGTGACTCTTTGTTGCATGTTGAGGGATAGTTATATGATCCAATTATGTTATTATTGTTGAGAGAACTTGCACTAGTGAAAGTATGAACCCTAGGCCTTGTTTCAAAGCATTGCAATACCGTTTGTGCTCACGTTTATCATTAGTTACCTTGCTGTTTTTATAGTTTCAGATTACAAAAACCTTTATCTACTATCCATATTGCACTTGTATCACCATCTCTTCGCCGAACTAGTGCACCTATACAATTTACTATTGTATTGGGTGTGTTGGGGACACAAGAGACTCTTTGTTATTTGGTTGCACGGTTGTTTGAGAGAGACCATCTTCATCCTACACCTCCCACGGATTGATAAACCTTAGGTCATCCACTTGAGGGAATTTTGCTACTGTCCTACAAACCTCTGCACTTGGAGGCCCAACAACGTCTACAAGGAGAAGCTTGCGTAGTAGACATCATTCTCCAGTTGCGAGTAATACCGACTATATTTACTATCTCGCACTATGTGTGGACCTTCCATTCTCTGCATTTTGGATAATTTTTCGCACTATGTGTGGACCTTCCCGTTGCGGCGGAAATACGATGTCATATCCATTCTCACCGCCTTTTACTCATATGTCACCATACAGTTTGGTCGCTCCATTCATGCCATCCAAACGGACAATGGGAAGGAATTCGACAACCTTGCGGTTCGCAATCTCCTCGCCACACATCGGACGATTTTTCGGCTCACTTGCCCCTATACCTCGCAACAAAATGGGCGGGCCGAACGGGTCTTCCGCACTCTTAATGATTGCGTCCGCACCCTATTGTTCCATGCTAACGTGCCACCCCGTTTCTGGCCCGACGCCCTCGCCACCGCATTACTTCTTATCAACATTCGGCCATGCCGCGTTCGCGGCAACTTTGCATCGCACCACCTGCTTTTTGGGAGCCCGCCATCTTATGATGACCTTCGCATCTTCAGGTGCCTTTGCTACACCAGCATCGCCTCTACCACCCCTCATAAACTTGCTCCTCGCTCTCTCGCATGCATCTTCTTGGGCTACCCTCCCAACACCAAGGGCTACCACTGCTACGACCCTATCTCACACCGTGTTTTCACCTCTAGACACGTTTACTTTGATGAAAGGGTTTTTCCGTTTCATCAGGTACCACCGTCCGACTCGCCGACGACTTCACCACCGGCTCCTGGCGACTCGGCTTCGGGCTCCCTTGGTGCGCATGCGCGCCCTCGAGCCCACCTCGGGCCGCCTCCTGGCTTCGGCCCCCTATCCCACTCAAGGGCTGCGGGCTTGGCGCCTGGCCCCGCTGCTTCGGCCGACGCAGCGGCGCCCCCGACGCCCCCTCGCCCGGGTCGCCCGGGTCCGTGCTGGACTCTCCCGAGCCCTCGTCAGGCTCGGCCGTTGTGGGCTCTTCTTCATCAACTTCGCCCGCTGCCACCCCGGACTTGCCGCCACCCCGTATGGTGACTCCTGCCCGGACCGGTGCGCTCCACCTGAGTCAGTGGTACTCAACCGATGAGTATCTTCTTGCGGCTTCCACCTCGGCACCGTCTCCCCTCCCATCGTCAGCTCGAGCGGCTCTTCGTGACCCTCATTGGCTCGCCGCAATGCAGGAGGAGTTTGACGCTCTTCAGCGCAACTGCACCTGGCAGTTGGTGCCTCGGCCGCCACACGCTAACATGATCAGCGGCAAGTGGGTCTTTCGTCATAAGACTCGACCTGACGGGACCATCGAGCGCTACAAGGCTCGTTGGGTTGTTCGCGGTTTCTGCCAGCGTGCCGGTGTGGACTTCACCGACACCTTCGCCCCGGTTGTCAAACTGGGCACCATCCGCACTGTCCTGCAGCTGGCGGTCTCTCGCGCATGGCCCGTCCACTAGATGGATGTCTCCAACGCGTTCCTTCATGGCCATCTCGCCGAGCAGGTCTACTGTCAGCAGCCCATCGGCTTCGTCGACGCCACCCAGTCGGATAACGTGTGCCTGCTCTCGCGCTCACTCTACGGGCTCAAGCAGGCCCCTCATGCTTGGTACCAGCGTATTGCTGCATTCCTTCAGCAGCTTGGTTTCCAAGCCACTCACTCAGATGCCTCTCTGTTCGTATACCAGCACGCTAGTGGGACGACTTATCTGCTGCTCTACGTCGACGACATCATCCTGACCGCTTCCTCGACCTACCTTCTTCATCAACTCACGGCTCGCCTCTGCACTGAGTTCGCCATGAAGGACCTAGGTCCTTTGCACTACTTCCTCTGGATCGAGGTAGTGTGGCGTGCAGAGGGGTTCTTTCTTCATTAGTAGCAGTATGCCCAGGAGTTACTCGAGCGCGCCGGCATGCTTAACTGCAAGCCTGCACCTACGCCTATCGACACGAAGGCCAAGGTCCCCGCTCTTGAGGGTACTCCGGCACAGGACGCCGCCTTCTACAGGTCCATCGTCGGTGCTCTTCAGTACTTGACGCTCACTTAGCCCGACTTGCAGTACGCAGTTCAGCAAGTGTGCTTACACATGCACGCTCCATGTGATTCTCACTGGTCCCTGGTGAAGTGGATCCTTTGTTACATCCGCGGCACCATGGCTCTGGGTCTCACGTTGACGGAGTCCTCTTCCACTGATCTGGTGGCTTACTCAGATGTCGACTGGGCTGGCTATCCTGACACTCGTCGCTCCACCTCCGACTACTGCGTCTACCTCAGCCCCTCTCTCATCTCGTGGTTGATTAAACGACAACCGATGGTGTCCAGATCGAGTGCCGAGGCTGAGTACCGTGCTGTGGCCAATGCTGTTGCCGAGTGCTCCTAGTTATGGCAGCTTCTCCAGGAGTTGCACCTTGGCGTGGCCAAGGCCACCGTTGTCTACTACGGCAACGTCTCCACCGTCTACCTCTCCGCCAACCCCGTTCATCATTGTCGCACGAAGCACATCGAGCTCGACATTCACTTTGTGCGTGAGAAGGTGGCTCTCGTCCACATCCGGGTCTTGCACGTTCCCACTGCTCAGCAGTTCGCCGATGTTATGACCAAGGGGTTACCCACGACTACATTCGAGGAGTTTCGGTCCTGTCTATGTGTCACAGATGTCGTATCGACTGCAGGGGGTGTTGAATATATTTTGTATAGGCGGTATATCGCATGTATATGTAGGATCATTTCCTACCTAGCCCCGCCTCCTAGTTTCCATGTATAGTCGAGGTCGTGGGCTGTTAATTGTGAATATACACGTGCGTGTATGCACCCAATCAATTGAGAGTTGCATTGCCAAATAATACCATGCCCCTCGTGCCGCCCCCGTGTGTGATCCGGGGGGAAACCCTAGCCGCTCTTCCCCTCGAGCCCTCCCGCCTCCCACCCTCCTCGCCGTTGTCCGCAGCGCCACCAAGCAAAGCCTGGCCAGCAGGGCAGCGGCGGGGCATCTTCCCCTTCGAGCATCTCCACCGGCGTGGGATGACTAGATTACGTGGAGGCGCTGGGTTTACGTGGGGTCTGGTGGCGCGGCGGGCGGGCTACCCTTGCCGACGTCGTGCACGGCGCGACGGCGGCGGCGGCGGGATCCCATGTCGCGGTGTGGTGAGGGCTACGTGGTGGGCTCGGCCAGGTGGTTGCGGGTGCCGTCGGGTTCACATCGGATCTCGATCTGATGCTAGACGCAGTCGGCCGGCACGGGGTGGTGGTCTTCGCCGCTGGCCACATCGGATCGGCTGATTGGGTGCCTAGATATCTACTATGGATGTCCTTCTTGACTCCTGTTGGGTTGAGCCCCATGGCAATCTCATCTATGTAGGTTTTGATTCTTCGCTCGTTGCCAGATCCGGAGCAGACGAAGGTTTGGTGGTATAGGATGGGGATCGGAGGAAACTTTGGTCGGCTAGTCTGGCCCGGCATCGGCGGCGTCCCTCAAACGTCGTTACCCTTCCTAGAGGCGAAGGCGAGGTCCCTTCTATCCACCTCCGAACACCTCCCGGACGAAAGTTCAAAATTCAAACTGGATTGGGCGGCGACGGTGTCGTGGGAATGAGTTTGACAGTAAGAGTATAGGGTATGTAGGAGGAGGCAAGGTCCTAGCTATGGCGAGGTTGTACACACAAGTTTATGAGTTCAGGCCCCTCACGGAGGAGGTAACAACCCTATGTCTCGGTGCCGCGGAGGCTTGTCGACTGGATATGTGTTGAAGTTACAGGGGGTGCGAGCCCTTGTGCCAGAGGAGGGGGTAGCTTATATGAGTGCGCCAGGCCCCTCGCAGCCCTCGGTTACACAGGGTTCAATGTGAGTTAAGACTAGGACGTTACTGGTAACGCCTGCTGTAGCGACCAGACCTCAAATGGCCTGTGCTGCTGTGCACCAGTGTCATCCCTGGATCAGTAATGCTGACACGCACAGTACAAATGGAGGATTTATAACAGAGTAGCAATCACACACTTATTACATCGAATATCTCCGAAGAGATTAAGTATGATAAACATGGCTTAAGGCCATCTAAACGATAACAGCGGAAAACTTGGAAGATAAGTGAGTCCATCAACTCCAGCGGCATCACTGAGTATAAGACCACGACCTAAGGCACCTTACTCGTCGTCTGAAAAGTCTGCAACATGAAACGTTGCAGCCCGAAAACGGGTCAGCACATGGAATATGCTGGCAATGTAACACATAGAGAGCAATGAACAATGATAATGCTATACTATATGCATATATGGCTGGTGGAAAGCTCTATGGTTACAGTTTTTGCGAAAAGCCAATTTTATCCTACTACAAAGGAATAAATTTTATTTAACTATCATGGTGGTTGAAACATTGAGAAGGTACCTCCAACTCAATCCCAATTAAGTGTCATCATTAACCCAACAAAATTAATTAAAAGTATCACGGTGATGAGATTCAAATGATAATCCAGGTACTAGATACTCAAGTTGTCCATAACCGGGGACACGGCTAATCATGATCAGTTTGTACACTCTGCAGAGGTTTGTGCACTTTTCCCCACAAGACTCGATCGCCTCCGCTTGATTCTCGCACTGCATGATGTTTGAGAAACGGATGACCGAGACACAGTCTTTCAGGAACAGTCACTCTCTACTCTGGATGGACCGGTACACCTACTTTCCCCTACATCTGCTAGTCCACCTCTTCAAGAGATCCTGTAACCCACTCAGCTATGCTAGAGCCCATAATAGCTTGCGGCTGCACACGGAAGTTTCTAGCATGAATAATCTTATGATCCCTTTGAGCCTGGGTGGCGGACCTTATACATACAGACAACACTGGGTTCTCCAGGTGTCTCAATCCACCCAGATGTGAGTTTTAGTTGCCACCTTAAGTTGAACCATTTATTAAGCACTCACATCTGTCATGAATATCTCTCAAACCCAATCCACGTCTACGCATAGCATGGCGAGAAGTAACTCCCGAGGGTTTGATAAGAAAACAGGTAATAGGTACTACCTCAACTACTTCCCAATACCCACAGTTTATTAGATCCTAATCATGCAATGTGTTTGAGGAAATAGATCTAATGCAATAAAACTGGGTATGAACGGGATATGATCAAAGTGTTACTTGCCTTGCTGATGATCCGCGAAAACTAACGAGTCGAAGTAACAAGCGGCACACTCCGGGTACTCTATCGCAAACAAACAAGCATACAATCAGTACTCATCTAATGCACAGGTAAAACTCGAATGAAAGATTCAACCAGAAAGTTCAACTTAAGAACTCCGGTTTGCAAAAAGAATCAACTCGAAAGAAGCAACGAAAGTCAAACGGCGGAAGAAATAAACTTCGTTTGCTAATCTGGATCTAGGTCAAATTTTACTGTTGCAAAAACTTGTTTGAGTAGATTAAACGGAAAGAGAATTTCGAGACGAAACTCTAGGCGCTTGAATCACCTGATTCCGATAAACGAGCGAAAAGTTAAACAGATTCGAAAATTCGATCAGAAATCGAATCTGAGAAAATAACGAGAAAAATCCAACGAAAAAGAAAACGGACGAACGGTTAAATAACGGACGTTCGTTAACAGAGAAAAAACCGATGAACGTGTTCGTTAAAACGAACGGTTCGGTAAACGCTCGTGAAATAAGAAAACCGAAAAAAACCGATCTAGGTTTTTTTTAAACAAAAGCTTTTTTTTCTTCAGAAAACCGGTCAACTCGACGAACGGCGGCGGCAGTACCTCGACGGGCTCGCTCCGGCGAGGGGCTCCGGCGGGCGGGGTCGGCGGCGGGGGTGCGGGGCTCGGGGGCGGTGGCTCCGGCGGCGAGGGGGCTCCGGCTCGGGGCTCCCGGCGGCGAGGCGGCGAGGCAAAAGGCGGGCGGCGGCGGGGCTAGATGCGGCGGCGGCGGCGGCTCCTCCGGCGATGGTGGCGGCGAAAACGGAGAGGGGGCGGGGTATATATGGAGGGGGGGCGAGGGCGGCTTGGGGGAGGGGCAACCGAGGCGGCGGCGGCGTCGTGGCTCGGCCGGACTCCGGCGGCCGTGCGGGAAGAGGAAACCGGCGAGGCGGGCCGTCGGCTGGGCCTTTGGCCCAGTCGGCGCGCGGGCGCGTGTTTTTTTTTTAAAGTTCCGCGAAGAAAATGCGTAGAAAAGTAAATAAAACTCAGAAAAACATGTCGGGCAATTGGTGGACAACCTTTGGGATACATTCTCTAGTTTACGAGAATATCAAATTAAGTTTAATCCGGAGAAGTGCATCCTCGGGGTTCCGGCTGGCAAACTACTCAGTTTCATCGTATCTAGCTGAGGAATAGAGGCCAATCCAGCCAAAATTTGAGCCTTGGACCGTTTAGAGGTACTGGCAGAGCTCAAACACATACAAAAACTAGCGGGTTGCGTGGCAGCTTTGAGTCGCTTCATATCACGGGTCGGAGAGAAGGCCCTGCCCTTATATAGGCTATTAAAGCAAACCAAAACATTCAAGTGGACCGACGAGGCCGCGGCGGCCCTGGAAGATATGAAAGTGCTCCTCACCACTAATCCTATCCTGGCAGCACCAGGTATATGTGAGCCGATGATACCGTACATCTCGGCCACAAATCAGGTGGTAAGCGCAGTTCTCGTGGTCGAGTGAGACAGGAGGGCCACAAATTCCACGTGCAGAAGCCCGTCTACTACGTCCCCGAAGCCTTAACACCATGCAAATCACGATACCCTCACTATCAAAAGATGGCCTATGTCGTCTTCAAGGCATCACAAAAACTTCGCCATTATTTCCAGGAATGTTCGGTAACCGTGGCATC
Organism: Triticum aestivum; assembly: GCF_018294505.1. NCBI lineage: Eukaryota > Viridiplantae > Streptophyta > Magnoliopsida > Poales > Poaceae > Triticum > Triticum aestivum. Next base: position 341,460,716 of record NC_057802.1, on the reverse strand, counting down.
CGACATCCCGTTAAGTGGCATAATTCATAACAAGATGGTATGGGGTGTATAACCAAGTGGGCCATAGAGCTCCTACCTTTTGAAATCACCTATAAACAATGTCGGGCCATTAAATCCCAAGTATTGGCCGATTTTTGATTAAACGTACGAAAGCCGAACTTGAAGGAAATATGCCCTAGAGGCAATAATAAAGTTATTATTTTATATTTCCTTGTTCATGATAAAGATTTATTATTCATGCTAGAATTGTATTGATCGGTAACTTAAATACATGTGTGAATACATAAACAAATACCGCGTTCCTAGTATGTCTCTACTAGACTAGCTCGTTGATCAAAGATGATTAAGGTTTCCTAACCATAGACATGTGTTATCATTTGATAACGAGATCACATCATTAGGAGAATGATGTGATGGACAAGACCCACCCGTTAGCTTAGCATAATGACCGTTCAGTGTATTGCTATTGCTTTCTTCATGTCAAATACATATTCTTCGACTATGAAATTATGCTACTCCTGGATACCAGAGGAATACCTTGTGCTCTATCAAACATCACAACGTAACTGGGTGCTCATAAATATGCTCTACAGGTATCTCTGAAGGTGTTTGTTCAGTTGGCATAGATCGAGATTAGGATTTATCACTCCGAGTATCGAAGAGGTATCTCTAGGCCCTCTCGATAATACACATCATAAGCTTGCAAGCAAATGACTAAGGATTTAGTCATGAGGTGATGTATTAGGAACGAGTAAAGAGACTTGCCGGTAACGAGATTGAACTATGTATGAAGATACTGACGATCGAATCTCGGGCAAGTAACATACCGATGGACAAAAGGAAATACGTATGTTGTCATAACAGTTTGACCGATAAAGATCTTCATAGAATATGTAGGAGCCAATATGGGAATCCAGGTTTCGCTATTGGTTATGGACTGGAGAGGTGTCTCGGTCATGTCTACATAGTTCTCGAACCCGTAGGGTCCACACGCTTAACGTTCGATGACGATATAGTATTATGTGAGTTATGTGATTTGGTGACCGAATGTTGTTCTAAGTCCCGGATGAGATCACGGACATGACGAGGAGTCTCAAAATGGTCGAGAGTTAAAGATTGATATATACGCCAATATTATTCAGACACCGGAAGTGTTTCGGGGGGTACCGGGTACTTATCGGGTCACCGGAAGGGGTTTCGGGCACCCCCGGCAAAAGATATGGGCCTTATGGGCCAAGAGGGGAAATGCACCAGCCACAAGGGGCTGGTGCGCCCCCATATGGGCCGACCTAAGAAGGAGAAGGAAAGGGGAGAAGGGAAAGGATATTGATGGATTAGGATTCCCACTTCCTTCCCTCTCCCCCTCTTTCCTTCCCCCTCCGACAAACATGGCAGGGGGGCGCCGCCAAGGTGCAAAACAGAAACTTTGGCTGTAGTGCGCGATTTGATATTTTTTACTGGAACGTCAAACGGTTCTGAAACTTTTTGCATTGTCTTTCTATACAAATTTTTTATTTTCCTAATTGTTTCAGAAGTTTTGGAGTACCAGAAGTATGGTGAATGTTCAGATTACTACAGACTGTCCTGTTTAAGACAGATTCTGTTTTTGATGCATTGTTTGCTTGTTTTGATGAAACTATCGATTTCTATCAGTGGATTAAGCCATGGAAAAGTTATATTACAGTAGCTACAATGCAAAAAAAATATGAATTGGTTTGCAACAGTACTTAGAGTAGTGATTTGCTTTATTATACTAACGGATCTTACCGAACTTTCTGTTGAGTTTTGTGTGGATGAAGTGATCAAGGATCGAGGAGGTCTCGTTATGAGGAGATGGAGGAGAGGCAAGAGCTCAAGCTTGGGGATGCCCAAGGCACCCCAAGTAAATATTCAAGGAGACTCAAGTGTCTAAGCTTGGGGATGCCCCAGAAGGCATCCCATCTTTCTTCAACAAGTAACGGTATGTTTTCGGTTTCGTTTCGTTCATGTGATATGTGCAAATCTTGGAGCGTCTTTTGCATTTAGTTTTCACTTTTCTTTGATGCACCATGCTGGTATGATATAGTCCTTGGTTGATTTATAGAATGCTCTTTGAACTTCACTTATATATTTTGAGTATGGCTTTATAGAATGCTTCATGTGCTTCACTTATATCTTTTGAAGTTTAGATTGCCTGTTTCCCTACACATAGAAAACTGCCATTTGTAGAATGCTCTTTTGCTTCACTTGTATTTGTTAGAGCGTGGGAATATCTTTTGTAGAAATAATTAAACTCTCTTGCTTCACTTGTATCTATTTAGAGAGTTGACAGGAATTGGTCATTCACATGGTTAGTCATAAAATCCTACATAAAACTTGTAGATCACTGAATATGATATGTTTGATTCCTTGCAATAGTTTTGCGATATAAAGATGGTGATATTAGAGTCATGCTAGTGGGTAATTGTGGATTGTAGAAATACTTGTGTTGAAGTTTGTGATTCTCGTAGCATGCACGTATGGTGAACCATTATGTAATGAAGTCGGAGCATGATTTATTTATTTATTGTCTTCCTTATGAGTGGCGGTCGGGGACGAGCGATGGTCTTTTCCTAAAAATCTATCCCCCTAGGAGCATGCGCGTAGTACTTTGTTTCGATAGCTAATAGACTTTTGCAATAAGTATGTGAGTTCTTTATGACTAATGTTGAGTCCATGGATTATACGCACTCTCACCCTTCCATCATTGCTAGCCTCTTCGGTACCGTGCATTGCCCTTTCTCACCTCGAGAGTTGGTGCAAAATTCGCCGGTGCATACAAACCCCATGATACGATACGCTCTATCACACATAAGCCTCCTTATATCTTCCTCAAAACAGCCACCATACCTACCTATTATGGCATTTCCATAGCCATTCCGAGATATATTGCCATGCAACTTCCATCATCTTCATATACATGACTTGAGCATTTATTTTCATATTGCTTTGCATGATCATAAGATAGCTAGCATGATGTTTTCATGGCTTGTCCGTTTTTTGATTTCATTGCTACGCTAGATCATTGCACATCCCGATACACTGCCGAAGGCATTCATATTGAGTCATATCTTTGTTCTAGTATCTAGTTGTAATATTGAGTTGTAAGTAAATAAAAAGTGTGATGATCATTATTAGAACATTGTTCCATGTGAGGTTATCAAAATAAAAGTGGCCAAAGAAGCCCCCCCCCCCCAAAGAGAGAGAGGCCAAAGAAGCCTACAAAAAAAGAAAAAAAAAAGCTGAGAGGAAAGAGAGAAGGGACAATGTTACTATCCTTTTACCACACTTGTGCTTCAGAATAGCACCATGTTCTTCATATATAGAGTCTCTTGCGTTATCACTTTCATATACTAGTGGGAATTTTCATTATAGAACTTGGCTTGTATATTCCAACGATGGGCTTCCTCAAATGCCCTAGGTCTTCATGAGCAAGCAAGTTGGATGCACGCCCACTTAGTTTTCAGTTTGAGCTTTCATACACTTATAGCTCTTAGTGCATCCATTGCAAGGTAATCCCTACTCCTTGCATTGACATCAATTGATGGGCATCTCCATAGCCCGTTGATTAGTCGCGTTGATGTGAGACTTTCTTCCTTTTTGTCTTCTCCACTCAACCTCCACCATCATATTCTATTCCTCCTATAGTGCTATATCCATGGCTCACGCTCATGTATTGCGTGAAATTTGAAAAGGTTTGAGAACATCAAAAGTACAAAACAATTGCTTGGCTTGTCTTCGGGGTTGTGCATGATTTGAATATTTTGTGTGGTGAAGATGGAGCATAGCCAGACTATATGATTTTGTAGGGATAACTCTCTTTAGCCATGTTATTTTGAAAAGACATGATTGCTTTATTAGTATGCTTGAAGTATTATTATTTTTTATGTCAAATGATAGACTATTGCTTTGAATCACTCGTGTCTTAATATTCATGCCATGATTAGATTACATGATCAAGATTATGCTAGGTAGCATTCCACATCAAAAAATTATCTTTTTTATCATTTACCTACTCGAGGACGAGCATGAATTAAGCTTGAGGATGCTGATACGTCTCTGTCGTATCTATAATTTTTTATTGTTCCATGCCAATATTCTACAACTTTTACATACTTTTGGCAACTTTTTATACTATTTTTGGGACTAACATATTGATCCAGTGCCCAGTGCCAGTTCCTGTTTGTTGCATTTTTTTGTTTCGCAGAAAATCCATATCAAACGGAGTCCAAACGGGATAAAAACTTATGGAGATTTTTTTTGGAATATATGTGAATTTTGGGAAGTGCAATCAACGCGAGACGATGCCCGAGGGCCCCACGAGGGTGAGGGGCGTGCCCTGTGTAGCGACCAGACCTCAAATGGCCTGTGCTGCTGTGCACCAGTGTCATCCCTGGATCAGTAATGCTGACACGCACAGTACAAATGGAGGATTTATAACAGAGTAGCAATCACACACTTATTACATCGAATATCTCCGAAGAGATTAAGTATGATAAACATGTCTTAAGGCCATCTAAACGATAACAGCGGAAAACTTGGAAGATAAGTGAGTCCATCAACTCCAGCGGCATCACTGAGTATAAGACCACGACCTAAGGCACCTTACTCGTCGTCTGAAAAGTCTGCAACATGAAACGTTGCAGCCCGAAAACGGGTCAGCACATGGAATATGCTGGCAATGTAACACATAGAGAACAATGAACAATGATAATGCTATACTATATGCATATATGGCTGGTGGAAAGCTCTATGGTTACAGTTTTTGCGAAAAGCCAATTTTATCCTACTACAAAGGAATAAATTTTATTTAACTATCATGGTGGTTGAAACATTGAGAAGGTACCTCCAACTCAATCCCAATTAAGTGTCATCATTAACCCAACAAAATTAATTAAAAGTATCACGGTGATGAGATTCAAATGATAATCCAGGTACTAGATACTCAAGTTGTCCATAACCGGGGACACGGCTAATCATGATCAGTTTGTACACTCTGCAGAGGTTTGTGCACTTTTCCCCACAAGACTCGATCGCCTCCGCTTGATTCTCGCACTGCATGATGTTTGAGAAACGGATGACCGAGACACAGTCTTTCAGGAACAGTCACTCTCTACTCTAGATGGACCGGTACACCTACTTTCCCCTACATCTGCTAGTCCACCTCTTCAAGAGATCCTGTAACCTACTCAGCTATGCTAGAGCCCATAATAGCTTGCGGCTGCACACGGAAGTTTCTAGCATGAATAATCTTATGATCCCTTTGAGCCTGGGTGGCGGACCTTATACATACAGACAACACTGGGTTCTCCAGGTGTCTCAATCCACCCAGATGTGAGTTTTAGTTGCCACCTTAAGTTGAACCATTTATTAAGCACTCACATCTGTCATGAATATCTCTCAAACCCAATCCACGTCTACGCATAGCATGGCGAGAAGTAACTCCCGAGGGTTTGTTAAGAAAACAGGTAATAGGTACTACCTCAACTACTTCCCAATACCCATAGTTTATTAGATCCTAATCATGCAATGTGTTTGAAGAAATAGATCTAATGCAATAAAACTGGGTATGAACGGGATATGATCAAAGTGTTACTTGCCTTGCTGATGATCCGCGAAAACTAACGAGTCGAAGTAACAAGCGGCACACTCCGGGTACTCTATCGCAAACAAACAAGCATACAATCAGTACTCATCTAATGCACAGGTAAAACTCGAATGAAAGATTCAACCAGAAAGTTCAACTTAAGAACTCCGGTTTGCAAAAAGAATCAACTCGAAAGAAGCAACGAAAGTCAAACGGCGGAAGAAAGAAACTTCGTTTGCTAATCTGGATCTAGGTCAAATTTTACTGTTGCAAAAACTTGTTTGAGTAGATTAAACGGAAAGAGAATTTCGAGACGAAACTCTAGGCGCTTGAATCACCTGATTCCGATAAACGAGCGAAAAGTTAAACAGATTCGAAAATTCGATCAGAAATCGAATCTGAGAAAATAACGAGAAAAATCCAACGAAAAAGAAAACGGACGAACGGTTAAATAACGGACGTTCGTTAACAGAGAAAAAACAGATGAACGTGTTCGTTAAAACGAACGGTTCGGTAAACGCTCGCGAAATAAGAAAACCGAAAAAAAACCGATCTAGGGTTTTTTTTAAACAAAAGGTTTTTTTTAGAAAACCGGTCAACTCGACGAACGGCGGCGGCAGTACCTCGACGGGCTCGCTCCGGCGAGGGGCTCCGGCGGGCGGGGTCGGCGGCGGGGGTGCGGGGCTCGGGGGCGGTGGCTCCGGCGGCGAGGGGGCTCCGGCTCGGGGCTCCCGGCGGCGAGGCGGCGAGGCAAAAGGCGGGCGGCGGCGGGGCTAGATGCGGCGGCGGCGGCGGCTCCTCCGGCGATGGTGGCGGCGAAAACGGAGAGGGGCGGGGTATATATGGAGGGGGGCGGGCGAGGGCGGCTTGGGGGAGGGGCAACCGAGGCGGCGGCGGCGTCGTGGCTCGGCCGGACTCCGGCGGCCGTGCGGGAAGAGGAAACCGGCGAGGCGGGCCGTCGGCTGGGCCTTCGGCCCAGTCGGCGCGCGGGCGCGCGTTTTTTTTTTAAAAAAGTTCCGCGAAGAAAATGCGTAGAAAAATAAATAAAACTCAGAAAAATATGAAATAAATTTTCCCCGTCTAGTTAGAAAATCTAGAATAGGGTGAACATTTTTAAAATCAAAAATAAACATTTTTGAAAACATGCATATTTTTAAATGCAATAAAAATTGCAAATAAAATCCAATAAGTTCCAAAATAATGTTTTTAACATTTTTCCTCCAGTATTTCAATTGTTTTGGAGAAGTCATATTTTCTCCTCTCGTTTATATTAAAAATGAAATATTTTTCCGGAGAGAAAAATAATTAAAATCCCAATCCTCGTTTGAAAAATCAAATAAGAAATTTTGAGAAAAATCCCCAACTCTCTCCGAGGGTCCTTGAGTTGCTTAGGATTTATCAAGGATTTGTCAAAATGCAATAAAACATGATATGCAATGATGATCTATGTATAACATTCCAAATTGAAAATTTGGGATGTTACAAACCTACCCCCCTTAAGATGAATCTCGCCCTCGAGATTCAGGTTGGCTAGAAAACAGGTGGGAGTGGTTTTTCCGTAGATCTTCCTCTCGCTCCCAGGTGGCCTCATCTTCGGTGTGGTGACTCCACTGAACTTTGCAAAACTTAATAACCTTGCTGCGGGTAACTCGGCTGGCATACTCGAGAATCTTAACTGGCTTCTCCTCATAAGTCAAATCACTTTCCAACTGAATCGCTTCCAGTGGCACAGTATCTCTCAGTGGTATCTCAGCCATCTCTGCGTGGCATTTCTTCAACTTCGAAACATGAAATACATCATGTATTCCAGACAATCCTTCGGGCAATTCCAACTTATAGGCAACTTCTCCCATACGTTCCAACACTCTGTATGGTCCAATAAAACGAGGCGCTAACTTTCCCTTAACTCCAAAGCGCTTCACTCCTCGAAGTGGTGATACTCGAAGATACACTCTGTCTCCGACTTCATGAACTGTCTCCTTTCGTTTAGAATCAGCATAACTCTTCTGCCTGGATTGGGCTACCTTGAGCCTATCGCGAATCAACTTCACCTTCTGTTCAGACTCCTTAATCAAATCTGGTCCAAACAACTGACGGTCTCCAACTTCGTCCCATAACAACGGTGTTCTACACCTCCTTCCGTACAAAGCTTCGAAAGGGGCCATCTTCAAACTGGTTTGATAACTGTTGTTATAAGAAAACTCCGCATATGGCAAATTGTCGTCCCAACTTGATCCATAATCTAGCGCACAAGCTCTCAACATGTCCTCCAAAATCTGGTTGACTCTTTCAGTCTGTCCATCTGTCTGCGGGTGAAATGCTGTACTAAATTCCAGCCTGGTTCCCAATGTTTCATGCAACTGCTTCCAAAACTTCGAGGTAAATTGGGTTCCTCTGTCTGATACAATGGTCCTCGGAACTCCATGCAAACACACTATCCTGGTCATGTATATCTTTGCCAACTTAGCACTGGTGTAAGTGGTCTTTACTGGAATGAAATGAGCCACTTTCGTCAAACGATCGACTATAACCCATATCGAGTCATAGCCTGAACGGGTCCTGGGTAATCCTGTGATAAAATCCATGCCTATTTTATCCCACTTCCATTCGGGTATCGGCAATGGCTGTAACAATCCTGCTGGCTTCTGATGCTCTGCCTTCACTCTCTGACATACATCACAAACTGCTACATACTCCGCAATATCCTTCTTCATTCCGGTCCACCAGAAAATATTCTTCAAATCCAAATACATCTTGGTATTCCCTGGGTGAATCGAGTACGGTGAATCATGGGCTTCTTGCAAAATCAACTTCCTGATCTCCGGATCATTTGGTACATATACACGGTCTTCAAACCATAAGGTATCGTGCTCATCCTCACGAAATCCCTTGGCTTTTCCTGTGCTCATCTTCTCCTTTATCTCTTCAATCTCCTTGTCTGCCTTCTGAGCTTCTCTGATCTTTTCCATCAAGATAGACTGAATCTCCAATGTCGCTAAATAGCCTCTAGGGACTATCTCCAAACATAGCTCACGTAGGTCCTCGTCTAACTCCTGAGGTAACTCTCCTGTAATGATGTTGTTGACATGACTCTTGCGGCTCAACGCGTCTGCTACTACGTTAGCCTTTCCGGGGTGATAATGCAATCTCATATCATAATCCTTAATGAGCTCCAACCATCTCCTCTGTCTGAGGTTTAACTCCTTCTGCGTGAAAATGTACTTCAAACTCTTGTGATCCGTGTACACCTCACAATGGTTTCCGATGAGAAAATGTCTCCATGTCTTCAATGCATGCACCACGGCTACTAACTCCAAATCAAGCGTAGCATAATTCTTCTCATGGGGTTTCAGTTGTCGTGAAGCATACAAAACAACTCTTCCTTCCTGCATAAGCACTGCTCCAAGTCCTCGACGAGAAGCGTCGCAATAACCTTCATAGTCCTTGCATTGATCTGGCAGAATCAACACTGGTGATGTAACCAACCGTTTCTTCAACTCTTGGAAACTCGCTTCACATTCCTCAGTCCAAATAAACTTGGTGTCCTTCTTCAATAGCTCAGTCATGGGCTTAGCAATCCTTGAGAAATTTTCGATAAATCTCCGGTAGTATCCTGCAAGTCCAAGAAAACTCCGGATTTCTCCAACTGTCGTGGGTGATTCCCAACTTGTCACTGTGTCAACCTTGGCAGGGTCTACTGCTATTCCTTCTCCAGAAATAACATGTCCAAGGAATCCAACTTCCTTCAACCAAAACTCACATTTGCTGAACTTGGCGTATAACTGATGTTCTCTGAGCTTCTCAAGTACCAATCGCAAATGCTCCTCATGCTCTTCTTCATCCTTGGAAAAGATTAAAATATCATCAATGAACACCACGACGAACTTATCCAAAAACTCCATAAACACTTTGTTCATCAGGTTCATGAAATAGGCAGGTGCGTTAGTCAGTCCAAATGACATAACGGTATACTCATACAATCCATATCTGGTGGTAAATGCCGTCTTAGGTATATCCTGCTCTCGAATCTTTAACTGATGGTATCTCGATCTTGGAAAATACTTTAGCTCCTTGCAGGCGGTCAAACAAATCATTGATCATTGGCAGTGGGTACTTGTTTTTGATGGTCACTTCATTCAATCCTCGGTAATCAACAACCATCCTTAGTGATCCATCTTTCTTCTCTACTAGAAGTACTGGTGATCCCCAAGGTGACGAACTTGGGCGAATATAGCCTTTATCCAGTAACTCCTTGATCTGCTTCTTAATTTCCTCCAAATCCTTTGCGGGCATCCTGTACGGTCTCTTAGATATTGGCCCTGTGCCTGGCAAAAGTTCAATCAAAAACTCAATGTCTCTATCCGGTGGCATGCCTGGCAACTCTTCTGGAAATACATCCGGATAGTCCTTTACCACTCGTACTTCCTCCTGTACAACTCCTGATAAGGAATTCACTTGAGTCCTCTTCGGCATATGCCGGGATACATACTTGATCCTTTTTCCTTCCGGGGTGGTAAGCAAAATCGTCTTGTTGGCACAATCGATGTTTCCTCCAGACAACGATAGCCAATCCATTCCCAAAATCACATCCAAACCTTGCGATTCCAAAACAATGAGGTCTGTGGGGAAAACATGCCTTCCAATGGCCAACGGTATCTTAAAACATCCTTGGGTGGCCATATACTCTGCTCCTGGCGAGGTTACTAACATGGGGGTTTTGAGAACTTGGGTGGACATCTTAAACTTGTTTACGAATCCCCTTGATATGTATGAATGCGATGCACCAGTATCGAAAAGAACAGTTGCAGTAAATGACTTAACCAAAAACTTACCTATTACTGCATCAGGCTGAGCTTCAATCTCCTCCACGCTCAGGTGGTTCACATGTCCTTTGTTGAACGGGTTCGGCTTCTTCCCAGAGCTTCCATTGCCGTTTCCATTTTGGACTTCGGGACAATCAGTTGCATAATGTCCCGTCTTCTGGCACTTGAAACAAGTAATGTGACTTAGATCTCTCTTGGTTGGGGTAGATGGGTTGGTGCGGTTCTGTCCGTTTCCTCCTCCATTCCCATTACCATTCTTGGAGCCATTATGGTTGTGCGAACTACCTCCTCCATGGGTATGCTGAAATTGTCCTCCTGGCTTCGGGGTAAAACGTGGCTTCTGCTGGGCTCCAGAATTGTACTTCCCTTGTCCATACTTCCTCTTGCGGTTTTCAATCTGTTGTTGTTTCCCTTCTATCATGAGAGCTCTATCTACCAGCTCCTGGTAGTTGTTGAAGGTTGCTACCATCAACTGCATACTCAGCTCGTCATTCAATCCTTCCAGAAATTTCTCCTGCTTGGCAGCATCTGTAGCAACGTCATCTGGTGCATAACGTGCTAACTTGCTGAAATCTTCCACATACTGGCCTACGGTGCGTCCTCCTTGGCGTAGGTTGCGAAACTCACGCTTCTTCATAGCCATAGCTCCTGCTGAAACATGAGCTGTACGGAAAGCTTGCTGAAACTGGTCCCATGTGACAGTGTCTATGGGGTGCGTGGCTGTATAATTCTCCCACCATGATGCTGCGGGTCCATCAAGCTGATGTGCGGCAAAACGTACTCTTTCCGCATCTGTGCATCCTGCAGTGGTCAACTCCCTTCCAACTTTGCGGAGCCAATCATCTGCTACAATCGGCTCGGTGCTACTGGAAAACACCGGCGGGTTTAGCCTTAAGAAACGGGCTAAGTGATCAACAGGTGGTGGTGGCGGTGGGTTGTTGTTGTTGTTGCCTTGGTTCTGAACTAACACTTGCATCAGGGCATTCTGTTGCTGAATCAACTGGGTGATCTCTGGCGGGAAAACAAATCCGGTGTCGCGTCTCGGAGGCATCTGGTAGGTTTAGAAAGGATGAGAATTAAGAATAGAATGAGGTCTAGAGAGAAAACACTACCCATATGCTCATGAGACAAATTCAATCAATATCACTCAATCAATCCAAACAAGGCAAAACAATCGATCTAACTGCGTTACAAGGTGCTCGAGCTAAACTATTAAATGGGGGAAAACTACTACTGATATGGTGGTCTATTAGAAATTCTGATCCGTTGAAGACTCCATGATGTCTGCTCCAGCTTCATCAATCCATTCGTCTTCACTTGGTTCCGAGTCGGTGTCGTCGATGATGATGTAGTTATCCGGGCAAGTGCATTCATCGACTTCTGCTTTTGGCACTGGATTTCCCACGAATGCTCCAATCTTATTCTCCAGGTCGTCAATCTTCCCTACTAGTGCGTTGATTTCCTCCAGATAATCTTCGCGTGTAGCCTTGAGTTCTTCTTGGAGTTCCTTGATCTTCGTGAATGCCTTCTTCAGTTCTTCCTTGTCCGTGCATATCTGGTTCTCCTGGCGTCGAATATGTTGGTTCTGCTCCTGGATGAAAGCTGCAATTGATCCATCCTTCTTGGTCTTGATCATCTCCCATTGTGCGTCTCGACGTCCACAAATTTGATAAATTGTATCCTTAAGCTCCTGGTGATAGACTTCTCCAATGCGTCCCATGGCGATGTGTGCGGCCATGCTCTTCCCTAAACTCCAAGTTGGTGCTTCGAAAACCATTCTTATGGGTTCCGTAATTGGCGCAAACGTCCTTCCTGGAATGATAACTTGAATCTTCCAGCTCTCCTCTTCAGGTAATGTAGCGTTGTAGGTTCCGGTGATGCTTGGTATTCCTATGTTCAAGTACTTGGTGACTTCCTTCAAGTGTCGACCAAACGGCGTGTCTTCGTCGGGTTGCATGAACTTGCTCCTTGCATTCGCCATTCCTAAAAGAGTATAAGTGGAGAGGGGTCAGAAATGAGAAGAGAGAAGTTTTTCTAGGGCTTAAGCTTAGTGGTCGTGTCCTATAGTCAGCGTGTGCTCTGATACCAACTTTGTAGCGACCAGACCTCAAATGGCCTGTGCTGCTGTGCACCAGTGTCATCCCTGGATCAGTAATGCTGACACGCACAGTACAAATGGAGGATTTATAACAGAGTAGCAATCACACACTTATTACATCGAATATCTCCGAAGAGATTAAGTATGATAAACATGGCTTAAGGCCATCTAAACGATAACAGCGGAAAACTTGGAAGATAAGTGAGTCCATCAACTCCAGCGGCATCACTGAGTATAAGACCACGACCTAAGGCACCTTACTCGTCGTCTGAAAAGTCTGCAACATGAAACGTTGCAGCCCGAAAACGGGTCAGCACATGGAATATGCTGGCAATGTAACACATAGAGAGCAATGAACAATGATAATGCTATACTATATGCATATATGGCTGGTGGAAAGCTCTATGGTTACAGTTTTTGCGAAAAGCCAATTTTATCCTACTACAAAGGAATAAATTTTATTTAACTATCATGGTGGTTGAAACATTGAGAAGGTACCTCCAACTCAATCCCAATTAAGTGTCATCATTAACCCAACAAAATTAATTAAAAGTATCACGGTGATGAGATTCAAATGATAATCCAGGTACTAGATACTCAAGTTGTCCATAACCGGGGACACGGCTAATCATGATCAGTTTGTACACTCTGCAGAGGTTTGTGCACTTTTCCCCACAAGACTCGATCGCCTCCGCTTGATTCTCGCACTGCATGATGTTTGAGAAACGGATGACCGAGACACAGTCTTTCAGGAACAGTCACTCTCTACTCTGGATGGACCGGTACATCTACTTTCCCCTACATCTGCTAGTCCACCTCTTCAAGAGATCCTGTAACCCACTCAGCTATGCTAGAGCCCATAATAGCTTGCGGCTGCACACAGAAGTTTCTAGCATGAATAATCTTATGATCCCTTTGAGCCTGGGTGGCGGACCTTATACATACAGACAACACTGGGTTCTCCAGGTGTCTCAATCCACCCAGATGTGAGTTTTAGTTGCCACCTTAAGTTGAACCATTTATTAAGCACTCACATCTGTCATGAATATCTCTCAAACCCAATCCACGTCTACGCATAGCATGGCGATAATAAAAGCAACGTAGAAGTAACTCCCGAGGGTTTGATAAGAAAACAGGTAATAGGTACTACCTCAACTACTTCCCAATACCCACAGTTTATTAGATCCTAATCATGCAATGTGTTTGAGGAAATAGATCTAATGCAATAAAACTCGGTATGAACGGGATATGATCAAAGTGTTACTTGCCTTGCTGATGATCCGCGAAAACTAACGAGTCGAAGTAACAAGCGGCACACTCCGGGTACTCTATCGCAAACAAACAAGCATACAATCAGTACTCATCTAATGCACAGGTAAAACTCGAATGAAAGATTCAACCAGAAAGTTCAACTTAAGAACTCCGGTTTGCAAAAAGAATCAACTCGAAAGAAGCAACGAAAGTCAAACGGCGGAAGAAATAAACTTCGTTTGCTAATCTGGATCTAGGTGAAATTTTACTGTTGCAAAAACTTGTTTGAGTAGATTAAACGGAAAGAGAATTTCGAGACGAAACTCTAGGCGCTTGAATCACCTGATTCCGATAAACGAGCGAAAAGTTAAACAGATTCGAAAATTCGATCAGAAATCGAATCTGAGAAAATAACGAGAAAAATCCAACGAAAAAGAAAACGGACGAACGGTTAAATAACGGACGTTCGTTAACACAGAAAAAACCGATGAACGTGTTCGTTAAAACGAACGGTTCGGTAAACGCTCGCGAAATAAGAAAACCGAAAAAAAACCGATCTAGGTTTTTTTTAAACAAAAACGGAGAGGTGGCGGGGTATATATGGAGGGGGGGGGGCGAGGGCGGCTTGGGGGAGGGCTACCGAGGCGGCGGCGGCGTTGTGGCTCGGCCGGACTCCGGCGGCCGTGCGGGAAGAGGAAACCGGCGAGGCGGGCCGTCGGCTGGGCCTTTGGCCCAGTCGGCGCGCGGGCGCGCGTTTTTTTTAAAAGTTCCGCGAAGAAAATGCGTAGAAAAATAAATAAAACTCAGAAAAATATGAAATAAATTTTCCCCGTCTAGTTAGAGAATCTAGAATAGGGTGAACATTTTTAAAATAAAAAATAAACATTTTTGAAGACATGCATATTTTTAAATGCAATAAAAATTGCAAATAAAATCCAATAAGTCCCAAAATAATGTTTTTAACATTTTTCCTCCAGTATTTCAATTGTTTTGGAGAAGTCATATTTTCTCCTCTCGTTTATATTAAAAATGAAATATTTTTCCGGAGAGAAAAATAATTAAAATCCCAATCCTCGTTTGAAAAATCAAATAAGAAATTTTGAGAAAAATCCCCAACTCTCTCCGAGGGTCCTTGAGTTGCTTAGGATTTATCGAGGATTTGTCAAAATGCAATAAAACATGATATGCAATGATGATCTATGTATAACATTCCAAATTGAAAATTTGGGATGTTACACCTGCTATTAATGATCTTTATGACGACGGAGTGAATGCTTGGCCGTTGCCATCCTGGGGTGACTTTAGGCTTTCTGCACTCCGAGTGGTTCTTTGTATGGTCGAGTGGAATTGGGATATATGAGTGTAATCTTTCGTCGAGTGGATTGCACTTCAGGGTGATTCCAGTCGGTATCTTCTGCTGGTCTTTGGATGTCTTTGACTCTAGGGCGGTGTCCTTGGGTAGGGGTCTAGGTCAGGCCTAAGACCCTACCCTAGGTACATGTCATCGTCATTAGCCCCTGAATGGATTGAGGTCCGAGTGAAGAAGGGTTGAAATTGATTTTGATCTGGTTAAATGCTTCGGAGGCATTTCTGCAAGGTCTTCAAAACATACTGGAAGTTTAACCCTTCATCAGTCGCCTTGATCGATTTTGGCTTCTGGAATTACCAAGTGAATTATGGAGAAGCGAGATGTCTTTGGTGCGATTGAATGCTCTACGGTTCCCGGATCTCACAGGATTCAAAATTTTGGAGAAGCGCGTGGGACGGGTCGTGGCGCAGTAAGCAGAGCGAGTAGATATGGTCTCCTCGATCTTCGTGCCGCCTTTTTCACCACGTATCGAGCCAGCGCCTGTTACGGGATGTGATATGATCGCTCGGGCCCACGGGTCAGCCACTCAGAAGCGGCCCAATAAAAAGCGTCGTTGCTGATGCGAAGCACAGTGCATTCCATTCATTCCCCTTTCTCTCCGCTTCTCCGCCTCGCTTCTTCCTGCTCTCCACGCCCTCGCCCGTTCGTCTCGAGCTCCGCCGCCATGGTGAAGGAGAAGACCGTGGCTCTGGAGCACATGTAGAAGGCGACAGCGAAGGGCAAAAAGACGGCTCGGGGGTCATTGTCGCGGTCTGGTCTATTGCCTGGTTAGATCCAGGAGGATTGGATCCGTTCCACCGTCGTGAAGGAAGCCTTGGAGAATCTCGCCGCCGACGGCTTGATTGCTCATGGGTCTTGGAGGCTGCCAGAGGGGGAATCCGAGCCCCAGCCACACGAGGGTGAGCGCGTCCTCCTCACCACCCACGTCGACCGAGGTTTCTCCCTCCCCCCGCATCCATTCTTTCAGGGTTTTTTGAACTATTTCGGTGCTCAGATCCACCACTTTCCCCCCAACACTATCGCGTACCTTGCCGCATTCATTTCTATGTGTGAGAACTTCTTTGGGTGTCAGCCGCACTGGGTCCCATTCAAACACATTTTCACTTGTCGATCTCAGTCGGTAAAGAAAGCCAATCCGACTGACGAGAAGATGCACGTGATCCAGATGTGTGGGGGGTTAGGGATCCAGACGAGAGGTAGGAGCACTTTTCCTCCCATGACCTTTCCTGAGTCAGTTAGGGGATGGCAACCGACTTGGTCCTACTGCAAAGATATTCTGACTCCCGGTCAGTCGACTGGTCTTCCTCCTTTCTCTCTGGAGAGACTCCGCACCCCTCATTCACTGACTGTAGTGAATGAGGAGAAGGGGGAGGTGCAAATGTTAGTCGACATGGTCGTTTCATTAGTCCAGGGCGGAGTGACTGGCATGGATCTGCTAGAGGTGTTCCTCAGTCGACGTATCCAACCTCTCCAAGCTTGTGACCACCCGATGTGGATGTACTCAGGCCCTGAAGACACCACTTGAACCCACCCGGAGGAGGTTGATGAGGAGACGGTGGTCCAGTGGCTCTGGAGCATCACCGGCAACAAAGACAACCCTCGTGGAGCTAGAAGAATCTTGCCATTCGATGCCAACAATGCTCCAAAAGAGGTCAGGCTCGATTTACCGAGTGTTTTTTAATTTGCAATTGTTCTTGAATCTGACTGATACTTGTAACTTGTGTCTTGTAGATTTTTACCAAGATGTACTCGATGCCGAACATGGAGAAGCACCAAGAAGGTGTTGAGAGCGATGGTGAAAGCGCTAATTATGAGTATGCAGACGACAGTGAGAATGACAGCGAGGACTCTGGTAGCAGTGAGAAAGTCGACTCGCCGCCCCGCTCTGAACGACATTCCAAATAGTCGCAAGACCCTGCGGGAGGACGTGGCAAAGCAGTTTCGCCGAGTGCGAAGATTTTGAAGCACACTCGGACGTCAACTCCAGACCCAGCTGAGAAGGCCACAAAGTAGGCCAAAGTTGTTCCACCGAAGCCTCGGAAGGCCCTGTCCAGGATCAAGGTGGCCGTGCCCGTTGCCTCAATGTAAGCGTTTCTTTCCCTTGTCCTTCATTGCCACCGTGAACTTCTTTACTTGTTTGACTGAGTGAAATTTGGAACTTTCAGTGCTGCTACTTCTGCAACATCTATGGATATTGACGAAGAGAAGGCTGATGCAGATACTGTGGATGTGGCCACCTCTCGGGCAGGTATGATATCATAGTCATGTTTACGCACTATCAATTGTTTTCTTGGTCGACTGAAATCTCACTATCGAGTGTTTGCAGTGCCGACAAATGTTATCCAACTTCCGGATGATGATGATGAGGATGTACCCCAAAGGAGTACAGGGAGAAGAGGCAAGGCTTTGAGCAAGAGGGCGCCTGCCAGTAGAGCGTCTCGCCCAGAGGCTGAGCCTGTGATTCAAGAACTTGGTCACCCGCCGTGGGTTTATGTCTCCTTTGCTATTCCTTTGTAAACTGATCAACCCTCGGCGTTGACTGTCCAGACTTCTGGTCTAGCTGCACAACCCCAGGCTCCGATCGAACCAACTGCGTCATCTACTCCATCGTCCGCTCCATTTGTCCCGCACCACGTCCCGGAGGACCAAGTAGGAGCTTCTAAGGAAGCAATGACCCAGTTTGGTCTGATGATGGACCGACTGAAAGTGGTGTACGAGACCAGCAAGGCCGCTTACGACGCCAGCACTGCTCTCCAAACCAATGTCCGAGTAAGTGGGATTGTAAGTTGATTTCCGATTGGCTTTCCAGCTCGACTCTTGTTCTGTTAGGATATGCTATCTGGAAACTGCTGCTTTATTATTCATAAGATGTCAATCTATTCCTTGCATTTGTACACCCACTGAGTGTTTCTATAGCTGTGTAGCTCCTTCACTCGCATTAGATAGGTCGTGTCGAGTGAGTTCTTGGTCTAGTGGGGGCACGCTTAGTGCACCCACAGGGTGTAGTCCCCGAGACCGCTGTCGACTGCGGGCAGTCGACGGTGGTCTTAGAACAAATGTATTTTTTTACTCCTTCCACTTGGGCTGGGCTGACCATGCCAAGTGGGAAATCGAACCAGTGGGGGCACGCTGAGTGCACCCACTGGGTGTAGTCCCCGAGACTGTTGTTGAATGTTTGATTCGGGAGCAGTCTTAGAACTCTTTTGCCGTAGTAACCTGACCTTGCGCTTTTTCACTCGGAGGTAGCTGATCTTTTTACTCTTTCCACTCGGGCTGGGCGGACCATGCCAAGTGGGAAATCGAACCAGTGGGGGCACGCTAAGTGCACCCACTGGGTGTAGTCCCCGAGACTGTTGTTGAATGTTTGATTCGGCAGCAGTCTTAGAACTCTTTTGCCATGTGATGTCTACTACACAACCTTCTTCTTGTAGACGTTGTTGGGCCTCCAAGTGCAGAGGTTTGTAGGACAGTAGCAAATTTCCCTCAAGTGGATGACCTAAGGTTTATCAATCCATGGGAGGCGTACGATGAAGATGGTCTCTCTAAAGCAACCCTGCAACCAAATAACAAAGAGTCTCTTGTGTCCCCAACACACCCGATACAATGGTAAATTGTATAGGTGCACTAGTTCGGTGAAGAGATCGTGATACAAGTGCAATATGGATGGTAGATATAGGTTTTTGTAATATGAAAATATAAAAAACAGCAAGGTAACTAATAAAAGTGAGCGTAAACGGCATTGCAATGCTAGGAAACAAGGCCTAGGGTTCATACTTTCACTAGTGCAAGTTCTCTCAACAATAATAAGATAATTGCATCATATAATTATCCCTCAACATGCAACAAAGAGTCACTCCAAAGTCACTAATAGCGGAGAACAAACGAAGAGATTATGGTAGGGTACGAAACCACCTCAAAGTTATCCTTTCTGATCGATCTATTCAAGAGTCCGTAGTAAAATAACATGAAGCTATTCTTTCCGTTCAATCTATCCTAGAGTTCGTACTAGAATAACACCTTAAGACACAAATCAACCAAAACCCTAATGTCACCTAGATACTCCAATGTCACCTCAAGTATCCGTGGGTATGATTATATGATATGCATCACACAATCTCAGATTCATCTATTCAACCAACACAAAGAACTTCAAAGAGTGCCCCAAAGTTTCTACCGGAGAGTCAAGACGAAAACGTGTGCCAACCCCTATGCATAAGTTCACAAGGTCACTGAAACCGCAAGTTGATCACCAAAACATACATCAAGTAGATCACGTGAATATCCCATTGTCACCACAGATAAGCACATGCAAGACATACATCAAGTGTTTTCAAATCCTTAAAGACTCAATCCGATAAGATAACTTCAAAGGGAAAACTCAATCCATTACAAGAGAGTAGAGGGGGAGAAACATCATAAGATTCAAATATAATAGCAAAGCTCGTGATACATCAAGATCGTACCGAATCAAGAACACAAGAGAGAGACAGATCAAACACATAGCTACTGGTACATACCCTCAGCCCTGAGGGTGAACTACGCCCTCCTCGTCATGGAGATTGCCGGGATGATGAAGATGGCCACCGGTGAGGGATCCCTCCTCCGGCAGGGTGCCGGAACAGGGTCCCGATTGGTTTTTTGTGGCTACAGAGGCTTGCGGCGGCGAAACTCCTGATCTATTCTGTTCCCCGATGGTTTTAGGGTATATTGGTATATATAGGAGGAAGAAATACGTCAGGGGAGCCACGAGGGGCCCATGAGGGTGGAGGGCACGCCGAGGGGGGGGGGCGCGCCCCCTGCCTCGTGCCTTCCTCGTTGCTTCCCTTACATACACCCCAAGTCTTCTGGATTGCTTCCGTTCCAAAAATAACTCTCCCGAAGGTTTCATTCCGTTTGGACTCCGGTTGATATTACTTTTTTGCGAAACACTGAAACAAGGGGAAAACAGAAACTGGCACTTCTGGGTTAATAGGTTAGTCCCAAAAATAATGTAAAAGTGTTTAGTAAAGCCCATAAACATCCAAAACAGATAATATAATAGCATGAATACTTCATAAATTATAGATACGTTGGAGACGTATCAGCATCCCCAAGCTTAATTCCTGCTCATCCTCGAGTAGGTAAATGATAAAAGAAATAATTTATGAAGTGTGAATGCTAGCAGGTGCACAAGTTTGATCAATGATAATTTCAATCACCTTTTCTAGCATCATCATATGTCATAACAATAGTTTAACTCATAAAGCTTCTCATAATCAGGTAACAAGCTATTCACATGTTAAAGTATAGATCATAAACCTTCTTGAAAACTAACAAACCGTGTTATTAGTCATCAAACAATTACAATTAATCTTATTTTCAGGAAGAGTCTATGTCAGAGCTTTGATTTAGCAAACTCCACATACTCAGCTATCATTTAGTCTTTCACAATTGCCCCGAGGCTGAACTACTCCCTCCTCGTCATGGAGAGCGCCGGGATGATGAAGACGACCAACGGTGAGGGACCCCCCCTCCGGCAGGGTGTAGAAACAGGGTCCCGATTGGTTTTTGGTGGCTACAGAGGCTTGCGGCGGCGGAACTCCCGATCTAGGTTATGTTCTGGAAGTTTGGGTATATATAAGAGGTGTTGGCGTCGGGAACAAGTCAGGGGGGTCCCCGAGGCGGCGACGAGGTAGGAGGGCGCGCTCCCCACCCTCGTGGGTGCCTCGGGACTCTTCTGGCCCATCTCCGATACTCCGTGGGCTTCTTCTGGTCCAAAAATAATCTCCGTGAAATTTCAGGTCAATTGGACTCCGTTTGGTTTCCCTTTTCTGCAATACTCAAAAACAAGGAAAATAACAGAAACTGGCACTGGGCTCTAGGTTAATAGGTTAGTCCCAAAAATCATATAAAATAGCATATAAATGCATATAAAACATCCTAGATGGATAATATAATAGCATGGAACAATAAAAAATTATAGATGCGTTGGAGACGTATCAAGCATCCCCAAGCTTAATTCCTGCTCGTCCTCGAGTAGGTAAATGATAAAAACAGAATTTTTGATGTGGAATGCTACCTAACATATTTATCAATGTAATCTTCTTTATTGTGGCATGAATATTCAGATCCATAAGATTCAAGACAAAAGTTTAATATTGACATAAAAATAATAATACTTCAAGCATACTAATCAAGCAATTATGTCTTCTCAAAATAACATAGCCAAAGAAAGCTCATCCCTACAAAATCATATAGTTTGGCCATGCTTCATTTTTGTCACACAAAATGCTCGCATCATGTACAACCCCGATGACAAGCCAAGCAATTGTTTCATACTTTAGTATTTTCGAACTTTTTCAACTTTCACGCAATACATGAGCGTGAGCCATGGACATAGCACTATGGGTGGAATAGAATATAATGATGGGGGTTGTGTGGAGAAGACAAAAAAGGAGAAAGTCTCACATTGACGCGGCTAATCGACGGGCTATGGAGATGCCCATCAATTGATGTCAATGCGAGGAGTAGGGATTGCCATGCAACGGATGCACTAGAGCTATAAATGTATGAAAGCTCAACAAAAGAAACTAAGTGGGTGTGCATCCAACTTGCTTGCTCACGAAGACCTAGGGCATTTGAGGAAGCCCCTTGTTGGAATATACAAGCCAAGTTCTATAATGAAAAATTCCCACTAGTATATGAAAGTGAGAAAATAAAAGACTCTCTATCATGAAGATCATGGTGCTACTTTGAAGCACAAGTGTGGAAAAGGATAGTAGCATTGTCCCTTTTATCTTTTGTTTTCTTTTCTTTTTTTGGCCTTTTTTTATTTGGCCTTTCTCTTTTTTTTTTGGGACAATGCTCTAATAATGATGATCATCACACTTCTATTTACTTACAACTCAAAGATTACAACTCGATACTAGAAAAAAATATGACTCTATATGAATGCCTCCGGCGGTGTACCGGGATGGGCAATAAACAAGAGTGACATGTATGAATTATGCATGGTGGCTTTGCCATAAATACGATGTCAACTACATGATCATGCAAGGCAATATGACAATGCTGAAGCGTGTCATAATTAGCGGAACGGTGGAAAGTTGCATGGCAATATATCTCGGAATGGCTATGGAAATGCCATAATAGGTAGGTATGGTGGCTGTTTTGAGGAAGATATAAGGGGGTTTATGTGTGATAGAGCGTATCATATCACGGGGTTTGGATGCACCGGCGAAGTTTGCACCAACTCTCGAGGTGAGAAAGGGCAATGCACGGTACTGAAGAGGCTAGCAATGATGGAAGGGTGGGAGTGCGTATAGTCCATGGACTCAACATTAGTCATAAAGAACTCACATAATTATTGAAAAAATCTACAAGTCATCAAAACCAAGCACTACGCTCATGCTCCTAGGGGGATAGATTGGTAGGAAAAGACCATCGCTCTTCCCCGACCGCCACTCATAAGGAAAGCAATCAAAGAACACATCATGCTTCAAATTTGTCACACAATGGTTACCATACGTGCATGCTACGGGACTTGCAAACCTCAACACAAGTATTACTCAATTTCACAATTACTCAACTAGCACGACTCTAATATCACCACCTTTATATCTCAAAACAGTTATCAAGTATCAAACTTCTCATAGTATTCAATGCACTCTATATGGAAGTTTTTATTATACCCATCTTGGATGCCTATCATATTAGGACTAAATTCATAACCTAAGCAAATTACCATGCTGTTTAAGACTCTCAAAATAATATAAGTGAAGCATGAGAGTTCATCAATTTCTTCAAAATAAAACCACCGTCGTGCTCTTAAAAGATATAAGTGAAGCACTATAGCAAATGGCAAACTACTCCGAATGATATAAGTGAAGATCAATGAGTAGTCGAATAATTATGCAACTATGTGAAGACTCTCTAACATTTAAGAATTTCAGATCTTGATATATTATTCAAACAACAAGAATGTAACATCCCAAAATTCTAAATTTTGGAATGTTATAATAAACAGATAGATTGGATTGATTGTTTGATTGATTGACTGAAAGTGAGTGAATTCGAAGTCTTTTGAAAGTTAAATGAGAGGGAATAAAAGGACTTTCCCTAACTTTCATTTTGCTTTGATGATCTCTATGAATTCAAATTCTTTTCATCACAAAACCCTGGAGAGAAGATGACATGACTTCTTCCATTTATTTAAATGAAAAGGGGTGTTGAAAATATTTGAATATCATTTGAAAATATTTCCAATTCAGAAACTTCAAGCAACTCAATGATTTTCATGAGAGAAGATAAAATGACTTCTTCAAAACATATGAAATATGAGTTGGAAGTTTAAAAGGATCTAATTTAAAGTCCTTTTGGAAATTATTTTCAATTTGGAGTGTGATGAGTAGATCTATCAAGAGTTATGAGTGCGAATCATCTTCATCAACATTGCAGGCAAGTAACACTTTGATCATACCTCTTTACT
The DNA here is from genome assembly GCF_018294505.1 of Triticum aestivum. Classification (NCBI taxonomy): domain Eukaryota; kingdom Viridiplantae; phylum Streptophyta; class Magnoliopsida; order Poales; family Poaceae; genus Triticum; species Triticum aestivum. The sequence continues at coordinate 341,437,103 of NC_057802.1, read as the reverse complement.
ACCCAGTTTTATTGCATTAGATCAACCCTCAAACATTGCATGGTTAGGATCTGAATTAAACTGTGGGAATTGGGAAGTAGATGAGGTAGTACCTATTACCTGTTTATTATCAAACCCTTGGGAGTTACTTCTACATTATGCTTATACTGCTATGCTATGCTCGTAGATGTGGATTGGGTTTGAGAGATATTCGCGACAGATGTGAGATTGTTAATTAATGGTTTACTTAAGGTGGCAACTTAAACTCACATCTGGGTGGATTGAGGCACCTGGGTATTCCAGGATTGCCTGTTTTTCTTTTGGACCGCCACCCAGGTTCAAAGGGATCATGAGATTATTCATGCTAGAAACTTCCGTGTGCAGCCACAAGCTATTACGGGCTCTAGCATTGTTGATTAAGTTGTGTGAACTCTTATAGTGGTAGACTAGCAGATGTATGGGATGTAGGTTGGTACGGTCTATCACATCGTAAGGTGCAAACGCTTCTGAAAGATTGTGTCTCGGTCATCCGTTTCTCAAACACCATGAAGTGCGAGAATCCCAACGGAGGAGGTCGAGTCTTGTGGGGAAAAGTGCACAAACCTCTGCAGAGTGTACAAACTAATCATGATTAGCCGTGTCCCCGGTTATGGACAACTTGAGTATCTAGTACTTGGATTATCATGTGAATCTCATCATGTTACTTTAATTAATTTTGTTGGGTTTGATGATGATAATTAATTGGGATTGAGAATGCTGTCAACCATTCTCAATGTTTAACAACCACCATGATAGTTAAATAAAATTTATTCCTTTGCAGTAGGGAAAAATTGGCTTTTCGCAAAACTGTAACCATAGAGCTTTTCCACCAGCCATATATGCATGTAGTGATAGCCTTTGTTCATCATTTCTCTATGGTGTGAATTTGCCAGCATATTCCATGTGCTGATCCGTTTTCGGGCTGCAACGTTTCATGTTGCAGGATATCTTACGACGAGTAAGTGATACATTATGGTTACGTTTTCTACACTCAACTTTGCCGTTGGTGTTGATGGGAATCCACAACCTTGTTACTTCCGCCATTTGGATTGAGGTAATAATATTTACGTTATTTTATACATGTGATTTACCTCTGTTATAAATCCTCGAGTACTGTGTGTGTCAGCATACCGATCCAGGGATGACACTTAAGCATAGAGACTTGACCGTCTGAGGTCGGGTCGCTACAAGATGGTATCAGAGCACATGTTGACTGTAGGACGTGACCCTAGAAACTGGCAAGCCCATAGGAAAATATTTTTCTCTACAATTTCTTTTCAAAAGGATCTTTTACCTCTCTTCTCTTCTGAGCTTATTCAAATATTCCCTTTTAGTGAGACTATACCCTTTCCCCTTTTGACCACTCGAAGATTCGACTGATGAGACCACTCCAAGAAGTACAAGATATCGGACAACCACGACCACTACGGAATGAAGGAGATTTTACCGTGGATCTGAATAATGGAAACTACAACTGTTGAAGACTCTGAAGACTAGGAGAATTGGAGACTCTGAAGAATTCTCAGGTTTTTATGACCTAGGAAGGCTACTCTTATGGAAGTTGGCAGACTATGGAAGCCGTCAATGCCCGAGATCAAGGTGTATCAGAGAAAGACCGGAACATAGAGCATTAGAACTCAAAGATTTTGTCAAGAAAACCTTAAGGCAAGGGATATCAACTATGGAATGATAGCTCATGGTAATGACAAGGGCAGAAACATGGCTATCCATGATGTTATCGCCCGCTTATGCTATTTTCACCGTGCTGAGTTAAGCATGCATATGCATCAAAGGATTGGATGGTAGAAGGCTGATGGAACACTTAGCAGCAAGATGAAGTTTTAACCTTAGCCGGTGTATCACCAGGATCTGGAGTATTACATCAAGAAGTTAGGATGGACCTGCAGGAAACAGTATTTGATAAGGAAGCGTTTCGTGAAGAACTCAGGACCCAGAAGCTGAAAGTAGCCAAGCTAGAGGAGCAAAACCTTGAGACATCAAAGATTCGTCAGGAACTGAAGGACAGTAGGATCATGGTTCATGTCAAGGATGTTCAAACCCAGAAGTGTGGAACGCAACTCCAGAAATATTAAAGGACGACACTCAAGTCTTCACGTCAACAGAGATGATCTGGCAAAAGAACTTGAGAAGGACAAGCATGATCTGAAGAAGCCATTGGAGACATGAACAAGAATCAAAGAGTTTGGCGACTTTGAAGATTTATTGACCTTTAGAAGACCAAACCCCTGTTATATACCTACATTAGATGCGACGATTGTGAGCTGTCATTTGTTTGTTGTTTTCCGACAGCCACAAACTAAAAATCTGTCTTTTCAAAACTTTTGTTTGTATTGTGTGTATCTCTCTCTATGTCTCTTATCCCACCCCAAACCCATGGACCCAATAGAGGACGAATAGAGATGAGCTTATATTTTGTGGACCGATGAGTCAATTGGAGACGGACCAATGGATTCAGAACATGGAGGATCACATGAAGAATAACCCTATAGCCGGAAAAGATATGGCCCAGCATGCTCTTCAGTGTTTTGAAAGAGGTGCTGCTACTTGGTGGAGGATGTACCAAACCATCAACGTATGGCAAGGAGTAACCACTTGGAAAGAATTTAAGTTGACTTTGCCAAAGTCTTGGCTTGTGTCCCAGAAATTGAGGCCTTATGGAAAGGATATGAAGAAACCTTGTGCATACAAGCTTTGTGGAGAAATAGGACACAACCATAAAGAAAACAAGGACAAATACCCTCATAAGCGGAGGATTGCCAAAGGAGTGAGCTGAGGATCTTAGGGAACTTCGGTTGGAGATTGTTCCCAAGGGTTTTGTTGCAGCAATGGAAGTTCAGTCTACATTGTTGGGAAAGATCCGTGAAGCTCAGAAGAATGACAAAGAGATTGCTGAGGTAAAAGAGAGGATGAGCAAAGGAAAGGCCAAATGTTTTCGTAAGGATGAGCACGACACCTTATGGTTCGAGGAACGTGTATATGTGCCCAATAATGCAAAGATCAGGAAGTTAATACTTCAGGAGGCTGATGACTCACCATACTCGATTCGCCCTGGAAACACCAAGATGTATTTGGAGTTGAAGGAGCGTCTCTGGTTGACTGGTATGAAGAAGGATATTGCGGAGTATGTAGTCATAGGTGATGTATGCCAGAGAGTAAAGGCAGAGTATCAGAAGCCAGCCGGATTACTACAGCCTATGCCGATACCCGAATGGAAGTAGGAAAAGCTTGGCATGGATTTCATTACCGGATTTCCCAGAACCCGAACGGGATATGATTCTATCGGGGTAGTAGTTGATTCGCTTGACCAAAGTGGCTCACTTTATCCCAGTGAAAACCACCTATACAAGTGCGAAGTTGGCCAAGATATATTTGACCAGGACCGTATGTCTGCATGGAGTTCCGAGGACCATCGTATCAGATAGAGGAACACAGTTTACCTCAAAGTTTTGGAATTAGCTGCACCAGACTTTGGGTACTAGGCTAGAGTTCAGCATAGCCTTTCATCCGCAGACAGATGGATAGACCGAGAGAGTCAATCAGATTCTGGAGGACATGTTGAGAGCGTGTGCGCTAGATTATGGATCTAGTAGGGATGATAATCTACCTTACGCGGAGTTCTCATACAACAACAGTTACCAAGCCAGTTTGAAGATGGCCCCTTTTGAAGCTTTGTATGGGAGAAGGAGCCAGACACCGTTGATGTGGGATGAAGTTGGAGACCGTCAGTTGTTTGGACCAAATGTGATCAAGGAGTCAGAAGAGAATGTTAAGTTGATTCGAGATAGACTGAAGGTAGCTCAGTCCAGGCAGAAGAGTTATGCAGACTAAAAAAACGCAAGGGGGTAGTCTATGAAATTGGAGACAGAGCATGTGTTCGTGTGTCCCCTCTGCGAGGAGTTAAACGATTTGGAGTTAAGGAAAGTTAGCCCCGAGATTTGTAGGACCATACCGAGTTTTGGATCGTATGGGAGAAGTGGCCAACAAGTTGGAGTCACCCGAAGAACTGTCAAGAGTTCATGATGTGTTTCATGTTTCCCAGTTGAAGAAGTGCCATGCAGAGATGGCCAATATTCCCCTGTAAGGACGCTTGACCCAGGAAAGGATAATGATGTTCCACGAAGTTGAGTATGGACTTCATAAGTATAAGTGTTTTTTTATCTCGGTATGTGGGATATCCCCCGAGGATGAAGAGATGAATTACTATTGGATATAAAGGAGGTATGATGTTGGAAATATGGATCAATGGAAATTCCATAATGAGTCTGAGTAATCATGTCCTAGTTTGGTGCCAATAGAAGGAAGGGAGACAATAAAATTGGATGGATTTTAAGTATGCTAGGAAGTTGGATGTTGGAATAATGATCAGTTGCCCCGATGATGAGTTCAAGGTTTGCAAGTGATGAGATGGGCCATAACCCACAGGCTCCAGGACCTGCCAAGAAGCAAGCACATTCTTGCTGAAGGAAAAACCCTGGAAGAAGTTACGATTTTATCGACAGACGATCTTATAGGAGTTACGCAAAACCTGAGGGTTGGGAAGGAACGATAGCTGTTTGTTTGGCTTGCAGAATCCATGGATTTATCCGAACTTGGTTCGTCGACAAGAGAAATTCTGCAATGCTTGTGAGGATGACCGAGTGTTAGAATGCGAGATTGGCTAAACCATGTACAAGGAAATGATTTGGGTGCAGGATGGATTGATCACCATACCGACTTACTCTTATTGTTCACCTTGCTATACGGGATGGTAAATCTGAGTGACTTTCCTATAGTAGAGAGACGACGGTATTAAACCTTGTTTGAACCTTAGAATGATATAAGAATGTTTCCCTTGTACACGGCAATTGTTGCCAATCGTAGGTTATACGGTGAGGATCAACCAGACCCATTTCCTGCAGGAGAAACCATAAATTGTTGACCACCATGAGATATCGAAAGTTGTTTAGCATTGGCGCCAGACCCGTCAGCTAAGAAGACCCAGTCACAGAGGAACCTTACCAAGATGCAAGGATACAGAAGAATTGAGGAAAAAGGTTATGCCACTACCGGAAGAGCCCATTATCCTTACGATCTGAGAAGATCGACACTGCCAACAAATAAGGATGGAGTATATGAGTATTGATGGGACCGTAACCATGCTTCTAAGGGTGGTAGCACCCCAGACCCCCTGTGATGATCGATGGATTTTGAGAAGACCCCAAACCCTAACCTATTTCTTTCTAGCCTCTCCGAATCTCGAGGACAAGATTCATTTTAAGGGTGGTAGGTTTGTAACATCCCAAAATTCTAAATTTTGGAATGTTATAATAAACAGATAGATTGGATTGATTGTTTGATTGATTGACTGAAAGTGAGTGAATTCGAAGTCTTTTGAAAGTTAAATGAGAGGGAATAAAAGGACTTTCCCAAACTTTCATTTAGCTTTTATGATCTCTATGAATTCAAATTCTTTTCATCACAAAACCCTGGAGAGAAGATGACATGACTTCTTCCATTTATTTAAATGAAAAGGGGTGTTGAAAATATTTGAATATCATTTGAAAATATTTCCAATTCAGAAACTTCAAGCAACTCAATGATTTTCATGAGAGAAGATAAAATGACTTCTTCAAAACATATGAAATATGAGTTGGAAGTTTAAAAGGATCTAATTTAAAGTCCTTTTGGAAATTATTTTCAATTTGGAGTATTTGGGTTTTATTCAAATTATTTTTCTCCAAAATAAAAATATATGGAAAATAGGATAACATGATTCCCTACAATAGAAAATTGGATAAACATTAATTTGAAATCATTTTGGTATTTTTAAAATGATTTTTATGAGGTTTTATTGCAGCAGTAGCACTCTTTGCTTTATCTGAATTTTTGTATAATTTATTTGACGCTAGAAAAATGTTCATGTTGTGGAAATCTTTTTCTGAAAATTTTGATATATTATATGCCTATATAAGAATTTATTTTATTTTTATTTATTCAGTTTTCCTTTCTATTTCTATTTAAAATAAAACTATACGTGCGGCCCGTAATTATTTGTCGCTCACGTGCGCTGCATAGTGGCATCGGGCGCCCCATTTTTTTTTCTTTTCCTATATGGGCCAGGCCCAGCCAGCGTTTTCATTTTTTTTCTTAGGCCGAATTTTGTTTAAAAAAAACTGCAGCCCGTGTACGCGTGCGGCGCCCGAAGGCTTCAAGTCCATGCGGTTCTTCTCTGTTTCTTTTCTTTTCATCTATGTTTAGTCCCACATTGCCTAGCCTTTGACCTTTAAGCCTTTTTTCCACCAATAAATATAGACCCATAGAGCCTTCAAAAATCATCCGATTGGGTTAAATCAATATTTTGGTTTGACTAGATTCATTTAATAAAAATATTTTTCTCCTCTCCGGCGCGACTTCTGGAAATTTTCTTCTCTCTCCAAAGTCATCTTTTTATGCCTTATAAAGGTAACTTTTTTTCTCTTTTTATACTTCCGTAGCTTATTATTTCTAGACTAATATGATAGAATAATTAGATTATCAATTAGTCTACGTATTTATACATAGACCTTAGCCGTAACTATTTTTCTTTCGTAAAACAGCTTGGCCCTGATTTTTCAAATAACCATAACTTTTCACTCGTTTATTCAAATTAGATGAAACCAGCGCCTATAGTTTCGCCTTGTTTTCACCTATCTACTTAACCTGACACGTCAACTTTTTGAAATTTTCAAATTTCAAAATTTGTTCAGATTCATATTCAAACTTTTTTTGTTCATAACTTGAGTTCCGTAACTCCGTTTGAGTTGATTCTTTTTGCAAAGCGAATCTCTTGACCTAAACTTTCTAATAAGGCCAAATCCACCTAATTTTGGTACTGTTAGAAACTGTTTTATGTTGCAAGAGTTATTTGCTTGTTTTCGAAGTTTTCCGTGATCTTTTCTTCGATTCTTTTGCTTGATTGCTTATGTGTGGTTACTACTGCTTGCTTACGATAGATTGACCGGAGTGTGATGAGTAGATCTATCAAGAGTTATGAGTGCGAATCATCTTCATCAACATTGCAGGCAAGTAACACTTTGATCATACCTCTTTACTACCCAGTTTTATTGCATTAGATCAACCCTCAAACATTGCATGGTTAGGATCTGAATTAAACTTTGGGAATTGGGAAGTAGATGAGGTAGTACCTATTACCTGTTTATTATCAAACCCTTGGGAGTTACTTCTACGTTATGCTTATACTGCTATGCTATGCTCGTAGACATGGATTGGGTTTGAGAGATATTCGCGACAGATGTGAGATTGTTAATTAATGGTTTACTTAAGGTGGCAACTTAAACTCACATCTGGGTAGATTGAGGCACCTGGGTATTCAAGGATTGCCTGTTTTTCTTTTGGACCGCCACCCAGGTTCAAAGGGATCATGAGATTATTCATGCTAGAAACTTCCGTGTGCAGCCACAAGCTATTATGGGCTCTAGCATAGTTGATTAAGTTGTGTGAACTCTTACAGTGGTAGACTAGCAGATGTAGGGGATGTAGGTTGGTACGGTCTATCACATCGTAAGGTGCAAACGCTTCTGAAAGATTGTGTCTCGGTCATCCGTTTCTCAAACACCATGAAGTGCGAGAATCCCAACGGAGGAGGTCGAGTCTTGTGGGGAAAAGTGCACAAACCTCTTCAGAGTGTACAAACTAATCATGATTAGCCGTGTCCCCGGTTATGGACAACTTGAGTATCTAGTACTTGGATTATCATGTGAATCTCATCATGTTACTTTAATTAATTTTGTTGGGTTTGATGATGATAATTAATTGGGATTGAGAATGCTGTCAACCATTCTCAATGTTTAACAACCACCATGATAGTTAAATAAAATTTATTCCTTTGCAGTAGGGAAAAATTGGCTTTTCGCAAAACTGTAACCATAGAGCTTTTCCACCAGACATATATGCATGTAGTGATAGCCTTTGTTCACCATTTCTCTATGGTGTGAATTTGCCAGCATATTCCATGTGCTGACCCGTTTTCGGGCTGCAACGTTTCATGTTGTAGGATATCTTACGACGAGTAAGTGATACGTTAGGGTTACGTTTTCTACACTCAACTTTGCCGTTGGTGTTGATGGGAATCCACAACCTTGTTACTTCCGCCATTTGGATTGAGGTAATAATATTTACGTTATTTTATACATGTGATTTACCTCTGTTATAAATCCTCGAGTACTGTGTGTGTCAGCATACCGATCCAGGGATGACACTTAAGCATAGAGACTTGACCGTCTGAGGTCGGGTCGCTACAAGATGGTATCAGAGCACATGTTGACTGTAGGACGTGACCCTAGAAACTGGCAAGCCCATAGCTAAGCCCCCGAGTGAGAGGTTTTTTTTGAAACTTAGGCGAGTCTGGCTTGCAGCTAAGCCCCCGAGTGAGAGGGTTGCTCTTCACTCGGAGTATGTTTTGAAACTTAGGCGAGTCTGGCTCGCAGCGAAGCCCCCGAGCGAGAGGGTTGCTCTTCACTCGGAGTGTTTTTGAAACTTAGGCAAATCTGGTTCGCAGCTAAGCCCTCGAGTGAGAGGGTTGCTCTTCACTCGGAGTATTTTTGAAACTTAGGCGAGTCTGGCTCGCAGCTAAGCCCCCGAGTGAGAGGGTTGCTCTTCACTCAGAGTATTTTTGAAATCTAGGTGACTCTAGCTCGTAGCTAAGCCCCCGAGTGAGAGGGTTGCCCTTCACTCGGAGTGTGTTTTGAAACTTAGGCGGGTCTGGCTCGCAGCTAAGCCCCCGAGTGAGAGGGTTGCTCTTCACTCGGAGTGTTTTTGAAACTTAGGCAAATCAGGTTCACAGCTAAGCCACCCACTGGGGATTTGAACACACGTTTATGCGATAACAATCATTTAGGAGAGTGCGGAAATCATATCTTTCATAAACAATCTGAAACTATTCTTCTTACATCTCGACCATCCGAGTGTTTAGGTATAAAAGCTGCGGAGTGATAATCCCCAAGTGCAAGGAATCATCGTAGCAATTTCCAAAGGTGGAAGTGATAAGTATGGAGTGTCGAACCCACAAGGAGCTAAAGGTAAGATCAATATTCTCTCAAGCCCTATCTGCCACTGGTACGACTCTACGTACACCGAACGTTTGCTTCCAACTAGCAACGAGAAATAAAACTATGTTGTGGGTATGAAGAGGATAACTTTGTATGATATCGGAGAGCTAAAATATAAAAGTAGGTGTTGTTATCATAAAGTTAGAATATATTACTAAATACTATAAATAGCGAGTGTGGAATAATGGTGGATCGGTGTGCAGAATTGTCCTAGGCAATCGTTAACAAGACCGGTAATCACTATTGCAGTTTCATATGAGGGAGAGGCATAAGCTAACATACTTTCTCTACTTGGATCATATGCACTTATGATTGGAACTCTAGCAAGCATCCGCAACTACTAAAGATCATTAAGGTAAAACCCAACCATAGCATTAAAGCATCAAGTCCTCTTTATTCCCATACGCAACAACCCCCTTACTCGGGTTTGTGTTTCAGTCACTCACCAACCCACTATAAGCGAATCATGAACGTATTGCAACACCCTATAGCGGGAACCCCTCACGCTTGTGCGACACGGAGGGCACCATAGGACAGCATCAAAGTAAAACATACAACTCATACCAATCTAGATCATCAATCAACCCAAAGACAAAAGATATCTACTCAAAACATCATAGGATGGCAACACATCATTGGATCATAATATGTGGCATAAAGCACCAGGTTCAAGTAGGGATTACAGCGGGGTGCGGGAGAGTGGACCGCGTAAAAGAGATGATGATGGTGATGTTGATGAAGACGATCACCGCGGCGATGATTCCCCTCTCAATGGCACTCCGGTGCCACCAAGAGAGAGGAGGAGAGGTTCTCCCCCTTGTGCTTCCTCCTCCATGGCCTCCCCCCTAGATGGGGAAAGGTTCTCCCTCTGGTCCTTGGCCTTCATGGCGATGACGGCCTCTCCGGGATACTCCTCCATGGCCACCGGTGATGATGGCCCCCTCCGGCAGGGTGCCAGAGAGGGCCTAGATTGATTTCTCGTGGCTACAGAGGCTTGCGGCAGCGGAACTTCCGATCTAGGTTAATTTTCCGAGGTTTCTGTATTTATAGGAATTTTTGGCGTCGGTCTCACGCCAAGGAGGTGCCCGAGGTGTCCATGAGGCAGGCCCACGCGCCGGGGGGGGGGGGCGCCCCCCACCCTCGTGGATGCCCCGGGACTCTCCTGGCCCAACTCTTTTACTCCGGGGGTTGTCGTTTGGTCCATAAAAAATCGTCAAAAATTGGCACGTCAATTGGACTCCGTTTGATATTCCTTTTCTGTAAAACTCAAAAACAAGGAGAAAACAGAAACTGGCACTGGGCTCTAGGTTAATAGGTTAGTCCCAAAAATCATATAAAATAGCATATAAATGCATATAAAACATCTAAGATTGATAATATAATAGCATGATGACTTCATAAATTATAGATATGTTGGAGACGTATCAGCATCCCCAAGCTTAATTCCTGCTCGTCCTCGAGTAGGTAAATGATAAAAGAAATAATTTATGAAGTGTGAATGCTAGCAGGTGCACAAGTTTGATCAATGATAATTTCAATCACCTTTTCTAGCATCATTATATGTCATAACAATAGCTCATCTCATAAAACTTTTCATGATCAAGTAACAAGCTATTCACATGTTAAAGTATAGATCATAAACTTTCTTGAAACTAACAAACTATATTCTCAGTCATCAAACAATTGCAATTCATCTTATTTTCAGGAAGGGTCTATGTCAGAGCTTTGATTCAGCAAACTCCACATACTCAACTATCATTTAATCTTTCACAATTGCTAACACTCACGTGATATTTATGGGTTCAAAGTTTTAATCGAACACAGAGAAAGATAGGGGCTTATAGTTTTGCCTCCCAACCTTTTACCTCAAGGGTAATGTCAACAATAATAGTTCATGATAACTTACATCCAATTGGATATATATATCGGGATCTTTCCAACACAATGTGCTTGCCAAAGGATAAAATGTAAAAAGGAAAGGTGAAGATCACCATGACTTTTGCATAAGGTAGAAGAATAAAAGTAAAAGATAGGACCTTCGCAGAGGGAAGCAGAGGTTGTCATGCGCTTTTATGGTTGGATGCACAAAATCTTAACGCAAAATAACGTCACTTTATATTGCCTCTTGTGATAGAGACCTTTATTATGCAGTCCGTCGCTTTTATTTCTTCCCTATCACAAGTTCGTATAAAGCTTATTTTCTTCACACTAATAGATCATACATATTTAGAGAGCAATTTTTATTGCATGCATCGATGACAACTTACTTGAAGGATCTTACTCAATCCATAGGTAGGTATGGTGGACTCTCATGGAAAAACTAGTTTAAGGGATATTCGGAAGCACAAGTAGTATCTCTACTTGGTGCAAAGAATTTGGCTAGCATGAGGGGGAAAGGCAAGCTCAACATGTTGGATGATCCAAGACAATATACTTTATTTCGGATATAAGAAAACATAACCCATTACGTTGTCTTCTATGTCCAACATCAACGTTTTATCATGTCATATTTTAATGAGTGCTCACAATTACAAAAGATGTCTATATTTATATGTGAAATCCCTCTTCCTTCAATATTCTTTCATGAATTGTTCAAGTGACCAATTCTACGTTTGCTATCTTTCAATAAGTTTACTACCTATACTTATTATGTGTGAAGTCATTACTCCCCATGTTATAAGCATATGAAACATATATAAATTCAGATTTATGACATTCAATTCATTCAACCATGTACTCATAGGATATACGTGAAGCACACGAGTAAATGACAAACTACTCCAAAAGATATGAGTGAAGAACACTGAGTAGTCAAATAATTAACTAGCCATGGGAGGATTCTTTTTCATTCAATATTTCAGATCCAATGATTTTATTCAAACATCAAGTAAAATTGAAAATACGCTCCAAGCAAAACACATATCATGTGACGAATAAAAATATAGCTCCGAGTAAGGTATACCGATAGTTTTGAAGACGAAAGAGGGGATGCCTTCCGGGGCATCCCCAAGCTTAGGTACTTGAGTCTTCCTTGAATATTAACTTGTTGTGCCTTGGGCATCCCCAAGCTTAGGGTCTTTCCACTCCTTATTCTCCTCATATCGATATCTCACCCAAAGCTTGAAAACTTCAATCACACAAAACTTAACAAAACTTCGTGAGATAGGTTAGTATGATAAAGAGTAAACCATCCACTTTGGTACTGTCTAAGACAAGGTTCATAATTTTTCCCACACAATGTCTACTGCGCCATATCATTTCTACAATTTATATTGAGACATATAAGCCATAGAAACTAGAAAACAAGCAAACTATGCAATGAAAACAGAATCTGTCAGAAACAGAACAGTCTGTAATGATCTGAACATAAACCATACTTCTGCTACTCCAAAAATTATGAAATAAATTGGTGGACGTGAGGAATTTGTCTATTAATCTTCTGCAAAAAGAATCAACTCAAAAGCACTCTTCTGTAAAAAAATTACAGCTAATGTCGTGAGCGCAAAGTTTCTGTTTTTTACAGCAAGATCACATTAACTTTAACCCAAGTCTTCCCAAAGGTCTTACTTGGCACTTCATTAAAAAAATGCTATAAAACATGATTAATACAGTTGCTTTATCATGTAAAAACACAAAAACAGTAAGGGTAAATATTGGGTTGTCTCTCAACAAGCGCTTTTCTTTAGTGCCTTTTAGCTAGGCATGATGATTTCAATGATGCTCACATAAAAGAAAAGAATTGAAACATAAAGAGAGCATCATGAAGAATATGACTAGCACATTTAAACATAACCCACTTCCTATGCCTAGGGATTTTGTGAGCACACCATTTATAAGAACAACAATCAACTAGCATAGGAAGGCAAAACAAGTATAACTTCGAAACTTTAAGCACTTAGAGAGGAAACTTGATATTATTGCAACTCCTACAAGCATATATTCCTCCCTCATAATAATTTTCAGTAGCATCATGGATAGCAACTTTGTTCTCATACTCAATTGGAACCTCTTCCGAAATAGTGGAATAATTACTAGCTAAAGTTGACACTCTTCCAAATCCACTTTCGTAAATATCACACTAAGATTCAACACCCTCCAAAATAGTGGGATCTCTAATTCCTAAAGTTGACACTCTTTCGAACCCACTTTAAATGATAGTATTATTCATACTCCAAAAGATATAAGTGAATTTCATGGATAATTCTAAAATTAATATAGACTAACCAATATCCAAGCTCAAAATATGTAAGTGAAGCACACGAAGCATTCTATAAAACCATACTCAAAAGATTTAAGTGAAGCACAAAGAGCAATTCTATAAGATCATACTTAAAAGATATAAGTGAAGCACACGAAGTATTCTATAAATCAATTCAGGGATATCTCATGCTAGCATGGTTCTTAAAGGAAAAACAAAAACACAAATGACACAAACCATGTGAACAAAACAAAAAAAAACCGAGGTATACCGATATTTGTTGAAGAAGAAAGATGGGATGCCAACCGGGGCATCCCCAAGCTTAGATGCTTGAGTATCCTTTGAAATATTTACTTGGGGTGCCTTGGGCATCCCCAAGCTTGAACTCTTGCCTCTCTCTTCTCATATTGATAACTCGTCGTTCTTCGAACACTTCATCCACAAAAACTTTGTGAGATCCATTAGTGTAATAAAGCAAATCACTACCTTTAGGTACTGTAATGAAATCATTATTTATTTATATTGGTGTTAAACCTACTGTATTCCAACTTCTCTATGGTTCATACCCCCCGATACTAGCCATAGATCCATCAAAATAAGCAAACAACACGCGATAAACAGAATCTGTCAAAAACAGGACAGTCTGTAGTAATCTGGAAGTTTAGTAAACTTCTGTAACTCCTAAAATTATGAAATAAATTTGAAAATTTTAAAAATTTGTACAGAAGTAATGTGCAAAAAGTTTCAGACCCATTTGACCTTCCAGTAAAAATGTAAATTCATGCATTACAGCCAAAGTTTCTGTTTTTGTTCTGCACATAGTAAACAAGCAATCTAATCATCCTAAAACCAAAGCTTGGCACATTATTTTTATAATACAATGGATATATACAAGGGGATAATTATTTACAGATAAACTTCCATGAAAAATTCTACATTGTTTGCGTGAGCATGAACACAAGTGCTCAAGGTCGACCCTCACTTCTTCAATGCATAACTTTCCAATCACTTCTCTTTTTGAAAAAAAAATTAGGCATGAAAGGCAAGTAATTTTTTTTGCATTTTCATTCTTTTAATTTTTTTGTATGTTTCACCCACAACTAAACAGAAACAAAAAGAAAAAAACAAAATCTACTTAGTGAAGAAAGCAAACAAGCACACACGAGAATATCAACCCCATGCTATTGCTCCCCGGCAACGGCGCCAGAAAAGAGCTTGATAATCCCCAAGTGCAAGGAATCATCGTAGAAATTTCCAAAGGTGGAAGTGATAAGTATGGAGTGTCGAACCCACAAGGAGCTAAAGGTAAGATCAATATTCTCTCAAGCCCTATCTGCCACTGATACGACTCTACGTATACCGAACGTTTGCTTCCAACTAGCAACGAGAAATAAAACTATGTTGTGGGTATGAAGAGGATAACTTTGTATGATATCGGAGAGCTAAAATATAAAAGTAGGTGTTGTTATCATAAAGTTAGAATATATTACTAAATATTATAAATAGCGAGTGTGGAATAATGGTGGATCGGTGTGCGGAATTGTCCTAGGAAATCGTTAACAAGACCGGTAATCACTATCGCAGTTTCATATGAGGGAGAGGCATAAGCTAACATACTTTATCTACTTGGATCATATGCACTTATGATTGGAACTCTAGCAAGCATCCGCAACTACTAAAGATCATTAAGGTAAAACCCAACCATAGCATTAAAGCATCAAGTCCTCTTTATTCCCATACGCAACAACCCCCTTACTTGGGTTTGTGTTTCAGTCACTCACCAACCCACTATAAGCGAATCATTAACGTATTGCAATACCCTACAGCGGGAACCCCTCACGCTTGCGCGACACGGAGGGCACCATAGGACAACATCAAAGTAAAACATACAACTCATACCAATCTAGATCATCAATCAACCCAAAGACAAAAGATATCTACTCAAAACATCATAGGATGGCAACACATCATTGGATCATAATATGTGGCATAAAGATCCGCATTCCAGGAGCGTGGCTCGTCTTTCTTGTTGGCCACGTTGTAAAGGTGATATGCCCCATTGTGGAGCACCTTGGTGACGATGAAGGGGCCTTCCCAGGAAGGGGCGAGCTTATGAGGCCGTTGCTGATCCACTCGGAGTACAAGGTCTCCTTCCTGAAATGCTCGACCTTTGATGTTTCGGGCGTGGAATCGACGATGGTCTTGCTGATAGATGGTCGAAGATCAAGGCCATCTCTCTCTCCTCCTCCAGAAGATCAACAGTGTCTTGACATGTTTGCTCTGCTTCAGCTTCTGAAAAGAGTTCTACTCGGGGTGCGTTGTGGAGCAAGTCACTCGGAAGCACGGCTTCAGCCCCATACACCATGAAGAAAGGGGTTCGATCAGTCGACCGGTTGGGAGTTGTCCTCAATCCCCACAGAACGGACGGCAACTCAGTCACCCAAGCTCCAGCTGCATGCTTGAGGTCGCGCATCAATCGGGGTTTCAGCCCTTGGAGGATCAAACCATTTGCTCTTTCGGCTTGCCCATTCGACTGCGGGTGCGCAACGAATGCGTAGTCAACCCGAGTGCCTTGGGAAGCGCAGAAAGCTCTGAACTCATCAGAATCAAAGTTTGAGCCGTTGTTCGTGATGATGATGTGCAGAACTCCATATCTGAATATTAACTCTCTGATGAAACTGATGGTTGTGCTTGAGTCGAGGTTCTTGATGGGTTTGGCTTCCACTTAGTGAACTTGTCGACCGCCACGAGTAGATGGGTGAAGCCACTTCTACCGGTCCTCAGGGGACCAATCATGTCCAGTCCCCAAATAGCAAATGGCCAGACGAGTGGAATAGTCTTCAAGGCCGATGCGGGCTTGTGGGACATGTTCGAGTAAAACTGGCAACCTTTGCACTTCTCGACAATCTCTTTTGCCATTTCGTTGGCTCGTGGCCAGTAAAATCCCGCTCGGTATGCTTTGGCCACGATGGTCCGGGAGGACGCATGATGACCACAGGTCCCCGAGTGAATCTCGTTCAAGATCAGTCGACCCTCTTCAGGAGAGATACATTGCTGAGCTATGCCACTAACACTTTCTTTGAAAAGATGTCCGCCTATAACTGTGAAGGCTTTCAACCTGCGAATGATCTGACGTGCTTCAACTTCATCTTCTGGAAGCTCCCGTCTGAGCAAGTATGCAATGTACGGCACTGTCCAGTCGGGGGTGATTACCAAAATCTCCATGATTAGGTTGACTACTGTTGGCACTTCGACCTCAGTCGCATTAGTATCACTTATTGGTTGTGGGGCTCCTCTATAAAGGGATCTTCTTGTACTGACGGGGTGTGGATATGCTCCAAGAACACATTACTGGGAATGGGTTTCCGAGTGGAAACTATTTTTGGCAGATCATCAGCTGCTTGATTCTTGAGTCGGGGTATGTGGTGGAGCTCCAGCCCTTCAAAATTCTTCTCTAATTTCCTCACTGCATTGCAGTATCTAGTCATGGCAGGGCTCCTGATATCCCACTCCTTCGTCACCTGATTAACCACCAAATCTGAGTCGCCGTAAACCATCAGGTGACGGACGCCGAGTGAGATGGCCATACGTAACCCATACATAAGTGCTTCGTATTCAGCTTCGTTGTTGGAAGAATACAAGTGAATCTGGATGACGTAACTGAGTTTGTCGCCTCTTGGGGACACCAGAACCACTCCACCACCAGAACCATTCAACATCTTAGACCCATCAAAGAACAAGGTCTAGTGTTTCGAGTGAACTTGAGTCGGTTGCTGTTGCTCAATCCACTCGGCCAAGAAATCTGCAATTGCCTGAGACTTAATTGCCTTTTTTGCTTCGAACTTGATATCCAGAGGGAGAAGTTCAATCGCCCACTTAGCCACTCGACCAGTTGCGTCTCGATTGTTCAAAATTTCTGACAATGGAGCGTCACTGACGACTGAAACCGAGTGGTCTGCGAAGTAATGTGCTACTTTCTTCGTGGTTAGATAAATTCCATAGACAAGCTTCTAGTAATGCGGATACCTTTGCTTGGAAGGAGTCAAGACTTCAGAAATGTAATACACTGGGCGTTGAACTTTGTAGGCTTTGCCTTCTTCCTCTCGCTCGACTATGAGCACTGTGCTGACAACCTGTCCAGTGGCTGCAATATATAACAATAGAGGCTCTTTGTTGACCGGGGTTGCAAGCACCGGCTGGGTAGAAAGTAGGGCTTTGAGCTCTACAAACGCTGCTTCAGCTTCAGGAGTGCACTCGAACGTATCAAAAAATTTCATTAGTCGGTAAAGAGGCAAGGCCTTTTCACCGAGACGAGAAATGAATCGACTCAATGCGGTCAAACAACCTATGAGCTTCTGAACGTCATGCACACGCACAGGGCATTTCATTCAGAGAATTGCTCCAATCTTTTCCGGGTTTGCGTCGATTCCTCGTTCAGAAATGAGAAAACCGAGTAACTTCCCTCCTGGGACTCCGAATGTGCATTTCGACGGATTGAGCTTGATATCATATCTTCTTAGGTTGGCAAAGGTTTCAGCGAGGTCAGTCAACAGATCGGAACTCTTGCGTGACTTGACCAGGATATCATCCATGTATGCTTCCATGTTCCGACTGATCTAAGTGAGCAGGCACTTCTGGATCATGCGCATGAACGTGGCGCCAACATTCTTGAGACCAAAAGCATGGTGACATAGCAAAAACACCCGAATGGGGTGATGAAGGCTGTTTTTATTTCGTCGGGACCATACAGTCGGATCTGATGGTACCCGGAATATGCATCCAAAAAAGACAAATGCTCACACTCCACAGTCGACTCAACAATCTGATCGATGCGGGGGAGAGGAAAGTGATCTTTCGGGCAGGCCCGATTGATATGCTTGAAGTCAATACACATACGAAGTGAATAATCTTTCTTGGGAACCATGACAATGTTAGCAAGCCACTCGGAGTGGTATATCTCGCAGATGAACTCAGCTGACAGGAGCCGAGCCACTTCCTCGCCAATTGCCTTCCTCTTCTCCACGGCGGACCGCCGGAGATGCTCTTTGACAGGTTTTGCTTTTGGGTCAACATGCAAACGGTGCTCAGCCAGCCCCCTGGGTACACCTGGTATGTCTGATGGTTTCCATGCAAAGATGTCCCAGTTCTCACGGAGGAACTGGATGAGCGCGGCTTCCTATTTGCTGTCGAGTGTTGTTGAGATGTGAGTCGGAGTAGTAGTGGGGTCTTCCGGATGAATATGGACATGCTTTGTCTCACCGGCCGACTAAAATGCAGACTCTGAGGCAGGCTTCTTAGCTCGCAACAAATCACTCGGATCTGCATTTTTCTTGTATTCCTTCATCTCTACTGCTGCCATCTACTCATCAGCAATTTTTGAGCCTTTATGAAGGCACTCCTCTGCTCTCTGCCTATTTCCTGTGACTGTAATCACACCTCTGGGTTCGGGCATCTTCAACTTGAGATACACGTAACATGGGTGGGCCATGAAACGAGCATATGCGGGCCTGCCCAGAATAGCATGATAGGCACTATGGAAATCCACCACCTCAAACGTCAACTTCTCCTTGCGGTAATTCTTGGAATCACCGAAAACCATATCAAGAGCAATCTGTCTGAGTGACTTTGCCTTCTTTCCGGGGATGACACCTTGGAACTGCATGTTGCTCTCACTGAGTTTGGACATCAGAATGCCCATCGCTTGGAGGGTCTCAGCGTACAAAATGTTCAAACCAATGCCACTATCCATAAGGACTTTAATCAGTCGGGTACCCCCAATGACTGGGTCGACCACCAACACTTGCCGCTCAGGGGTGGCAACATGCGCTGGGTGATCCGACTGGTCGAATGTAATGGGAGTTTTCGACCACTTCAAGTATGTCGTAGTTGCCGGAGCAACCATGTTCACTTCTCTGTCAATGACTTTCAGTCGACTTTTGCTCTCGACATCAGCAAAAATCACCAAGGTAGCATTGACCTTTGGATAACCATCGTCTTCTTCTTTCGCTTCATCCTTATTAGAGTCTTTCTCACTGGGCTGACCCTCTCGGAACTGCTGAATCAGGAGTCGACATTGTCAAGTGGTATGCTTGGGCAAAATCAAGTTACCATCTTCATCTTTCTTCGTGTGAATGTGACATTGCAAATCCAAGACATCTTGGCCCGACTGATCTTTCACCTTTCTGGGGACGCACGGCCCCTTAGGCTTTCCCCTGAACCTTCCTTGATTCAGAACTGCGGCCTCGGCGGGACCTGCTGGTTCAGCCTTACGTTTTTGCTTCCGACTGGTGTTTCCACCTCCAGTGTCCTGGTCGACTGGTTTCCCCTTGCCATTGCGGAGTCGGTCTTCCTCTTCGCCATTCGCATACCGAGTGGCTATTTCCATCATTCGGCTCAGAGACATGTCTTTGGATCGACCGAACTTCAAGATGAGCTCTCTGTATCGGACGCCCTCCTTGAAGGCGCAAACTGCCTGGTGCTCTGACACATTTTCCACCACATGGTGAAGCGTAGTCCATCTCTGGATGAAATCTCTCAAAGTTTCATTCGGCTTTTGAACGCAGTGCTGTAATTCAGTCAGCCCAGCAGGTCGCTTGCAGGTGCCCTCGAATGTTTTGATGAACACTCGGGCTAAATCTTCCCAACAGAAAATACTCCCAGGGGCCAACTGATTCAACCAAGCTCTGGCTGAACACTCAAGCATCAAGGGCAGGTGCTTCATGGCTACATCATCGTTGCCTCCACCGATCTGCACTGCCACTCGGTAATCTTCCAGCCACGTGTCTGGCTTTGACTCATTGGTGAACTTGCTCACGCGCGTAACCAATCTGAAGTTGGGAGGGATCTCAGCAGCTCGTATGGCTCTACTGAAACACTCGGGCCCAGAAACAAATGCTCTGTTTCCAATCGGACGGTCTCTATCTTCTCCTTCTCTGTTTGCTCGGCCTCTGTCGGCCAAACCCTGCATGAGGAGTGACCTCGCATCGAACCCAGGCTCTCTTGGGTCGACTGGGGCTCTCGGCCCGTCACCATACGGGCGCCTGTCATCATACCGCCAAGGCGCGTATGACCCGCCCCTCGGAGGGGGCATAGGCACTCGACGGTGGTCATCACGCGGATATCGATGGTCATACTGTCTGTGGCCTCGACCCAGGTACTAATCCTGGCGGTGACCACGATCTTCACGCCGCGGAGGCGATCTCTGACTATGCGCCAACTAAACTGTGTCCGCAACTACAGATCTGTTGTGGTTTCTGTTGCGCGACTGGGAAACAGCTAAGTTCTGTTCCCCAGCGGCTCGAAGCAGTGCTCGGATCTGCAGCAAACCTCCACCATCTTTTGATTGTGACAGCTGGATTGACTCTGCTAGGCGTGCTGCTACTGCAACATTTTGAATCGGAGTACGGTATACCTGAGGTTCTCCCCGAGTTTCAGTCGGAAAGAGTTGTCGAGGATGTCGACTGGATCCAGGGATCTGCTGACGGGCGCGTTCATCAAGTGCTTGTTGAAGATTCTCTAGACGCATACGCTCAGAGAAGGTGGCTAAGCGCGCTGCCTCCAAGGCCCGAGCCTCGGAGGTCTCCCCAATGATGGGGGTCTAGAGTGCTTGGACATTGTGGCGATGCAGCTTGTCCCTCCGCTCCACGGTGAGGGCTTCGGGGATATACTCGTCATGATCGCGCGACGAGCCGCCGCTGCCGCCGCCACCACTGCCGCGACGAAATCCGGACAGGCTGTGCTGGGAGTTGACCATGAGGACTTCCACCGCTGGATCATTGCTCTCGCACTCGGAAAGTGAGTCCAAGTGACCAATTGGCAAATCAAACAACCCGTATAGGGATTCGTCAGGCTCGATTGCCCCGACCTGAGGAGTGGTCGACTGGCGAGCCACTTCGTGCTTCACCCACCACTGGAGTCGTGAACGACCGGATCGCTTGCGACGATGGACGGCGGGGAGCGAAGATGCCACAGGAGCCGACCAATACTGAGTCGACGGTTGCCACAGAAGGACGCCGTAGGCACTCGTGCAGAAGTGCGCCGCTCCGCGGATGGGAGGGCCTCGATGTCGAGGGGATCTTCTTGAAGCCAGGCGGAGTCATCGGCGATGAAGACGAGCGCACCGAGACGGATCTCGCGACCCCAAGCCAAACCCCCGCCGGAAACCATGTTCATGGAGAACAAAATTTGCAATCTCTCTAGAAGTCGCTCAGACGCCGGCCCCATGGTGGGCGCCAACTGTCGTGGGAATGAGTCTGACGGTAAGAGTATAGGGTACGTAGGAGGAGGCAAGGTCCTAGCTACGACGAGGTTGTACACACAAGTTTACGAGTTCAGGCCCCTCGTGGAGGAGGTAACAGCCCTACGTCTCGGTGTCACGGAGGCTTGTCGACTGGATATGTGTTGAAGTTACAGGGGGTGCGAACCCTTGTGCCAGAGGAGTGGGTGGCTTATATAGAGTGCTCCAGGTCCTTGCAGCCCTCGGTTACACACGGTTCAATGTGAGTTAAGACTAGGACATTGCTGGTAATGCATGCTATGAATGATCATTATGACGATGGAGTGCACGCCTGTCCGTTGCCATCCTGGGGTGACTTTAGGCCTTCTGCACTCCAAGTGGTTCTTTGTATGGTCGACTGATGTTGCCATGGTTGAGTGGAATTGGGATATCCGAATGGAATCTTTCGTCGAGTGGATTGCACTTCAGGGTGATTCCAGTCGGTATCTTCTGCTCGTCTTTGGATGTCTTTGACTCTAGGGCAGTGTCCTTGGGTAGGGTGTCTAGGTCAGGCCTAAGACCCTACCCTAGGTACATGTCATCGTCAGGCGGCGTCCTATGCGTCATAGCCTTCATGGAGGCGCCGTCTTGGGTGGCCGAGATGTTCGGGGAGAGGTGCTATGGGTGGTGGGCTCCGCGTAGCTCCAGCAGCGACGACGGTGTGGAGGTTGGCAGGAGGAGCGGCGTTGTATCTACCGCATCGATGACGACGAGTATTGGCGGCATGGTGCAGCTGGATGTCGACGGGGGATGTGACTGGATAGACGAACGCCGGGCGGTGGCGTTGTCTGGCGCCTTGGCGTCGTCGACGGCAGCTATACCGGGCAAGGTTGATGCGTCAGTATAGCTCTGAAGATGGATTGGTGATAGTTGGCGGCGGCGGCCTCTGAGAGTTCCCGGACCGGTGTGTGTTCCATACCCGGCAAGTGGCTTGGTTGGGGCCTCAGGTCTTAGATGTTAGGCATGGCTGCGAGGTCTGTTTGGTATTAGGCCCAGACTATCAGCATCTCTTCATCAACTGGGTAGGAGTAGTGACAGATGTCGCCTAAACGGTGGCTTCGGACTTATGTTGTATTTCTTTGTAAGGTCTTTTGTGAATAATTAATAAAGTGGTTCCATGCATCGCCGAGATGCAGACGCCGGGGGTCTTCCTCCTTTTCAAAAAAAGTCCGGAGGTACGTGGCATACATGCAGCCGCGTGATTGCGTCAAGATTAAAAAAATCGTATATTGTGATCAGAGATTACTACATGCGGCCGCATGATTGCATCAAGATCAAAAAAATTGTATATTGTGATCAGAGCTTACTACATGCATGCAGTTTTTGAATTATAACTTATGGCATAGAGTACATGTTTCACCTACTCCCTCTATCCATCTATATAAGGTGTAATGCATTTTTTGTGACTAATTTTGACCACATGTTGAAGCAATAACATATGGCATGCAAGTTACACAAAGCATATCATCAAATTCGTACGTAAAAGGAGCTTTCAAAGATATAATTTTCACATTATACATCTCATATACTATTAATCTTATCAATAGTTAAATGACGAGACTTTACATAAGCTCAAGGCCCCGAGGGTTATTCTCAAGCTTGACATTACACGTGCATTCGATACGGTCACTTGGCCCTTTTATTCTCGAGACCCTAGCCAACTTGGGGTTTGGTTGCTGGTGGTGCAAGTAGATCTCTATCATCATCTTCACTGACTTCACACGTGTCCTCGTCAATGACAACCCAGGCCCCCATCCCCCTAGGGGATATATCTGATACACCCACACTTGTGGTGCTACCGGTGCACCAGATGCAAAACATTTTAAAAAATCTAAAAATATATATAGCACATTGACACAACAACAATGTATGTTGTCACAAAATTTTGTATGAAAATTTAAAATATTTTTTAAGATACAAAAATGAAACTTTTGACATAAATGTGATAATAGGCTAAATCTAAAAGCCAACTTATGTTATGCACTGTTCAGTGTCGAACTTATCATTTTTGTTCTCCAAACTATGTTTCAAATTTTGACTTGAAATTTTGTTACAACCTACAGTAACATTGTGTGAGTGTGCTAATCTTTCTTCATGTTTTTTTGAACATTTTAAATGTGCAAAGTGAGTTTGGTGCACCGGTAGAAGCGATGCACCAGATATTCTCCCCCATCCCCCATGGGTGTGGCTCGCGCCAGGGTGACCCTTTGTCACCCATGCTATTCGCCATCGTCATCCACACCCTCAATTCCATGCTCCGACACGCGTTCCAGAATGGCATCCTGTGGTAGCTCAACACACGCCATGCAGCCTCGAGCATCTCGCTGTTTGCCGATGACGTCGTCATGTTCTGCCACCCCGACCCATCCGAGCTCAATATCATCCACAAGCTCCTGCATACCTTCGGCATGACATTAGGCCTTTGCACTAATTTCGCCAAATGCTCGGCATTGCCAATTCGCTGCTTGCTAACGGAGACAGAGGCCATTGGCGCAGCCCTGCCATGTCTCGGCCTTCCCCATCAAGTACCTTGGGCTTCCCCTGTCAGTGCGCAAAGCCTGATCCACAAACCTCATGCCCCTTGTTGACAAGCTCATCCTAAAGCTGGCCACCTAGAAATCCTTGCTACTCTCCCGAAGCAAGTGTCTTGCTCTCGTACGTCACGTGCTCACTACCATGCCCCACTCACATCCCGCTGGCGATGTGAATCTCCCCACCCATCCTAAAAATAATGACTAAGATCATTCGAGACATCCTCTGGCAAGGCTGCAAGGATGCGTGCTTCGGCTACCTAGTTAGTTGGGCCAAGGTCTGCCGGCTTGTTAGGGCATTTCCCGCTTTAGTGTTTTGGTGATGATGAAAACTCACTTCATGGTCTAATAGTGTGCCAAGTCCTTCAGGTACTCTCAATTTTGGTACAAGACGATTAGGGCATTCCCCAGGACGGAAAAGATCAAAGACGGTGTTCCCTACGTGTTTATTTCTTTGGTCGTAGGAAATCTGTACTGATAAGAGGGAATCTGCATCGGAAGGTATTGGGTGAATCGATACACGTAGACATTCTTGTTCTCCCTTGTTATCCTTCCGTTCGAGGAGAGAGAGGCCCTCAAACTCTCTCAACAGTGGTTTTGACCCTACGGTGGTTGTCGTGGTGATCTCACGGCAGATGCCATGGGATGGCTAAAAGAGGGGACATGGACAAGGGCACCGGTCGGCTCTAGAGGCGAGGTTAGCATGTGCAAGTGTGAGACACGAAACGTACCCAGGTTCGGGGCTCTCCAAAGAGATAACACCCTAGTCCTGTCGAGTATGGTTTATATTAGGTGGACACAAGCTTGCTCCTAGAGCTGTTTTGGGGAGGAAGGAAGACAGGCCAGTGCATAGGCTGCTCCTTCTCCATGTGTGGGTGTGTGTGTGTTCTACTAGATTCCAGCCCCTGCATGGAGGGGCGCCGGGGGGTCTTATAGGCTGGCCCCCCGGGGTTACAATGGTAAAGCTACATGGGCGCGGGGTCCTGGCGTCAGCGTCTGGGAGCCGGCAGTGGGGGCCGCCGGGTCTGCCGGCTCCGCCGGGTGCGGGTCTCGTCGGGTTCATCGGGTGCGGGCCGTACCGTGGCCGCCGGGCACGTGTACGACCGGCTGCTGGGTACTATTGGCATGTGGTACCAGACGTCATGGGACGGCAGCGCCGCGTTGCTATAGGGTTGCGCCTCCGAGACGCCGCCCGCCCTAGGCGGTGGCTTGGTCGGCACGACTGCCGTGCCCGCCGGGGCCGGTGTAAACGGGGGGCGCACTGTAGCCATGCTCACTTGTCGTTGGAAGTTGTTCTCTTGGGACCGGCCGGCATGCACCAGTGGCGTGGCCAAAGGGCTCATGGGAGGGGTCCGAGACCACCGAAGACGATATCCAGTACCTGCGCGACACCAGGCGGCTGTCGCCGGTGACAGAGGTGGCCGCGCATGTGGTCGGGCGAGAGATAGAGCCGCACCCGCACCCGCAGGAGGGAAAGCGTGTGGTCTTCCTCAGCCATTTCAAGTGCGGGTTTGGCCTCCCTGTGAGCACCTTCTTCCGCGCTTTCCTCTCCTTCTTCGGGCTGCAGCTGCACCACCTTGGTGCCAACGATGTACTGCAGCTCGCCGGCTTCGCCATGCTGTGTGAGGGCTAGTTGGGCGTGGAGCCAGACATGGAGCTCTGGAGTCGCCTCTTCTTTCTCAAACAACAGGGGCCAGAGGCTGGGGCCATGTCTGAGTGGCAGGGCCGCCATTGTCTCGGTTCGGCCGAACGGGGTGTTCCCCAAGATGCCCCTAGAGGATTCTGCCAAGAAATGGCAGAACTCTTTCTTCTACGTGCGCAACGTCGGCGGAGGAGCGAATGCCATCAACTTTCTGCCGTTCATCAACGAGAATCCGCTCACCAAGATGAACTGGGGCTATATGCCCAAGAACCCGCCGCAGAGGTTCCTGAATCTGTGCAGCTGGATCATGGAGATGATGGCGCGCGAGGGGCTCACTGGGACGGATCTTGTCGCCGCCTTCATCGCGCACCGGGTGCTGCCACTGCAACATCGGGCGCATATTATCATCTTGATGGGGGGTTGACGGGACCCCACCCGGATGTCGTCTGGGGGGCTGTCGCTAGAGCAGGTCGCCGACCGGGTCAACAACATCTCCAAGGTCGAGATGGTTGCTGATTGGCACTTCGGGAAGGCACCCTAAAACCGAGCGAACCCGACGCCGGTGATGAGTCCTTGGTCCCCATACTTTGCAATGTCTGAGCTTCTTCTCCGTCCTGATGTGACGAAAGAGGTGTTGTTGCTCACCATCCAACAAATGTGTGACGGAACGAGGACGCAGGTACTAGCTGCCGAGCGAGCCGGCTCGGAGGGGCCGGAGTCCTTCGCCGAGAACGCGGAGCCGGCTGAAACAGAGCCGGCTAGCGCTGAAGCCAGTGCGGCATGTTGCATGGGTAAGTCTCCGCACCCAGACCTCTTGCGAGACTGGCAGGATGACGATGGGGAGATCCTGACGGACATTGGTGGTGCAGCGCCGATGAGGGGTGGAGACAGCAGCATCGATCCCCCAAGACGGCCGAAGAAGACGGCCGAGGAGCTAACGATGTTGCGCGCCAAAGTCAACCGGGACGACGTCATTCTTGACAAGCGACCGAAGTCTACTTCATTCAAACCAGCTGATGAAATAGTCAAATTTCAAGTGCACCCGTCGAACCCTGCCAAAACAGCGTCCATAGGGGCAAATCTGGATCTAGAGACTGCTGAAGCCTTGCACACTTTCCTTTGGGAGAATTGGGACATATTTGCCTGGCACCCATCTGACATGCCAAGGATACCCCGCAGGCTCGCAAAACACAACTTGAATATACTCAAAGGCTACAAGCCTGTCAAGCAAAAGCTTCGACGCTTTTCTGAGCCCAAACGTCCAGGAATGGGCGAGGAGCTGGCTAAACTACTAGAGGACGGGTTCATCCGAGATATAAAACCCCCGACTGGCTGGCCAATTTGGTCATGGTACCAAAGAAGGATAGGTCCTGGTGGTTATGTGTCGATTTTAAGGACCTCAATAAAGCCTACCCCAAAGACCCCTTCCCCCTACCGCATATCGACTAAATTGTAGATGCCATGGCGGGTCACGAAGCATTGTGCTTCCTGGACGCCTACTCGGGATACCATCAGATAAAGATGAAGGAACCAGGCCTGGCAGCCACATCATTCATTACACCCTACGAGCCATTTTGTTTCAACATGATGCCCTTCGGACTAAAAAATGCCGGCACCGTGTACCAATGCATTATTCAAACATGCCTGGAGAAACACATTGAAAGACATCTGAGGCTTATGTCGACAATGTGGTTGTCAAAACCGAACATGTCGGGCAATTGGTGGACAACCTTTGGGATACATTCTCTAGTTTACGAGAATATCAAATTAAGTTTAATCCGGAGAAGTGCATCCTCGGGGTTCCGGCTGGCAAACTACTCAGTTTCATCGTATCTAGCTGAGGAATAGAGGCCAATCCAGCCAAAATTTGAGCCTTGGACCGTTTAGAGGTACTGGCAGAGCTCAAACACATACAAAAACTAGCGGGTTGCGTGGCAGCTTTGAGTCGCTTCATATCACGGGTCGGAGAGAAGGCCCTGCCCTTATATAGGCTATTAAAGCAAACCAAAACATTCAAGTGGACCGACGAGGCCGCGGCGGCCCTGGAAGATATGAAAGTGCTCCTCACCACTAATCCTATCCTGGCAGCACCAGGTATATGTGAGCCGATGATACCGTACATCTCGGCCACAAATCAGGTGGTAAGCGCAGTTCTCGTGGTCGAGTGAGACAGGAGGGCCACAAATTCCACGTGCAGAAGCCCGTCTACTACGTCCCCGAAGCCTTAACACCATGCAAATCACGATACCCTCACTATCAAAAGATGGCCTATGTCGTCTTCAAGGCATCACAAAAACTTCGCCATTATTTCCAGGAATGTTCGGTAACCGTGGCATCCGACATCCCGTTAAGTGGCATAATTCATAACAAGATGGTATGGGGTGTATAACCAAGTGGGCCATAGAGCTCCTACCTTTTGAAATCACCTATAAACAATGTCGGGCCATTAAATCCCAAGTATTGGCCGATTTTTGATTAAACGTACGAAAGCCGAACTTGAAGGAAATATGCCCTAGAGGCAATAATAAAGTTATTATTTTATATTTCCTTGTTCATGATAAAGATTTATTATTCATGCTAGAATTGTATTGATCGGTAACTTAAATACATGTGTGAATACATAAACAAATACCGCGTTCCTAGTATGTCTCTACTAGACTAGCTCGTTGATCAAAGATGATTAAGGTTTCCTAACCATAGACATGTGTTATCATTTGATAACGAGATCACATCATTAGGAGAATGATGTGATGGACAAGACCCACCCGTTAGCTTAGCATAATGACCGTTCAGTGTATTGCTATTGCTTTCTTCATGTCAAATACATATTCTTCGACTATGAAATTATGCTACTCCTGGATACCAGAGGAATACCTTGTGCTCTATCAAACATCACAACGTAACTGGGTGCTCATAAATATGCTCTACAGGTATCTCTGAAGGTGTTTGTTCAGTTGGCATAGATCGAGATTAGGATTTATCACTCCGAGTATCGAAGAGGTATCTCTAGGCCCTCTCGATAATACACATCATAAGCTTGCAAGCAAATGACTAAGGATTTAGTCACGAGGTGATGTATTAGGAACGAGTAAAGAGACTTGCCGGTAACGAGATTGAACTATGTATGAAGATACTGACGATCGAATCTCGGGCAAGTAACATACCGATGGACAAAAGGAAATACGTATGTTGTCATAACAGTTTGACCGATAAAGATCTTCATAGAATATGTAGGAGCCAATATGGGAATCCAGGTTTCGCTATTGGTTATGGACTAGAGAGGTGTCTCGGTCATGTCTACATAGTTCTCGAACCCGTAGGGTCCACACGCTTAACGTTCGATGACGATATAGTATTATGTGAGTTATGTGATTTGGTGACCGAATGTTGTTCTAAGTCCCGGATGAGATCACGGACATGACGAGGAGTCTCAAAATGGTCGAGAGTTAAAGATTGATATATACGCCAATATTATTCAGACACCGGAAGTGTTTCGGGGGGTACCGGGTACTTATCGGGTCACCGGAAGGGGTTTCGGGCACCCCCGGCAAAAGATATGGGCCTTATGGGCCAAGAGGGGAAATGCACCAGCCACAAGGGGCTGGTGCGCCCCCATATGGGCCGACCTAAGAAGGAGAAGGAAAGGGGAGAAGGGAAAGGATATTGATGGATTAGGATTCCCACTTCCTTCCCTCTCCCCCTCTTTCCTTCCCCCTCCGACAAACATGGCAGGGGGGCGCCGCCAAGGTGCAAAACAGAAACTTTGGCTGTAGTGCGCGATTTGATATTTTTTACTGGAACGTCAAACGGTTCTGAAACTTTTTGCATTGTCTTTCTATACAAATTTTTTATTTTCCTAATTGTTTCAGAAGTTTTGGAGTACCAGAAGTATGGTGAATGTTCAGATTACTACAGACTGTCCTGTTTAAGACAGATTCTGTTTTTGATGCATTGTTTGCTTGTTTTGATGAAACTATCGATTTCTATCAGTGGATTAAGCCATGGAAAAGTTATATTACAGTAGCTACAATGCAAAAAAAATATGAATTGGTTTGCAACAGTACTTAGAGTAGTGATTTGCTTTATTATACTAACGGATCTTACCGAACTTTCTGTTGAGTTTTGTGTGGATGAAGTGATCAAGGATCGAGGAGGTCTCGTTATGAGGAGATGGAGGAGAGGCAAGAGCTCAAGCTTGGGGATGCCCAAGGCACCCCAAGTAAATATTCAAGGAGACTCAAGTGTCTAAGCTTGGGGATGCCCCAGAAGGCATCCCATCTTTCTTCAACAAGTAACGGTATGTTTTCGGTTTCGTTTCGTTCATGTGATATGTGCAAATCTTGGAGCGTCTTTTGCATTTAGTTTTCACTTTTCTTTGATGCACCATGCTGGTATGATATAGTCCTTGGTTGATTTATAGAATGCTCTTTGAACTTCACTTATATATTTTGAGTATGGCTTTATAGAATGCTTCATGTGCTTCACTTATATCTTTTGAAGTTTAGATTGCCTGTTTCCCTACACATAGAAAACTGCCATTTGTAGAATGCTCTTTTGCTTCACTTGTATTTGTTAGAGCGTGGGAATATCTTTTGTAGAAATAATTAAACTCTCTTGCTTCACTTGTATCTATTTAGAGAGTTGACAGGAATTGGTCATTCACATGGTTAGTCATAAAATCCTACATAAAACTTGTAGATCACTGAATATGATATGTTTGATTCCTTGCAATAGTTTTGCGATATAAAGATGGTGATATTAGAGTCATGCTAGTGGGTAATTGTGGATTGTAGAAATACTTGTGTTGAAGTTTGTGATTCTCGTAGCATGCACGTATGGTGAACCATTATGTAATGAAGTCGGAGCATGATTTATTTATTTATTGTCTTCCTTATGAGTGGCGGTCGGGGACGAGCGATGGTCTTTTCCTAAAAATCTATCCCCCTAGGAGCATGCGCGTAGTACTTTGTTTCGATAGCTAATAGACTTTTGCAATAAGTATGTGAGTTCTTTATGACTAATGTTGAGTCCATGGATTATACGCACTCTCACCCTTCCATCATTGCTAGCCTCTTCGGTACCGTGCATTGCCCTTTCTCACCTCGAGAGTTGGTGCAAAATTCGCCGGTGCATACAAACCCCATGATACGATACGCTCTATCACACATAAGCCTCCTTATATCTTCCTCAAAACAGCCACCATACCTACCTATTATGGCATTTCCATAGCCATTCCGAGATATATTGCCATGCAACTTCCATCATCTTCATATACATGACTTGAGCATTTATTTTCATATTGCTTTGCATGATCATAAGATAGCTAGCATGATGTTTTCATGGCTTGTCCGTTTTT
This sequence comes from Triticum aestivum, assembly GCF_018294505.1. Classification (NCBI taxonomy): domain Eukaryota; kingdom Viridiplantae; phylum Streptophyta; class Magnoliopsida; order Poales; family Poaceae; genus Triticum; species Triticum aestivum. Next base: position 341,405,976 of record NC_057802.1, on the reverse strand, counting down.
TGATTTCATTGCTACGCTAGATCATTGCACATCCCGATACACTGCCGAAGGCATTCATATTGAGTCATATCTTTGTTCTAGTATCTAGTTGTAATATTGAGTTGTAAGTAAATAAAAAGTGTGATGATCATTATTAGAACATTGTTCCATGTGAGGTTATCAAAATAAAAGTGGCCAAAGAAGCCCCCCCCCCCAAAGAGAGAGAGGCCAAAGAAGCCTACAAAAAAAGAAAAAAAAAAGCTGAGAGGAAAGAGAGAAGGGACAATGTTACTATCCTTTTACCACACTTGTGCTTCAGAATAGCACCATGTTCTTCATATATAGAGTCTCTTGCGTTATCACTTTCATATACTAGTGGGAATTTTCATTATAGAACTTGGCTTGTATATTCCAACGATGGGCTTCCTCAAATGCCCTAGGTCTTCATGAGCAAGCAAGTTGGATGCACGCCCACTTAGTTTTTAGTTTGAGCTTTCATACACTTATAGCTCTTAGTGCATCCATTGCAAGGTAATCCCTACTCCTTGCATTGACATCAATTGATGGGCATCTCCATAGCCCGTTGATTAGTCGCGTCGATGTGAGACTTTCTTCCTTTTTGTCTTCTCCACTCAACCTCCACCATCATATTCTATTCCTCCTATAGTGCTATATCCATGGCTCACGCTCATGTATTGCGTGAAATTTGAAAAGGTTTGAGAACATCAAAAGTACAAAACAATTGCTTGGCTTGTCTTCGGGGTTGTGCATGATTTGAATATTTTGTGTGGTGAAGATGGAGCATAGCCAGACTATATGATTTTGTAGGGATAACTCTCTTTAGCCATGTTATTTTGAAAAGACATGATTGCTTTATTAGTATGCTTGAAGTATTATTATTTTTTATGTCAAATGATAGACTATTGCTTTGAATCACTCGTGTCTTAATATTCATGCCATGATTAGATTACATGATCAAGATTATGCTAGGTAGCATTCCACATCAAAAAATTATCTTTTTTATCATTTACCTACTCGAGGACGAGCATGAATTAAGCTTGAGGATGCTGATACGTCTCTGTCGTATCTATAATTTTTTATTGTTCCATGCCAATATTCTACAACTTTTACATACTTTTGGCAACTTTTTATACTATTTTTGGGACTAACATATTGATCCAGTGCCCAGTGCCAGTTCCTGTTTGTTGCATTTTTTTGTTTCGCAGAAAATCCATATCAAACGGAGTCCAAACGGGATAAAAACTTATGGAGATTTTTTTTGGAATATATGTGAATTTTGGGAAGTGCAATCAACGCGAGACGATGCCCGAGGGCCCCACGAGGGTGAGGGGCGTGCCCTGTGTAGCGACCAGACCTCAAATGGCCTGTGCTGCTGTGCACCAGTGTCATCCCTGGATCAGTAATGCTGACACGCACAGTACAAATGGAGGATTTATAACAGAGTAGCAATCACACACTTATTACATCGAATATCTCCGAAGAGATTAAGTATGATAAACATGTCTTAAGGCCATCTAAACGATAACAGCGGAAAACTTGGAAGATAAGTGAGTCCATCAACTCCAGCGGCATCACTGAGTATAAGACCACGACCTAAGGCACCTTACTCGTCGTCTGAAAAGTCTGCAACATGAAACGTTGCAGCCCGAAAACGGGTCAGCACATGGAATATGCTGGCAATGTAACACATAGAGAACAATGAACAATGATAATGCTATACTATATGCATATATGGCTGGTGGAAAGCTCTATGGTTACAGTTTTTGCGAAAAGCCAATTTTATCCTACTACAAAGGAATAAATTTATTTAACTATCATGGTGGTTGAAACATTGAGAAGGTACCTCCAACTCAATCCCAATTAAGTGTCATCATTAACCCAACAAAATTAATTAAAAGTATCACGGTGATGAGATTCAAATGATAATCCAGGTACTAGATACTCAAGTTGTCCATAACCGGGGACACGGCTAATCATGATCAGTTTGTACACTCTGCAGAGGTTTGTGCACTTTTCCCCACAAGACTCGATCGCCTCCGCTTGATTCTCGCACTGCATGATGTTTGAGAAACGGATGACCGAGACACAGTCTTTCAGGAACAGTCACTCTCTACTCTAGATGGACCGGTACACCTACTTTCCCCTACATCTGCTAGTCCACCTCTTCAAGAGATCCTGTAACCTACTCAGCTATGCTAGAGCCCATAATAGCTTGCGGCTGCACACGGAAGTTTCTAGCATGAATAATCTTATGATCCCTTTGAGCCTGGGTGGCGGACCTTATACATACAGACAACACTGGGTTCTCCAGGTGTCTCAATCCACCCAGATGTGAGTTTTAGTTGCCACCTTAAGTTGAACCATTTATTAAGCACTCACATCTGTCATGAATATCTCTCAAACCCAATCCACGTCTACGCATAGCATGGCGAGAAGTAACTCCCGAGGGTTTGTTAAGAAAACAGGTAATAGGTACTACCTCAACTACTTCCCAATACCCACAGTTTATTAGATCCTAATCATGCAATGTGTTTGAAGAAATAGATCTAATGCAATAAAACTGGGTATGAACGGGATATGATCAAAGTGTTACTTGCCTTGCTGATGATCCGCGAAAACTAACGAGTCGAAGTAACAAGCGGCACACTCCGGGTACTCTATCGCAAACAAACAAGCATACAATCAGTACTCATCTAATGCACAGGTAAAACTCGAATGAAAGATTCAACCAGAAAGTTCAACTTAAGAACTCCGGTTTGCAAAAAGAATCAACTCGAAAGAAGCAACGAAAGTCAAACGGCGGAAGAAAGAAACTTCGTTTGCTAATCTGGATCTAGGTCAAATTTTACTGTTGCAAAAACTTGTTTGAGTAGATTAAACGGAAAGAGAATTTCGAGACGAAACTCTAGGCGCTTGAATCACCTGATTCCGATAAACGAGCGAAAAGTTAAACAGATTCGAAAATTCGATCAGAAATCGAATCTGAGAAAATAACGAGAAAAATCCAACGAAAAAGAAAATGGACGAACGGTTAAATAACGGACGTTCGTTAACAGAGAAAAAACAGATGAACGTGTTCGTTAAAACGAACGGTTCGGTAAACGCTCGCGAAATAAGAAAACCGAAAAAAACCGATCTAGGGTTTTTTTTAAACAAAAGGTTTTTTTTAGAAAACCGGTCAACTCGACGAACGGCGGCGGCAGTACCTCGACGGGCTCGCTCCGGCGAGGGGCTCCGGCGGGCGGGGTCGGCGGCGGGGGTGCGGGGCTCGGGGGCGGTGGCTCCGGCGGCGAGGGGGCT